>NC_090922.1:1499973796-1500281681 GCF_040938575.1 Ambystoma mexicanum | reverse complement strand
CCTAACACCCATAGCCCCAGCCCTCCCCACCCGTAATAAAAAAAACATAACAAGAGAACAACTCCTCCCACTGCTACTCCCCTCTCTTAATGCGGCGACCAACGCCTGTTCTGATCCCACCTCCCTAGCAGACATCTACAACCAAACGATGCTCACGGCCATTGACACCATAGCACCAATTAAAACCAGGAAGGCTAAACCACAAGCACATCTCAACTCATGGTTCACTCCTCAGCTAAGAATCCTCCGCAAAGCCAAACGCTGCGCGGAAAACCGTTGGAAAAGCCACCCTTCTGATGAGCATAAAGACGGCTTCCTTCTCGCCTCCCTCACTTATAAAGACGCCATCATCACTGCTAAAAAAGAATCGCTTAATAATCGTATCATGCAAGCCGACTCTAATTCCAAGGAACTCTTTAGAGTCCTAAAAGAGCTCGAAACCCCAGTCTCCCCGCCAGACACTTGCACGAAAGACAGCAAATGGTGTGCTAACATTCAAGCAGCCCTTCTAAACAAAATCTCTACGCTCCAATCTAAAATAAATGAAAAACAGGACTGCCTGAGGCGGGACAACCGCTCATTCTCCCCCACTAGGCCCACCTTCTCCAACTCTGCCAACATCAAACCTTTCACCTTCACACCGCTCACTGTCACCGAAGTAGAAAACATCATCCTCAGGATGAAACCTTCCAACTGCCAAGGTGACCCGTGCCCAGCTCCCATCATTAAGGACTCCGCCCATGACCTAGCCCCATTCATTACAACCTTCATTAACTCATCCTTTGAAACAGGTATTGTCCCGGACAACCTTAAAGACGCCTGGGTGATCCCGCTACTAAAAAAAACGTCCCTTGACCCAAGCATACCCACTAACTTCCGACCCATCACTACAGTACCATTTCTGCTGAAGATACTGGACCGGGCAGCTTATCTGCAGATCCAAAACTACCTTGAATCTAATAATCTGTTAGGTCTACGACAATCCGGATTTCGGCCCAGACATGGGACCGAAACGGCTTTACTAGACCTAAAAACCCAGATCGAAGTCCTGAAGGACAAGGGCAAATTAGCAATGCTATTACTCCTCGACCTCTCCGCCGCATTTGATTTGGTTAACCACCAGATCCTTTGCAGGCACCTCCACTCTGCTGCCAACTTCTCTCCCTCCGCAGCGGCCTGGATCAAATCCTTCCTGAGCAACAGATCTATGAGGGTCTTTGCACCCTCCGCTGCCGCAGCTCCCTCCCCTATTCATTGCGGTGTTCCTCAGGGTTTGTGCGTGTCACCTACTCTTTACAATATCTTCACGAAACCACTCTTTGATGTGCTTGATTATCTGGGTGTCTCCTACACCAACTATGCGGACGACACCCAGATACTCATTCCCATTTCTGGTGATTATCTTGCTGACACCAAGGCCCTCAATGACGTCTACTTGGTCATCCAAGCCTGGATGGCCCAGCACCAGCTATGTCTGAACGATGATAAGACGGAGCTACTTATCCTGGGTACTTCACAACGCCTTAGCAAACTTGAGCCTTCCTATCAGTCATTCATCATAGACGGCAACTCCATACAAGTCTCGAAAGACACCAAAACACTAGGCTTTTACCTAGATTCCACCTTATCCCTGTCAAGACAAACTAATGCAGTCAGGTCCACCTCCGCCTACACGTGCAAACTCATTTCAGCCTGTAGACCTTTCCTCACCACCCACAATAGCGTCACACTAGCGAGAACACTTATCATGGCAAAAATAGATTACTGCAGTGCTCTATATTTAGGCACTAGCCAAGAAAACCTATCCAAACTCCAAACCACCCAGAACAATGCAATTCGAGCGGCCCTGAACATCCCTCGTAACCACCACATCTCAGAAACCAGAACTAGCCTTAAGTGGTTACCCGTGAAGCAGAGAATTTCCCTAAAAACGCTTGCCCTCACGCACAAATGCCTAGCCAACAAGGCTCCGATCTATCTCTGCAGTCGGCTTTCGCGCCACTCCACTGCCCGTCCACTAAGAACTGCTCAGACTAACTGCCTTACTATCCCCAGGTTTAAGCTCCAAAAAGCCGGAGGCACCAGCTTCCCTGTCCTAGCCTCCAAACTTTGGAACACCCTCCCCGCTGCCATCAGAGCTGAAGACTCCTTCAACACCTTCAAGAATAAAACCAAATCCTGGCTCTTTGACCAGCAATAGTTGTGTCAGACATTTGTCCTACTTACCCAGCCCGCCTGTTCCCTTACATGATTTCCGGGCTGCTACCCTCCCAACTACCTCAGGGATACTTCCTCTGCTGAGCCTAGCGATACTGTACCCTGTGTAATATTTGTAATTATTAAGTTTGTTTTTTGCTGTATTGATACACTTCTATTGTAATTTATATCCCTGTATGTTCTTTTCTTGCAACCTTGTACAAATTGCGCCCTGATGCCCTTGGGCCTGTTGGTTTGCACGTTATAAATAAACAAATACAAATACAAATAAGTGAACCGAATGTTGCAGACATGGCACGAGCGTGCCAACCAATTGTAGAGGGCCATGTAACGAAGGGCCTTATAGTTTGAGAGCCAAGGTTATACTGTGTACTTAATATTGTTGAAGATGGCATGTTATAAAGAAAGGCATAAATTGTTCACCTGACGACAGATATCCAATCACAATCCCACCCCTTATAGAAAGTATGCTTATATGTTCCCCTTAAGCCTATCACAACCCCTCATAGGTTTTTCTCATTTGCCACGTAATATGAGGTCACTTATGATGAATTTTTAGTATATAATTGTATTTTTATGTAAAATCTATTGAAAACTCCAGCGAACGTCCGTTGATGTTGTAACTCCCTGTTTTCCATTGCATGCACGATACCCAAAGGGCTCTATGCTCTGGTTAGATTATTCCAATGTGTTCTTCTATAGTTTCATTCTGTACAATTAATTTAATTTTCATGTTAGCGATGACCAATTTCTGAGGTTTTGTGTTGAACACTGAAGTTCTTTTTCTGTCTTCATGTTTTGTACTTGTTCAGTGTCACTTAAGCCAGTAACCCTTCTTCCCTCTTCTTTATAGGAGACCACCATTAGATGGTTCTTTGTTTGAGGCACTGAGATGATTAGAGGGTTCCATGTTTGAGGCCCTGAAACCATTAGATGGTTACATGTTTGAGGCCCAGTGGCCATTAGATTATTCCATGTTTGGTGCACTGAGACCATTATATGATTCCATGTTTGAGGCAATGAGGCCATAAGATGGTTCCATGTTTGAGGCACTGAGGCCATTAGGTGGCTCCATGTTTGGGGCAATGAGACCTTTCGGGGGTTCCATGTTTGAGGTCATGAGACCATTAGACACTTCCATAATTGAGGCCATGAGACCATTAGACACTTCCATGTGTGAGGCCATTAGACGCTTCCATAATTGAGGCCATGAGACCATTAGATCATTCTATTTGTGAGTCCTTGAGGCCTTTAGATGGTTCCATATTTGAGGCCCTGAAGCACAGCCATTTTGGCAACCCCCAGACCATCGATATTGCTGACTTGGTGCACAATAGCTCATCCTTTTTGGAGGTGGTGTTCTTTCATATGCTTGCTAAGAAAAATATTTTTTCTGTCAAGTTGAATCTGGTTTTACGGCCGGGGTGAGTCCTTCCACCCGGAACACACGAAACATGCCTCAGTATTCATGCAAGCATTTGGGTCCTGCAGAGTGTGCACTGAGATAATGGAGGGATTAACTCAATCAGGGTTGCAACCACTGGATCATGGAAGCGCCAAACTGGTAAGGGACCACAGTGCATAGGAACAACTGACTTCCAGACATAGAAAGACTTAATTATGATCATGTTCTAGCAGTGGTTGCCTTTCCCTCCCATATAAATGTCCGGAGCGAGACTACTGGGAAATTCCATCCGATCATCCAGGAAGATGAAAGTCTGTGGGAAGCCTTCCCATAAATTTCACTCCTCTCCCAACCAAACAATCCACAACAAACGACTATGAAAAGTAGACTGTCCAGCCTCACAACAGAAACCGGTATGCACCCCCGGCAACAGACAAGATGCAAAACATGTGGACACGTTGAGAAATCAGACCTAAACCACAAACCACAAAAGAACGGAAACTTCAGAAGCTGACGCTGTTTCAGGAGCACATCTACCAATGTGAATTGTGTGATTATGCACCAAAAATGCACCAGTGGCATTTTCTATATGGGTTAAAGATGACAGACACTCAATGGGTGAACTCACATGACTACGGCAACAACCACACAGAACAAATGCAAGTCTTTTGGTGAACATTGTAAGTTATAAATAATAAATAGCATTGGACGCCTTGAAATCAGGACTTAACAGAGATGCTGAATTTACAGCTCACTACCAAGTTGACACGCTACCCTTCCTTCCTCCAGCTGCCAAAAGTCAGCCAAACCTGGGCATAGAACTACAACATTCCTCATCCATTCCCCCCTGACTGCCTGTGTCCACAGGGCACATTAGGATTTGCTTTGCCCAAGCAGAAGAATGTGATTTGTATCCAACCTGGTGCCCGTAAGCAGTAGACAGTGGCAATGCCAGTTTGGGCACAATAGACCAATTGGTATGCCTCTTAGCTCGTTGCAGAAGCGAATGATCATCAATACGCTGTAAAGTTCTCAATGTTATAAGTGACTATCATGCTTCCCTTTGACAAAAATTCAAAATGCAACGTATTTGCACCATTCACCTGATAAAAGGACAATCTCTCTCCGTCGCAGGAGAAATTCCTGAGGAAGAGGAAGAGGCATGTGTTTTCCTGGAAGTAGTCTGAAGAAAATCAGAGCTATGCAAATAATGGGACTGATCTTTCAAGACTGCTTACTGATTGTTTGCTCCTGTTTTCTTTTTTGAACTGCACTTTTCATCGTGCAAACAACCAACTCCCCATATTTTCGACTCCAGTACAAAGACATGGACACAATGTAACCATTAGGGAGTTATGCTTGTGGTGTGGGAGACGGCTACTGCAGTTTAAGGAACACACTGTGTAAGCCCACGGTGAGTCAATAGGACACTCTGGAACTGCTATGAAGTTGTCCTTAACTGTCCTTGCACATGCATCTGTCGGCAACCCAGTACTCCCCTCATTTCTATATAGCTTTGTGGAGTCCCTCAAGGATCCTGTCTATCACTGAATCTTTTTAACATATATATTGCCTGACTATCACACATCATCATGAAATGAAATTATATTTTATTCATATCGTGATCGTACACAAGTGTTTCAGAGCGTGACCAGGCAAAGGGAAGGGAACAGGGGAGAAAGAAAAAAACCGACAATCTTAGAAGGCCCAGTGACATTGAGAACGCGCAAGTGCATGGGAAAAGGGAAAAGGGGGAAAGTGCCAGGAGGGGGGGGCGTTGGAGAAGTGGAAAGTACGGAACAGTGGAGAGACAGTATAAATAATAAAATTTAAAATAAATAAAGGCGATAAACAGTAGTAGTGCAGCCAGCAAGTGGCAAGTGGTGCTAGGTTAAGCAGATAGGGTATATCTGACAAGTGCAGAAGAAAAGTAGGTGTGGAACTGTATGGGTACAGATACAGACCCCAGGGCAAGGGGTGGGCCAGAGGCAGTGCAGGAGGTTGTTAGGGTGAGCAGGTTCCTGGGCCCGAAGGACAGAGGGTGACCAGGTGCACTGTACCGATAAAGACAACAGATCAGCAGGGGAGAAGAGGAGCAAAGGCAGAAGTGAAGAGGAAGGGCTTGAGGTGGCTCCGGAACCGGAGATGGTTGTCCTCAAGTTTCAAGGTGGCAAGGAGGCTGTTCCAAAGGGAGGCCCCAGCCGAAGACAGAGATCTACCCTCAGCTCGTTTCTTTGAAAAACAACTGACCCTGAGTGAGTTGGAGGTAGAGGAGCGAAGAGCTCGAGAGGGGAGGTATTTATGGATGGATAGTTAAAGGTATTTTGGACCGAGGTCCCAGAAAGCCTTGTGGACAATGCAGAGGGTTTTGAATGTAATCATTGCATCCGCTGGGATCCAGTGAAGGGATTTCAGAGCTGGAGAGATACGATCCCAGGGCTTGAGGCCAAGGACAAGTCTCGCAGTCCTGTTCTGGATTAGTTGTAAAGGGCGGGTAGTGGAGGGAGGTAGGTTTAGAAGGAGGCTGTTACAGTAGTCCAACCTAGAGAGAAACAGAGCTTCTAAGGGAGGGAGAGGAAAGGCAGAGTACTTCTGAGGAGGTGCAGTAAGAAGTTTGACTTTTTAGAGACGTCAGAGATGTGGGCAGAGAAGGAAAGAGTGGAGTCAAAGATGATCCTGAGGTTCTTAGCCTCGCCGTTAGGGGTAGGAGGAGGGCCAAGGGAGGCCGCAAAGTTCACCGCAAAGTGTGCTTGCATTTGTTATTGTGGTTTTGTATTTGGGCTTAGATAGCGGGTGCCTAAATAAGGAGCAAAGGAGTGTCGTACAATGATAGTAGAGCATTGGAACGGAAATGTAAGCCATCCTTGGTATTCTGCAGGGCGCAGTACCTGCGAGAGGGCTCTTGGTGTTCCTTTGCTGCGCCCTGAAGTGCAGCGCCTCGAGGTCCTTTCTGAACTGCAGGAGACCTGTCCTCATTACATAGTGTTCCAGTAGATTTGTGCATAGCAAGACAATGCGTGTTTCTTGATTATTTTTGGCTGGTAGGTGTTGCCTAAGTGCCACCTACAATCCAAAACGATTATATTGGGGTACTGTTAGGAGGGAGATGACGTGAGGTGGGACACACAGCAGTGTTGTTTGGTTATGTACCCACTTATTCACTGCCAATGGCAAGGCTAATCCCTATGGACATGCCCACTCATCACCTGCCTCTCCCCAATCCCAAAACACATCCTCCTGGGATCTCTATCAGAAAGCTGTTTTAAGCAGAAACAGCTAGCTTTGATTTGCTAGTGGTATTTCTAAGCAGTCTGAGGTAAGGTCATGGCTTAATTGCAGCTGGAAATGTGCTACTGCTGTAATATAAATGTCTCGCCGAGTGTGCATTCAGCCACTTTATTTCTTGGCACCAAACTGCATTAAAAAAAGCATTGGCAAAATCAACAGTGTTGACTTGTGTACTGGTTAATACCTATACAAATGTCAACATTATTGACTTTGCCAATGCTTGTCCATCTAACGACAGGCCTTTTCCAGGAACTGTTATCACACCAAGTTCCATCTGATGCCATCTTGTGGCCAAGTAGTAGCATTGAGGAACTGACTGGAAAATGGCTATATCCGTTCTACACAAAACCTAAACTATTATGTTATGTTTATTAATTTTATATAGCTCTTTACTCCAAAGCGCTTTACAATAACACAACAAGATACAATAATGAAGAAGCAAGTTAACAAACAAGAGACAAACCAGCGTAACAATATGTCGAACAATTTCCTTGGATATTGGAGATGAGGGAAAAGTGAGAAGGAAGGGAGAGAAAGGAAGGGGACAAAGTTCAGTTATGTGATATAATGTCGAGTGGCTGTGAGAGGAAGGGAAGGGGAGGGGAGGTATGGGGACGGGGGGAGGGAGGAGAGAAGGTAGGAGGTCAAGGGGGGAGTGGAGAAGAAGGGCTTTGAAGGAGGTGCAGAAGGAGGTGTATGTGGGGGTGGAGCGGATAGAGAGAGGTAAGACATTCCAATATAAAATGGCCAGAAGCTGAAAGGAGCGGAAGGGAGAAGCAGCACATTAGCTTTGCCAATGCTTGTTTTTTCTTTGTGCACAATATATATGCAAATTACAGCCAGCTCCCTCAGAAGCTGGAGGAAGATGGTTGTTAGATCTCTCTGCAGTGTTCGACGCAGTTGATCATTCCATCTTGATATCCCGTTTGTCGGAAGCTGGTATGTCTGGCCAAGTCCGGAACTGTTTTCCTGCCTTCCTGGCCGATCGATCTCAATCAGTTTCTCTTCCCTCCTGCTGTTCTAAACCAGTATTGCTGTCATGTGGGGTGCCTCAGGGATCCACACTTTCACCTATACTGTTTAACATGTAGCTTAGACCTCTTCTTCTTCTCATTCTACCTCACGGGTTCAGGTATTACTCCTATGCCAATGACACGCAGATCCTGGTTTGTCTGGATCTCTCCCAGTCTGACACCGCGGCTCGGCTTAGGAGGTGCCTAGATGACCTGGGCTGCTGGATGGCAGCCAATTGCTTAAAATTGAATGGCAATAAGGCGGAGGCTCTTGTTGTTGGAGCCTCCAGTCCTCTTTCTTTCTGGACCAAAGACTTTTGGTCTACTTCCATGGGTCCTTTTCCCCTGCCATCCTCTTCAGTACAAAATCTGGGAGTAAAGATTTCTTCCTCTTTATCTATGGCTGAGTAGGTTGCGGCTGTGTGTAGATCTGGTCACTTTAAATTACGCATCCTGCGGAAAGTGCTCCCTTTTATCCCAGGTCAATTCCACGTCCCTGTGGTAGCAGCGCTGGTCCTTGGCACAGCTGGTTACTGCAACTCGCTCTACTTTGGCCAGCCGCTTGACCTCATAAATCGGCTTCAGCTGCTGCAGAATGCAGCTGATAGGGCGATCTTGCACCCCCATTCCGAGCACACATGTCTCTGCTGCTCAGACGCTTCATTGGCTGCTGATTGGGAAATGGTTCCTCTTTAAATCCATGTGTCCGGTCCATCGTGCCTTCTATAAATTAGAGGCAGAACATCTTCAGGAAAATGTTCACAATATGCTCCTGCTTGCCTTCTTCGCTCGGCTCTGCCATTCTGCTGGCGGTTCCTCGTGTCAGACTGTCCAAGATAGGTGGTCGCCGTTTCTCTGTGGTTGCTTCGAGGGCTGGGAATGACCTCCGCTGGCTCTTCGAGCCACTGCAGACCATTTGGCCTTTCGGCGCTCCCTGAAAACATTACTTTTCTAGGCCTCCAACTGCTGCTGTCCTTCCGCTGATTAAGGCCAAGAGGCCCATGGGCGATTGCGCGCTTAACAAATACATTGAACATAACATAACATCGTGGCAACACATTGCCTCCCACGCGTCCAGAAATTGATGGCAGCCAATCGACTATGCATAAACGCCTCTGGGACATCCTAATTGGCGGCCCGGCTTAGTTGAGTCCTTTGCCATTCTCATGGACTTCTCAACCGGACCCCTCTTGTGAACCCATGTAGCATGTATGTAACCTTTGATGCCACCAGGCAATCGTCTCGCATCTAACCCTCTGAAAGCCGTCCAGCATGCTGCAGTGCATGCCAGACAATTTGATCACATCACTCCCACCCGCAAGGACCTGCACTGGCTATCCCTTCGAGCACACATCATGATAAAGGCTGCCTGCATCACCCATAAAGCAGTGACCTCCACAACATGAAGGCCCTCGGGAAACGCATAATCTACCAAGATCATTGCGCCCCAGAAGCCCCAACATCTCCAGGATGGAAACAAAGAACAGGAAACTGGACTTTTCCAATCTATGCACCCTGTCTCTGGAACGAGTTACCAATGCAGATAAGAAACCTGCATACCCCCTGAAAGCTACACTCTGAAAAGGACTAGGTAATCCTATTCTTCAAAAGCTCCTTGCATTCGCTGATCTCTCCTCTCAACCCTTGTTCACCCCGCCTGAAGGTCAACCCTCGCCTGCCCTCCATGCCCATCTCAGCTCCTCCGGTGCCCCTGCACCTACTTGGAACCCCTTGAGTGCCTTTATGCAGTGCTCTGCTGCTTTCCAGCAAGGTTTCTGATTTATGAAACCCGTATATATCGCAAGTGGCACCCAAACTCACCTTTCACTGCCTCTGGGTCCTTCCCTTTCCAGACATCTCCAAGGAGCGCTCTTGTCACAGCCTCCGCTACCTACGGACTGTGCTAGTGTCATGCAATCCACACTGACCTGGTGAAAAAAGACTTACTGAAAGCCTGTTTCATCTTTACCCTGATAGGTTTCGCCACATCACTCTGGCCCTAACATCCCTTCATTGGCTACCATTCAAGCAACGACCTGAGTTTTTAGTCTTTTGCCTCCTTCCTAAAGCCTTCTCTGACTTATTGCCAGAGTTCCACTCCTTAAACTTATCGCTATTCCAACCGATCAGACACCTATGGTCAGTTACCAAGAATTGGTGTTATGTTTTGGTGGTAAATCTCTATAGACTCAGCCGTTAATAGCTAAGGGTTAAAGTCTTGGGAGGGTAGCTCAGAGGCAACATGCTCGGCTTGGAAGCAAGACAACGCGGAGCAACACAGGTTTGATCGATCCCCAGGTCTGCACTTAGAAACCTCTGGGTATTAAGCGCATTATAAATAACCAATTACAATAACGCCTTCTTTTGCCACATCGCAAGCTGTAAAATGACCACCAGTGTTGCATGTCACCCCTCTAGGGGGACATGGTCTCTCCCAGTGTGTTGTCTTGGTCACGTGGGGAACCACGTGACCAAGTCAATAAAGAGAACGAGCCGTTTCCGGGCTCATCAGTCAGACCAACTGGACTCCGCGTGTGTGTGTGTGTGTTTGTGTTCGCACCATGTTGGTGCCTCACCACGTGTGCTGGGCCCAAGGACGGGGCCCAGCTCCAGGACGGTGCCCCTGCCGGGCAACGCCGTCCCAGTGTGTTCCCCTGTCCCTGTGAGTCGGGCCAGGGAGGCAACCCTGGCCTGGGTGCCCCCATAGCCGGGGCCGCGGTGAGCCAGTTGCCACCCGGCCATGTGAGGAGATCCGGTGATCCGGATCGGGTGGGGTGACGCCAAACCTTTGTGTCTGCGGCGTGATCGCCGCCCCTGTGGATCCCGTCGGGTGCCCCCCGACATGAGTATGGGGCTGCTCGGTGACCCGGAGCAGCCCCCAACAACCAGTGACAGGTTGCTGCGGCACAACAGTCATTCTCACTTCAAAGATGGCTACAAAGTGTGTCACTAAGCATACAGTCAAAACATCTTTTTAACAAGCTGGAAAAAAGGTCGATTTAAAAGGTCACGGCCCTCCCACCTCCGAGCGACAGACGACTGCGCTCAGGAATGGACAGGCCAGACCGGGGCGGAAGACAGAAATTGTGGGCATGTAAGGTAAGTCTGTGTGTCTGTGAGTGGATTAAGGGGGAATGTATGTAGCGTGGAAGGCAGGGCGGCAGAGGAGTAAAGATTTACGGGGAGCAGGTAAATGTAATTGTGTGTGTGTGAGGGTGATTGATCTGTTTTGGGGGCGAACGGAGGAGGCAGGAGTAGGGAAGAGGAGCTTGGGAGTTGAACCTCCCACACCCCTAGTTTTAAAACAATACTAGCGTGCGAGAGCGTGTGTGCTAGGGCATACAGGGCATCGCCTGGCAGGAAGGCATGGCAGGTAACACACCCCCGAAATCACCATAAAGCTGCCTTTTGAAAGACACACAAAATTGGCTGAAAAAAAATGTTTTTTGTCTACGTACTTCAATGTGCGGCATTATAATATGGATCACAGCACAACATTTTGTATATATAGAGGGCCTGCAGTAGCGTCCTGTTGTTATGGTTAAGTTGCTCAATTTATAGAAAGAATATTTTTTGGGCAGCTTATGACTTCACTCCCCCCCGGACGAATCCTCACCAAACTTTGCAAAATAGTATATGGCCCCCTCGGAATGATTTTGCGAAGTTCAGTGCAGTTTTGTCAAGGGGCGGCAAAGTTATAAGGGGGTCCGAAAATGTGTGGACATTCTCATAGAATTAATGGCAAACATATTTTGCTCATACCTACAGCCCAAACCACTAGACGGATTTTCTCCAAATGTGTGCCAGGAGTGGCAGCTTGGTCCCAAAAACGTGCTTTTGTAAATTTGGTGTAAATCCGTCCAGTCGTAATTTTTAAAAACACCCGAAAAGTAGGTAAACAAAATGTGTGATATGTGGGTACGGTCTGCAGACTCACTTCCTTATTCAGTCCGTGGGCACCCTCCTGGACAATGTCGCGCCTGCTGATTGGATGGTGAAAAGCGTGAGGTTCGTCATATTTTTTTAAATGGTCACCATGTTGGACTGCGGACAGCTGCTGGTGTATCCGGATAGCGCAGTAGAGAAAAAGTATGTAAAACACATTTGGGGTTATTTGGTGATCAAAAGAGGGGCTGGAAAGGGTGGGGGTGGAATATAGAGGATAGGGGGCTGTTTTTGGAGGTGACAAAAAGGAGTGCAGGTGCCACAAAGTCGGCAGACACTGCGGTAGTCCATGAACGAAAAAACTGCTCGGAAAACACAAAAACACATTTGAGGTTATTTTATGGCTGAAAGAGGGCATAGAAAGGGTACAGGAGTGGAATAAAGATGATATAGAGATGTTTATTATAGGTGTGAAAGGGGTTTGCAAGTGCCGCCCAGACCACAATCACTTTTTATGTCAGCGGATATCATATGGATGGCAGGGGGTTCTGGGTGAGTTTTTTTATTTGAAGCTGTATTGTACATACTTGTTATATGGTTTAATTCTATTGTGGTGGTTCTGGCCAGTGGCCAGATTCTTGGGGGAATGACCATTGCCACAAAAATCTGCCCACTGGCCACACACTATATATGTGTAAAGTTACGCAAATTATGTTTGTTTAGCTTACCAAAACTGGTGAATTTCTGGGTGCTTCAGTTTTACTTGTAACCATAACGTCCCAACGTCCCTTTAACAATGTTTTTTCTTTGAATTTCATAGGTTTTTATTAGTGCAACTTAAACATAGCTTCTCTTTAACAAAGTTTTTTCCACTGAATATATCTATATATCTACAGAGAGAGAGAGAGAGAGAGGTCAAGAGGGTTATCTGGTACCATATTAGCTGGATACCACTGAAGATGTGTGCAATTAATGTCTTAACAGGTCAACACAGCAGAGAATATGTATTTGCATTGCAGTGGCTGGTTACGGCAGCAGAGGTAAATAGTTCAAACACGTTCACATTGGGGGTTATTTTCACTGTGGTACAGGTTTACTGCAGCAGACGTGGATAGTTTTAATGTTATTTGCACTATAGTAGCAGGTTACTGCAGCAGATGTGAAAGGTTCTTAAAAGGTCAGATAAGGTGTAATTGGACCTCTAATAGCAGGGCACTACAGCAGATGTAAATAGTTATAACACAGTTATGAAGGCTACTACTTGTACTCTAGTAGTGAATAGTAGTGAATACCACAGCAGATGTGAATAGTTCTAATAAGGTTATAAACCGTATCATATTTGCTGCCGCAGACATAGTCCTTACCTAGGGTGGTATTTGCAGGGTAGTGGTAGGTTACCAGTTACCACAGCAGACGTAATTAGTTTGAATAAGGTTAAAGAAGGTGTTGTTTACACTGTTGCAGTACTAGTTTACTGCAGCAGATAAAAATAGTTGTGATAATATCACACAGGGTGTTATTTGAACTGCAGCAGCATGTTACCACATTAGACTAGTTCTAATTAGGTTACAAAGGGTGTCATTTGCACTGTAGGAGGTCACCACATTAGACGTAAATATGTCTAATGATGTCACATAGGGTGTCATTTGCACAGCAGTAGCTGTGTTACCGCTTCAGACGTACAGAATTCTATAGGAGGTAGTGTGTGAGTTGCCGTCGTACTGCTCTCAGCGCTGACATCAGGGACTCTTTTTCTGATCTGTGACTCACGACCCGCTCACTTAGCGACAGCAGAAATAGCCTTGTTTGCGCGGCTCGCATGCTTCGAGACAGCAGAAATAGTTCTGTTGTCACAGCCACGGAACACAAACACCAGCACCGTGCATACTGTGCGCACGTCATTGTCTGAGTGCCGCCGCCACTCCGCAGTGTTGACATTGCATAGACAGAGCCAGGCTGGCGTAAGCGTACGGTCGCCGCGTAGCGTGGGTGCGTCCAAATGCTAAGATGCAAGGAATGTGGTCTAGTGGCTACACTGCTGCTGGCCTTGGAATTTGAGCACCTGTTATCTTAGTTTTGGTGCGCGACAGACATCGTGTGATCCTGGGCAAAACACACTTCTTGTAGCAGTGCAGTGGCGTCGCTAGGCGGGGGGGGGGGGCGTGCCCCCTTCTGAAACCTTGTCCCCCCTCACACCTAAGGCGAGCAGTGACCGTGTTCGCTGTACGTGGTGCTATTTGTGACACTCTGCATGTCACACGGCAAACACTCTCCTTTTGTCTCAAAGCGAGCAGTGATCTTGGTATGCACTCTGGCATCGGTATGAACATGAGCACGAGCCACTTCTCAGGTGTTCCTGCCCGGGTTCTGCACGGCGACCTCCATAGTGTGCAGAGCAGCTTGCAGCCCCTCCCATCAGACTGCAGTGCAGGAAACTGCTAATGATGGGCCATTAGTCACTGAATGGTTTCGTGCCTGCATTCTGATAGGAGGGGAGCTGCAGTGGGGTGTGGGTAATTGGTGTGCATAAGAGCCTCTCTGCAGGAGTGCATGTGACATCACACATTACTTTTCATAGCCCCCCCCCCACTTTTGTCTATTTTGTCACTTTGAAACATGCTAAAAATGCAATGAATCGGGCCCTAAGTGTTTTGCCCAGGATCACACGATCGCCACAGTTCCTTGCATAAGGATACACCCATACATATGCCATGTGAAAAGGGGCACAACCCAGTTGATGCCATGTTCAAAACGAGCTATCTTCAAGAAGGAGTAGGAGAAAGAGAGGGCTTTAAAGACATCAAAGGTGGGCCTAATGAGTCACGAGTCACTATGGAGACGTGTGCAACATAATTAGGGCCTAACAGACATGGTTGAGTTTTCCTACTTGCCAGGAAAGGAAACAGCACATAATTAAAAAAAATAAAATAAAAATAAAAATAAAAAAACAGCACATATTTAATAAAAGTGTGCGAAATATAATATAATCAGCAGCCAAAAATGTGACTAAAAAGAAACTATTCAAACATAAAAATTAAATAAAAACAAAACTGGACGATTGTTAAGTTAGTATTGTACGGTGACGTTCTATGCTTTCTTTTGGTCAGGGTTCCAGAACTCACTCTAGTTCTGGAACCACTATCAACCGTTTGTGTTGACTGGGTGCAGTGCCTGTTGGCTGCTCCATATTAGCTATTAAAGTATCCATATTTCTAACTCCCTGGGTGTCATTGGACTTCCAACACTGGCGACGAGCATCCTTGATGCACACGTGGAGCACCGACGGCGTGTCTCTGCTCAGCGAACCCAGCCCAGAGCCTATGAGAGGGAGGGGTACAGCTCGTCCTGCCAGGAGTGGAGAGAGGAGGAGGGGGTACAAACCAGGCAACAGGCACCGCGGCCCCCACCCGGCGCACAAGTTAGGAAGCGTGAACTGAGGGTGGTTGGGTGGGGAGCAACAGCCCAGTTTGGGGGATTTTGTTAGGCACAGCACGCGAGAGCCCAATTCAAAGATTGTGTTACGTATGCCCGCCGCGTCCCCAGCAGTCAAGGTGCGTGGCCCGTCAACGCACAGCGTCGGAGAGAGCCAATCCCATGCTGCGAGGAATCAACCATTGTGACGGAGGTTGCCAAGCAACACAACAATCCCGGCAAGCTACTATTAGGAGCAATTAGTAGCTTGGGGCAGCATTGTGACGTCAGATAAAGGAGTTTCTGCTCAGCCCACAGCAGAATTATGCAGAAAGGATTTTTTCAGCTGGAATAATATCAGAATTTTGGTGTTAATGAATCGTGACAGTCAATTTCATAATCCAGATTGGTCCACCACAAAGTACTGGTCCAAAGTATTGCAATCTAGGTCCTGGAGGACGATGTGTGTTTGATGGCCTACTAGCTCGTCAAGAGGAAGGCGCAGGTGATGATGATGAATATTTTCTAGCGATCAAACAAACTGAGGAGCATTTTGAACCTAAAAACAAGTCAAGTTTGAGAGACACACAATTTTTCATCGTACTCAGGACAGTGCAGAGTCTGTAGAATCCTATGTGGCCTCGCTGAGAACATTAAGCCACACATGCAAGTTTGGAGACCTGACTGATTCGTTAATTAGGCACCAGTTGGTAAGGTGTACCAACAGTTTAAGAGTTCAAGAAAAATTGCTTGCCAAGGATATAACGTTAGAACAGGCGGTGGAGCTCACACGTAGTATTGAACAGACGTCACAGTACATGAGAGAAATGAAAGTAGATAAGCAAGTGGCACAAAGTGTCTGTGCAGTTGGCCTGAAGAAACAGTCACCGAACTCAGGTCCAAGAAAAGAATGCTGGAATCAAAAGTGTGCCAAGTGCGACAGCACGAGACATGCTGTGAACAGTTCAACCTCACCTGCCAGATTTGCGGAATGCTTCAAGTGCAGACGTAGAGGTCATTTTGCGTACATGTGCAAGGAGTCTTCTATAAATATGGTGGATCAGAGAGAAAGCAAAGGCGACTCATCAACTCAAACACTCACAAGAGTATCCAATGTGGCTCCACCCATTCAAGAAGGTGTACCACGACACATTTTCAAGATTTCTACTGCATCAGGTGAAACAAGTGGTCCTGTAGATGATTTTGTAGTAGATGGGTGCAAGTTAAAGATGAATGTTGACTCTGCGTCTCCATGGACCATAGTATCGGAGGAGACACTCACGCACACATTATGCAAAGAGGTGCAGGATCTAGTTCCGGCCAAGTTGCAGCCCTGTGGTTATGGAGAGTCAGCCTTTGAGGAAATTGGGGAATTCCAGGGCCATATATCCTACAAAGGAAGGGAAAGCACAGCTGACATTTTGGTTGCCAAGAAGGGTGCCTCACTTTTAGGGTGGGAAGAACAAAGGAAATTGAGGGTGAGAATCCAGACAAGTGCGGTGACGCCCGTCACCATTGTGTAGGTGGATGACAAGTGATCTAAGAAATTCACAGAAGTATTCACGGAGAATTTAGGAATGCTGAGAAACTTTGAACACGATATAAAATTGAAACCTAAAGCTCAACCAGTGGTACACAGAGTAAGGCCGGTTCAACTGAAGATGAGACAAAGGCTTCACGAGGAGTTGGCCAATCTTGTTCAGAAAGGGGTTTTTGAACGCATAGAAGGAACTGGGTGGCTATCTCCCGTGTTTTTGGTAACCAAGAGCAATGGAAATTTGAGGTTGTGTGTAGACCTCAGGGAACTGAATAGAAACATATTGATAGAGAGACATCCTTTGCTGATTATTGCAAAAACACTGTCCACGCTTGGAGAACCTAATTGGTTTTCTGTAATTGACCTTTCAACAGCCTATCATCAGGCGCCACTATCGGAGAAAAGTCAATATGTTACGGCCTTCGTTACCCCTGAGGGAACATTACGCATGCCATTTGGTTTGGCCTTGGCTGCCTCTGTGTTCCAAAGTGTGATGGAGGAAGTGTTGAAAGGATTAAAACAAGTTGCTGTGTTCCAAGATGACATACTGGTGTATGCTGATAGTGAGAGGGAACATGATGTGGTGTTGAGGTGTGTACTGGATAGGTTGAGGAAGGCTGGTCTCACTGTACAGAGGAGCAAGTGGAGGATTGGGGTGAATGAAGTGGAGTATTTAGGGCACAAAATTTCAGGACAAGGAGTATTCCCAAAATTTTATCTAGTAGAAAGCATATGCAAGGCTCCAGCGCCAGTGGATAAAGAACAGTTAAGATCTTTCATGGATATGGCTGAGTTCTACCATAAATTTGTAAACAAATTTGCCACTACATCTAGTCCGTTGAGGAATTTGCTTAAAAAAAGAATTAATTATAATTGGTCGGATGAATGTCAAGTTGCGTTCAAGAAAATCAAGGAAGGCATTGGGAATGCACTGTCAATAGATGGTTTTGTGTGTGGTAGAAGGACTGTTCTATCTGTTGACGCAAGTTTATTAAGGTTGGGTGCCTCGGTAATTCAAATTGATTCAGTGAAGGAGGAGCACGTCATAACTTTTGCCTCTACGCCTTTAAGAGGTGGCGAGAAAAAATATTCTGTGATAGAAAGAGAAGCTCTGGCTGTGTTTTGGGCAATTTTTCCATTTTAAGTTTTTCTTGTAGGGTCAGGAATTTCAAGTGAAGACAGATCACAAACCCCTAGTGCAGTTGATGAGTAGCAGTGGTTGGGCGGAGGGCTCAACCTGAATTTCCAGGTGGATGATTGGCTTACAAGGGTACACATTTCAGGATGTGCTATGTACCAGGGAGAGAGAATGTTGCAGCTGATTGTGTGTCTTGGCTTCCTGTCAAGGTGGAGGGGTTAATGTAGGAAAGATCCGGGAGGAAGACATAATAATTGCTAATGTTGTGAGCAGTGCTGTGAGTAGAGCAGAGTGACTTGAAGCAGATGTGTTAGTGTCTAAGGTAAAGGAACGGACCATAGGAGGATGGCCTGCTAAAGAGGTTTTGGATAGGAGTTTCGACCGATTTTATGAAGTTAAACAGGAATTAAGTCTCTCTGAAGATGGCAGCAAGTTAAGGAGAGGTTCCAAAGTTGTTCCTCCTTCGGGTGTCAGAGGTCAGTTGGTCAATTTAGCCCATCAGTGTCACCTAGGCATGGGGGGGCACAAAGAGATTATTGAGGCAATCGTTTTAGTGGCCTGGTATGGATAGTGAGGTGGAAAGGAATTTTCGCTCATGCAGGGAGTGTGAAAGGAGTGACAAAGGAAAAGTTGTAAGGGAAATTCCGCTCTCACCTGTACAGGTTCTGAGTGAACCCTGGAGGACGATTGCAGTGGATCTGATGGGTCCCATACTTGGGTTAGGGGATGAATTCAAGTTTGTTGTTGTGATGGGCGATTACCATTCTAAATGGTTAGAGTGGAGTGCTTTGAGGGAAGCCACTACAAATGAAATGATAGTGTTTTTTGAGGATATTTTCTTCAGAGTGGGTTTCCCAACTGAGATAATCATGGACAATGGGGTCCAGTTTTGTTCGGAGAGAATGAAGGAATTTCTTTCACGTTTTGGAATCAGACATTTGCGTACAGAATTGTATCACCCCAGAGCTAACAGATTAGTTGAACGGCCTAACAGACATGGTTGAGCTTTCCTACTTACCAGGAAAGGGAACAGCACATATTTAATTTTTAAAAAATGTGCTAAATATAATATAATCAGCAGCCAAAAATGTGACTAAAATGAAACTATTCAAAAATAAAAACGAAATAAAATCAAAACTGGACTATACAATGCGATGTCAGCACTACCTCACACTGGAGGGCGGGAGAGGCGTGACTGGCTGGACTCAAATGACATGACCACGGTCTGTAAAGCCCTGACCTGAAGCTCAACCCAACCAAGACTACCTCAATTCTCCTAGGAAACCCACTAACATGCCCTGTATGACCTCTCATTCAAGACATATTGGGACACATTATAAGTTGGGCGGAGCGGCAAGAATATCATTCCCGCTGCATTCATTACCGCACCGCCCAACTATGAGTTTCATGGTAAGGTAGAGGAAAAACCTCCAGCAAGAAGCTGGAGGCAATTCCTCCACCTTACTGCCCAAATGTGGCCAATCCTGTGGTATTATCGCTGATGGAATTATTACCGCTGGTGGAATTACGGCCAGTGGGAGTTCTACTGAAATAGACTCCAGTTAATGGGGACTAACACCGGCTCCAACCACTTGTAATCTGGTGGAAATACCGCCGGCCAAGTTGCGGTAACAGTAGAACAATTTGGTGGCACCTGAGTGGGTTTACCGTTGAGATACCATCAAACGTATAATGATGCCCATAATGCCATGAACACCCAAGAATCATAGTACCAGCCTGCAATTCTCTGCAAACACAAACCTTTCAACCTTACCCTGAGTTTCAGAACAGTTCTCCAACCCGTGGTCATGTTACACCTGAACAATGTCAATGCCCTGCGCAAAGCAGTACCATCGGTCACTTTGGCCCTTCTCATGGTCAGTCAGCACACTGCAGCACACCTAATCACAATTCACTCGTATCACCACATCCACGAAGAACTGCACTGGCTACCCCTTCAAGAACGCATCACGTCCAAGTCACACTCTATCGCCTACAAAGCAGTACATCCAAAACACCACTCTCCCTTTTGCTGGATAACTTTTTAATTAGAGCAACATAAATGATTCACGTGAATATGAGTTAGCGAGCGCCCAAGAGCTCAGAGTGGGGGGTGATCTCACCAGAGGCTATTTTTGTAAACATTATGGGTTCAAATGTTACATTCAACAGCACACTTTCTATGAGAAATTGGGTAAAAAGCCACACAGTTTACAATGGATTTTATCGGGTAACATGCAAAAAAATCCAAAAGATGCCAGTACACCAACAGTGTACAGGAGGACATTCCAACACATCTTCATAAAGCCTTTGCCGACCACATGTGCTAGTATTCTGCTAGTGTAAAAAAAAAAACATGTTTATGCTGGCTGTTGTTAAACATGTTTTGGTTGACTGTTCCAATACATGCCACTTTACCCATGTTTGCTTTGCCCCTAATGCCAGTAATGATACTATAAGAAATCATGCAAATGCTGGCTCTGTCAATATATGCCAGTATCACCAGATAAAACCATACTCTTGCTCGCTTTGCTTATAATGCCATTAAACATGCTATGCCACTGTAAGAAAAATGTAGGCCTGTATGCTCACGTGAGAACACTCATCATGTGAGCTGCACCCATAATGCCAGTGGAACTACTATGCCACTTTAAGGAAACATGCCCATGCTGGCTGCACCAATGTAAGCTACTATGCCCAGGTACGCAGCCTCATCATATTGGCTTTTCCCATAATGTCAGTGAAACTGTAATGATAAGAAAACATGTATATACTAGAAGCACCAACATAGTCCCACCCCTACACCCTGTAAGAACCCTCAAAATATTCCTTTTGCACATAAGAGAACTACATCCAGGTCCAGATAACCACACCATTTTGCTGGCCTGAATCAGATGCCGACAGCATTCCTCATCGATCACCCAATCTGGATTATTCTTATCCCTCTATTGCGAATAGGTGCCACACGCATTCATTTACATTTGTGACACAGACACGTCTAGCAACCATGAATGAAGAGGTGGTTATATTTGCCACTGCACCCCATTCATCTTGAATGCATCTTTGTAAGTACTGCTCTATGCAGTTGACACATCATTATCCATGACAGGGTAGACCCACATTCTTAGACCTTTAAGTGTCGCCGAAACTAGTTTTTGTTTGTTCAGTATGAGGACTTTAGCTCTAAAAGCCTGGACATTGACAGACATGTATACCCATTGTTTTGTACATCGGACATAATGTAAGTTTGCTTGTACCTATATACAGCAGTAGGAGTTTCTGTTGTGATTTGGTGGTGGTAAACAGTCACATTGGTGATATTTGTGTAATTTCTAACGCATTGCGTATTAAAGTGATTTGCCTTTACTATCTCTCCCATGTGCACACTTTATTTGAGCTCGGAAACATCCTGTTTGTTTGTATAAACTCAAAAGCTGAGCTGACCTTATTAGGCAGTAATATATTGACTGGAACATTGATATACTATATTGCCTGCACCTCAGAGTATCATTTATATTTCCCTTTTGCACACAATGACATTAAACTACTATGCCACTGTAAGAACACATTTATATACTGGTAGCCTCAGTATAGACCAGTATTTCCATGTTAAAAGAATAATTATTTTGCCTTTGTCCATAATGGCAGTAAATATTCTATGCTACAGTTATAACACATATCCATACTGTCTGCGCCAGCGTAGCCCCCTTGTAAGAACACTCATCATGTTGCCTTTGCTAGGTAATGCAAGTTAAAGTGCTATGCCCATTATAAGAAAACATGTCCACGCTGGCTGCAACAATGAAGGTAAGTATACTCATGCAAGAACATTCATATTGGCTTTACCAAAAATGCAATGTAAGAAAACCTGTCCATTCTGGAGGCCCCAAATAGCCGCTAAGCTAGAGGCTTGCTTCCCGGATTGCACATACCCAATTCATACACGTTCACATGCGCACCCATGCAACATGCACAGTGATTTCATATTCACACGGCGCCCTTACTACTATCCACACTGACTGCACTCTCATTCATGTTTGCACACACATTCAGGAACCACGCACGTACACAGACACTCCACCTCGTCAGGTAGCAGCGTTCTCGCTCCTGGTTCCTAACATACACATTGGGCTGGAGAAACGCCATCTCACCGCCTGGGAGATCTTAATCTACTGAGAGTTGAAAGAGCGGCCCATACACCTATTTGGCCCTGCAGCCCCTCCCGGCATAAACAATTAGCTATGAAAAGTTGTGGACCACTCCTGTATTTTCTTTTGGCTGGATTGCTCTGCTAAACTCCCCCATAATGGGCTTCCATAATGACTAGTGGATGGTTCACCATCTTATGGTATGCTAGGTTACATATTCCTGATGTAGCACGGCTACCTTCTGAAGGCATCTTGGCACTGTAACAAGATATACCCAAGTGGGTCAGAGGCCCAACAACTATTGAAGGGTAAAGAAAAGTTTGAAGGGTTTTACGAAAAACAAGATGATCTGCAATGCGCCGGAGAGCCAGAGGAAGTGAGTTCCAGAGTACGGGATCTGCAACAGAAAGGGCCCGGCCCCAGTATAACCTTCCTGATGCGCGGACCAGATAAGAGATACTGATTAGCTGAGCGCAGTTCTCTGTTAGGGCATAAGGAGCAATTGTATCTCCAAGGTTATAGGCAATGGCCACTGACCAGCACAGCATCAGATGCTGGATCTGAAAACAAAGAACTGCAAGTGGGAAAACTCTGGAATCAGGACATTTCTGCTATGCACCCTGTCTCTGGAACAAGTCACCAGCACAGTTAAGACTGACCCCTCCCCAGCCCACACTTCAGGATAGACCTGAAGAGCCTCCTCTTCAGAGAACATTTAGCCAATGGCTGATTGCGCCATTCAACCCTAGTTCTCCATAACTGGAGTTCATCTCCTCCTCCTACCCATTTCAGTTCCCCAGGCTACCCATTCACTCTAGTGGCATAGACAGGGTAGGGCCTGAGCGGGCAATGCCCACCCAAAACCTGTAAATGCCCACTCAGCAATGTAATAATGTGCTCAGAACTGGGGAAGCAGGAAAGATACCCTCAGCAATCTTGCCCTATGATTATGTGCTGCATAATACGAAGTCACGATGTCACTTTTGCAGAAGTTCTAACATGCAAATACCATACTCTGTTCTTTTTGAATTGACAGCGTGCTTTGGCCTGGGGCTATCGTTAGGGCGTCGCGCCGCCTTCCCCAGGGTGGGCACCGCACTCTTGCTGCACAACGTACCAAGTAAGGGAGAATAAATGGAGGTCTCTGCCCTGAGTCTGCTGTGAATGGCTGGGGGGGGGGTGTCAGGCACCTGTATCTGCACAGCAACGTCACCCCTTAGGGCTGGCTTCACACTCCCTAAATGATAATTGCCCCCTTCTAATGCGAATAGAAATGGCACCAAAGCTGGCACAAATATCTTTCCATTTGGCCAAGATGTGAAGCATGCCCTCTGAACTCTTACCTGTCACATCAGAGGGGGTGCCCTTGAAACAGAGGGAAGGCAGTGGTGCCTGTTATGAAGAAACCTTTTTTAGAGTTATATGTGATTTTAACGACCACAATTACAGAGTAGTACATCCCATTGCGGACAACGTAACACATTTTGTTTTTAAAATTGTGGGGTGGGTGGTCCCCCCAAACCTCCTGTTCTTTTACCCTTTTAACTCCAGTGCAACCCCATCCCAACCCATTTTAACCCCTTTACCCCAATACCCTTTATTTATTTTATTAATTTTTGCAGTGTTTTTCAGTATTATGGTCCAGTCGGAAATTTACCACTCAGTAATGTTTTAGATATATTGACTGGGGACCCTTTTTTGCATGTACTTGACCTTTGTAATATTGGCCTACGCGTGATGCACCCTCTTCTGCGTAAAACAAGAGCCCATGTCTTGGTGTGCGCCCTTGTGGAAAATGTGGGAATTGTTTTTCTTCTACTGACAGTCTCAGTTAAAAGGCCCACATTGTTCGTAAGGAGCCACAAATGACACTTCTGGTGATTCTCAGGAGCTGTGTCCAAAGTTGAGTTTTACAGTGACTCTGGGAACAGTGTACTGAATACAGTACGGCCAGTGCTGGAAATGGAAAACTTGTATTGGGGGAACTGCCACTTCATAGGAGGGGCAGAGCTCGGGGATGGGGGTGGTGGGGCCAAGGGGTGTGGCTCCCGCCCAGGTTGTGCAACAGTATCTCTATATAAAACTCAATCCAGGTGATTTGCATAAAAGCAAAGAGTATTATGGGAACAACATAATGTCCACAATTATACATGTTTAAACATATAGTGATTCATTAAGAAAACCTTTTAAGTGTATAATGGACTCTCCTGTCTTGATTAGTTACAATATTCACCCTAATAAAGGGCTGTCTGTAAAATGCAGGTCTTATATTCCAGTTTGAACAGCAGCAAAACTGTATGTGAGGGGTTGGGTAGTTCTCCCTGGTATACCAAAGGATGGTTGGAGGTCCGCCTGCCCTCGGGGGCCCAACACCCTGCCCAGAATACATGGAGGACTCAGCCAATTTAAAGTTAGAACTGTGATTTATTGCAAATAAAACCAACAGGGTTCAATACAAGACAATAAGAATGATCTGGTACGTCTCGGCTCTCCATGGTGCACAGTCCATTGCAGTCCAGTTTTGTACATGTCTGGCATCATCACTGGGCATTGAGAGCACTATTCCCTATAGAGATTATTCTACTATTCTGCATGGCCTGGTGACTGGCCTGTCCCGTCTCCAAAAACGATCTATTACATTGTTGCAGAGTAATGGGATTACCATTGGTTCGTACCCCTTGCAATCCAACCCTGACTTTCTAATCTGTGATTGGTTAGGGCTGGTCTCCCCAGCCCTGGGACTCGATTTGGTTCTTAGCTCGCTGTGCACCTCTTCAATGTGATGTGAACGATTACGTGTCTGCATTGTAACTTGTGTTTACCACCTTTGCCTATGAGAATGCGCTCCTTACGTTGCAACACTTGTTGCTGACTGCATCTGTGTTGCTGGGATCGGCTCTGCTCTCCCGCCATAGGTGAATGTCCATTGTCTCGTCTGGCTGTACCACGTGCTTAGGGACCACAAAATCGAGCTCTTCAGCTTGCATTTATGAGGATGTATTCCGATTCTCAGCAGCTGGTGCCCTTGTGGTCTGATGATTGGAATGTGTCGATGCATCTCTGACCTTGGCTGTGAGCCTGCTTCGCGCTCTGTGCAGCCTGAATCAGCTCTGCATGTCTCAGGCTCTGTAGCTTTTGGGCCTTCTGAAATTTTCATTAGACGTATAATATGATTTCTACATGTTCATGTTATTCTAAGTACTCTATATGTTAGTCACACATGGTCCTATCATGTTCTATATGTATCCTTGTACTCCCATAGGGTTGTTTGCATTTAAGTATCTGCAAGCTTGCTCAGGATCTCTTGTGCTTTGTGGTTCTGCGTTGCTGAATTTGACAAAGGCGAAAGTAATAAAAGCATCAACAGTATTTATATGTATCTGTCCTCTAGCTATAGATCTGTGTAAGCATGTTCTTCATGCATGCGAGCGCATGTCTGTGTAATGCAGTGCAGGACTGTGTGTGTACTTTGTGACTAACGCTGCTATGTCGTGGTGACACTAGTGATATCAGCATCGTCGCTTCTTGGTGCTTAGTCAAGACTGTCCATGTAGGTGTTTCTGTCCACGATCTCTGTTTCCTCTCCTATACCTGTGAAGATGTGTACAGGATTTGGTCTGTGTGGTTGGCTGAGAGGATACTTTTCAGTATACTTGTCAATCATTGGTACACTCAGGATTCATCCAAAATATGATGGGGGGCTGCAAGCTTTCCTGGTTCTTCGTTTTGTCATGAATTTATAGGTGAGAAGGGGCATTCTTGGGACCCTCTCTTCTGTACCTCCTCTGGTCGACTTCTCGACCACATCCTCATATTTCACACTTTTAGCGCTTGGTTTTTCAGAATTTTCAGAATCCCTCTGAGGTGTCCATAATGATCGTCAAAAGTCCAGTATATATAACTGCATACTCATTCCGGGTTGCACCATACGCATTTTCGTTTGTAAATCTTAGCGTCGAATGGATTATCTAGCTTCATCGCCTCAAGTAGGACTAGCCGACAGTTTGCTATTCTTTCACTCAGCTTGTCTCTTTCCTCCTTTGTTTTGTCCTTTGCTTCTCCTATGTTCACACACATCAACATCGGCATTCCAATAGTTTTCTCTGCTGTCTTTTGACACTGGACAATACATAACCTTGCCATGCATAGTGTCAATAGTGCCAATATCAGTGCCCCTAATATTACTTTCAGTCCGTCTGACAGACATGAAGGCATCCATGACCACAGGTATGCTATCCAGCTCTGTTCCTTTCCAGTCCCCTTGGGGACATCTTGGCATGCATCTTGGACAGCTGGGTTACTTCTTCAGTCAGTGTGCCATTGTCTTTGTCGTTGGCAAGTATGAATGTTCAACAGCAACTCCCAATTTTTGCGCACACGCCTCCTTCCATTGCTGTGAGCAGATCCAGAACATATCTATTGTGGAGCACCATCAACCTTACTGCTCGGATCTCTTCCTTTGTTGTGTTGAACCCATTCACTCTAGAGTTTATTGTCATCATCAGCTCCCACCTAATAATCTGAAGCCATTTCGCATTTGTATATGTCTGTAGAGCTGGAACCACTGATGCGAAAAACATTTGCGTTCTGCTGAATAACCTATGTATTGGTGGCACATCATCTAGAGCTGTTTCTGACTTTTCTGAGAAATAGTTGCTTCTTTTCACTCTACTCAATCCCGCCCGCCTCTTTTCTTTTCCTGTTTGTTCTTCATCCATGGACCGTGTCTTCCTTTTGTTAGTGTCCATCTTCGAGAAGTCGTCAACATTTATATACTTCCGTTGCACAACTAAAGTTGGCATATTGATATGTACCAGCAGGCAAACTCCTCCCCAGTTGGGTGGCAGCTTCTCATATGTCTTAGATCTGCATGCCCAGTAGTGGTCTATAAGTACTGCAGTGCCTATCTTCATCATTGCATGTTCTATGCTACGGCATCCTGTGTTCTCTCCAACCTTCTCTTCACCGTCATTCTGGTAAAAGAGTGCTGGCTATTTCAGGGGTATTATAGTCATGGGTCCAGCTTCATTTTCCACCCAAGTGAGCAACTTTGCACTTGTATCCCATGCCTTCAAGCACTTGTCATTTTCTTCTTGTAATTTATTCAATGGTGACTGTGCTAGGGAATGTGCCTTGCTTCCTACTACTCCATCTTTCCATCCATTCTGTGCGTACACTTGACCATACACAATCATCTGATCTTTCCCAGCATCCAGGTTTTCCTTGTATCTCCTTCACCCTTTTCCATGGACAGGGCAGTTGATTCAAAGTTATAGTCTTTCTATCTCCTTTCTGAGGCCCATCAGTTATATATTGTATTGCTTCATCTAACTTCCAATAACTGTTCATCCTGTCGAGAGTCTTTATGTAACTGTCTTCATACTGGAACGTCGCCTGAGACGTCCATCTCAATGTTGCTGTTTTCCCTTGAAATCTTCCCCGGGTTATTACCATAGACAAGTTCATCGGGCATTGGGCTCTTGCGGCTGGTATTTCAGTTGCGATAAACGTTCTGGAGGCACTTATGGCGTAGGGGATTAATGAGCAGACATAACAGCTTTCCCCGGTGGTTTCCTTACCTACTTTCGTCATGTGATTTTACCACATGTTATCAGATGCTCGAGCAGTGTTGGTGAGATAGAGATCCACCCTCTTCATGTCTGCGTCAACACTGCGACTACCTCTCCTTACCATACTTGCAG
This sequence comes from Ambystoma mexicanum, assembly GCF_040938575.1. Lineage (NCBI taxonomy): Eukaryota > Metazoa > Chordata > Amphibia > Caudata > Ambystomatidae > Ambystoma > Ambystoma mexicanum. Next base: position 1,500,253,937 of record NC_090922.1, on the reverse strand, counting down.
TGCTCTCCTGTCAACCTGACATGGCCATTCCACCTGCTGGGGTCGGGGTAATGTTAGTAAAGGATACAGTGGATTCGCTAGCAACAAGTGAACTTCTCCAAAATATAAATACAAAGACTCCACTTGGAAATAAGAGACACGACAAAATAAGCACATTTTTTATTTTTTCACCCATCATTACCTGTGCTGCTGGGTCCTTGTGCAGCTTTTGACGATATAGTTGCCCGCCTGAAATGTGCAAAAGTGAGCATTATTGTGTTAGTATTAGGTTCAGCCTTAAGCCCCGTAAACCCTATAATCATTTATTGCAACGATGAATACCTGCTCCCACAAATTTCTAATTCCAGGATCCCTCTGTATGGAGAGAATGGAAGGGTTTCCCTGTCCAAATGGTTGGTACACTTGATCCAAATATGCTATAAAAGCAAGATAGTATACTCTTGGCGAACTTGCCCAAAATCTGCTGGGTCTTCTCACATTGTAAACAAATTAGTTAGAGAAAGTATCAGGGTGGAAATCAGTGAGTAACATAAACAAATATCAAATATCACAGTCGGCTTTCTCAGAAAATGTATGTAGAGAGCAAAATAACACACAGACAGTGTATCCTCACTCTAGGTGTCCAGGAAGTTCTTGCCCTAACTCGCCTGCCCTTGAGCGAGTAACCATTGGGTGTCCTCCACTCAGCAGACTTTGTGGGGCTTGACGTCTGAGAGATGATTCCAGACTGCCTTCCCTTCAAGCTTCACTGTTGGGTCTGCCACTCTATCCACTATGTAGGGGCCAGTGAATCTAGGTGCTTCCGACCTCCTGATAAAATTCCTCAACAGTACGGTATCACCAATGCTAACAAGCCTTTCAGTCCAAGGGTCCGTTTGTTCATTGTCACCATTGCTTTCTGCCTGTCTTCTGGGCCTCCGCAGTGTTATTGTATCTGGTGAGAGATAAAAGAGACACTAGCAAACAATGAAGTAAAGCAATCATGCATTTCCTGGCCTAACACTTATGCACTACTCTCAGCATATTTCAGTGCTCTAGTGGGAGTTGCATGCGCTGTCCTGTCACCATCTCATGGGGTGTTAAATGGTGGTCGGACCCAGGGTTATTGCGCAATGCAAATAGTGCAAGAGGTAGGCAATGGAGCCAATTTTTCTTTGTGCTCTGTTTCGTCTTTGCAAAAATGTCATTTAAAAGGCCATTTAGGCGTTTACACCTCCATTTGCTTGCGGGTGATAAACACAAGAGAACTTATGTTGAATGCCAAGCAATGTAGTAATGTGCTTGAACATCTCATTGGCAATGTGAGGGCCATTGTCAGACCACAGGACCTCACACACAGCCCATTGCGGGAATACATCCCAGACCAAGAACTCAGGGCATCAGGATGGGAACAGGGACCTGCCTCAATCTACTGAGAGAATGGGCACACAACCACTGACATATAGCGGTTACCATGGAAAACTTGGATCATGTCAACATAGTTGACGTGGAGATGCTGGAATGGGCCTGCTGGGTGAGATATGGCTCCTCTCACAAATCTCAACGTATGTCCTGCAGCAAACTGTTTGCATGACAAGCAGTTGCTTACAAATTCAGACATGTTTTCTGCCAAATTAGGACAGAACCATGTTTCTACAATATCGGCAGCAATTACCTCCTTCCCTGTGTGTGTTGGATAATGCAACTGTGTCAGTGCAGTGTGCAATAATGCTAGTGGCATCATCTCTTTCCCTGTGTTGTACTGTCATCATAGAGCATCTGTCGGGGATACTGTACATCCCCTTTTAGTCCACACGTCTTTCTCCTCCCTGGGTGTAGCTCCTTGCAACTCTATTATCTGTGTTTCTGGTAATACATTGAACCCTTCTTTTAGTACCATTGTCCTTGCACAGTCTTGGGCATGTGATGACGCTTCCATTTCTAGGCACTCTCCATAATATGTGCTGCATTTTGCTTCTGAGCCTGCTTCTTCATTGGCCCTTGAGATCGGATCTTCCCCTCGGGTGTGTATGACATTTCACTATGGCTATCTGTGCAGGATACTGTATAACTTCAGTTAATCTGCCTTATAAAAGTTCATGTTGTACTGTACTAGTGACCTGTCTTCTCTCCTGAAGGCCCTCCTCATCCATCATGACAGTCCTGAGTGTACTGTTGATTTCATGCATGCAGAGTCTTAGTACACTGTCACCTCCTTCCCGCTGCTGTGCTCCAATGCTAATATTAAGCTCCCTGGTACTGCTGACGGTGCTTAGTAATGTGATGGCAATCACACACTAACCACTACCTCACTTGTTCCTGCCTCTGTCAACCTTACTACTGCCGTTCCTGCATGCCTGAACACATCCGTCTGATCAATTGTCGAAGAACTGTAAATGTAGATAACGTCTCCCTCCTGAAGTGCATCCTCATGTATTTGCATGTGTCACTGAATTCCTGTATGTTTTCTGCGCAGTTGTGTGCAAAGTCTCCTTCAAGTCAAATGTCTGCTATGAAAATCGCTGGGTTAACAACTCTGCACCTCACCACCTTAAGGCATGAGTTGGATAGTAACACCTTGTAGCCTGATGATCTCTGTGTTAACAGAGTGCTCTTTGGTTTCTCTAGTATCGCGAAGAGGGCATGCTCAATGTAGAGAGTGTTGCTGCACTGCGTGGTAGTTCCTGCTGATGTCTCCACTGTGAATGCAACAGCAGCCAAAGTATGTTCACAAGAATAGTATCCTCTCATGACTGGGTCGAGTTCTGTAGTATTGTGATGCTGGAAATGCATCAGAGGGACAGGGCCTCCGTATCCTTGTACTTTACTGCTTTTTATCATGTGTTTTTGCCGTGTTTTCCACACAGGAGTTCATGTGGGACTCCTGGCGGTGCAGCTCTCTCTTTTGGTTTGGTGTACAGACTCATGGGATACCCTTATGGCACCCTTGGTGGGGGTACAACCCTGTGCCCTGAGTGTATGTTTTTGAACAGCTGTGTGTGGCCCACAGAGCAGGGTATGGGCTGGTGGCAGCTCCATGCTGAATTTGACAGGTGCTCTGAGTATCCTCCATTTTGGGATACCCAGGCCCTGCCATTGGAATCAGTTGATTCCTGATAGGAAACAAGATGGCCCCCGTGGCCTCTTGCTTTCTCTTGCCTGTTACCTTGTTTTCCCAAAGTCCTGGGAAGCCCTGACTCTGTCCCTTCCCCCTGACCGGCTGTTGGGTGGAAGTTCCATGTATGGTGTTGTTGTGAAGTCCAGGCCAGACTGGCTGGAGCCTTCCCAGTGACTATAGGTGGGTGGGACCTGGGTGAATGGAGTGTGTGACGAATACGCATTCTGTGTTGTGTGTGGTGTCTAGTATCTGGTGCTTGACACAATGACTGAGACAGCCCTGCCCGAAACTGGTATGAATGCAGTGTGGAGTGTTGAAAGGCTGGGTACTTGTCCCAATACACATAACTTGTTGTGAGTGTCTGGAGAGGAGTGAATGGCCTGGATGCACTATGCACATGATTGGCTGCCTGCCTGCATGAATGCCCTTCTGACCGATTGGTTGCCTGAGTGTGACCCAGCAGAATGAATGGGAGATCAACTAGTATATCTGGGGGCCTGTCACTGCTAGAATTTGTGTGCAGAAGCTGAAGAGGATCTGGAGCTAAACTGAAGCTTGACCTTGAAGCCCCGCTGGACGAGAAGAATTGCTGTTGCACTCATTCACAAAGCTGCTGTGTCTCCAAGGACTGACCCAGAGAGGACCTGGTAAGGCGCCTTCTTCCCAAACTACGAGGGACCATCGTGCACCAGCTGATCTTTGCCAAAGCTCCCTGGTAGACAGACCTTCAACAGGCTGCCGACCCGAGACGGGGACCGCTGCAAAATCCCAAGGAGAAGCGCCCAGACTGTTGTCCGCCACTGTCGATGACTGCCATCGTCGAACGGAGCCACCGTGCTCCCGTTTGCCTAAGAACTTTATTTGATCCAAGGACGCTCTCGTCCGCATCGGCGCCGCTGTATCCTGCTGGAGAAGGCCTGACCGTCGACGTGCCGAGGAGCATCCGCCGGTGGATTTCCTGCCACCCAAAGACCACAGAGATGCCGACAACTCGACACCCTTATTGGGCCACAATTCTTCAAACTCTTTGCGGTCCAGAACTATCGACAGCAAAGTGCCCCGCACGCCTCTTCCTTGCAGGACGTTTATGCTTCCCCGTCAACGAGCACTACTAGGAACGAAGCTGCCACTTCACCGCCTTAGCTCACCCTGTTGTCCATCGGACGTTTGACGACCCGTGACTCCTGCCTTAAAGGGAGGGCACTTAAGAAGGGCAGTCGATTCCCCGCCGTGGAACGCTACAACGCCAGGTACTTTGGGGTTGCAGAACTATTGGGAAGTCTATTGTGAACAATATATGGACTGGGCTTGTATCTTTATTCTACAGGTTGCCCAGGTGGGGGGATCTCCACACAGAGCTGTGTTTAACGGACCAGTATTCTGCCAATTGTTCAACCGTCTTGCTTTCCTTCCTCTCTCTACTGCTGGTTTCCTCTTTATTGATCTGTGTGGCATTTTGACAGTATAGTTGATGCACTTTAATGAGATCTGATAATATTTGTGGTACCACTGTAGAAATGTATATATTTACCATTGTTGATTTTTTTAGCACAAAATTACTTATTGTGATAGTGTACATAACCTTGAATATTAATTATATAAATACTGTGTTTTAACCGACACAGTGTGCGAACATTCCTTTGTGGGTGCTTGGGGACTACACTGTGCTTAAGAACCAGCCTGCATCACCTTCTGAGAAGCTAGGCGTTGATTGCTCAACTACGTTACCAATAATAGAGAATCTTGGCTGGGGTCCTCTGTGCCTCTCCTCTACCATATAGAGAGCGGAAGTACAGACACCCCCCTCCAGTCTTTACATGTATGCTATTGACTTGTGCCCTAGGCTTATCTGATTGATACCCACCTGCCCAATCGTTTTCTCATCCCCACATAGCTACAGGCGCATCAGGCAAGTCAGCCGGAATCAACCTCAAATTAACTGATCCGTTCATCTACACTGTCTCTATGGTCCTTCCAACGCTAGCTTTGCTAACTACTTTTGGACCAGTTTCTCTTCCTCTGCTTGCGATCGCTGCACAGTTCCTTCTCCTTTTCTTGCAACCATTTACAATAAATGATAATAATAGACTGAATTTCCACCCAACCCTTCACCTCAATCCCCACTATCTGTACCACACAATAGAAAAATGGAATTGCTGAATCCCATGATTCTCCGATCTGTGCCTGCCACATCTCTGGTATTTGCAGCATATATTGGGCAGGGTCCTCATCATCATGCATCATTCGTATCCGGGTACACATGCCTTAATGCCACCTATATTTGAGGCCTGAGGTCGTTAAAATGTGCCCATTCATGACTATCTTCACCCAACTTCACACCTGGGTACCCTGCCTTAGGCTAGTTGTCATCAGCCTGATCTCCCAGAATTGACACAATCAAACTTTTCAAATCTCTTTCAGCCATATATCAGCTTTGAGGGACGGGAGTGCCTTTATAAGGTTATTTCTGTCCATATGTACCCATGGTATATACTGCACTCTCCATGGTCCCTTCTGTAGTAATGGAAAGTGTGCTCTTACTGCCTTTCCAACTTTCTTCTTTCCCACCGTCGATATCTTAGCTACTGCCATCCATCCCAATCTATTTCGTAACCTAGGTCGCCACAAACTTTCTACTCGGGGGGAGATCGCAGGTGCCTGCTCTTCCAACTCATCTACCGTGTCCCACTCCTGTTCTCCTCCGTGTGTATCATCGTACACTTCCTCTGACCTCGCTGCACCCTCCTCTACACTATCTTCTTTCCTTCTCCTATCTTCCCAACTTTGATAGCTGTACTATCTAGCCGAAATAAAATATCTCCTGTCCTACATTCATCCACCCCTACAGGAGTCTTCAGTCAATTCCTCCTCTCTTTTTTTAGTCATGCCAAATGACCCTCCACCTTCCTTAATGCATCTATCATTTTGTGGCTTTGAATCGGTTCCCTCTGACTCCTTACCCCACACACCAGCTGACAAAGTGGGGTTAGGGAGATTCTGATAGTGTGCCAGCATGGGTGGCAGGGGAGCCGTGGTGGGCAATGGAACAAACATAGGATTAATATATCCCAATGTGGCACATGTAGGGTAACGCCCTAACAAGGGGCAACAATTTGTTTCAATAGGGTCCACAGGGACACTCAGGATAGTAGTCACAGTAGTAGTTGTACTACATGGAGTAATTATTTCACATACTGTCCTCAAAGAATCTGCAGACCCATCCTCTAAGTCTTCAACCATTTTCCATAATTCTAATACTTCCTTTCTAGTCTTCAGTTTTCTCCCCTCATATTTAGCTGTCAGAAACATGTACATATGACTCAGTAGCTCCCTATTATTTGTCCCCTACTCGGGCCATGACTTAAACATCCCACCCTTTGTTTCTGTAACCCATTCCTTATGGTACTTGAAAATCTTATCTCGGTACAGAGGAAAGGCTTTAAACATGTAAGCCAGCGGGGTTATTGGCTCCGTTGTAGCCATACCTCCTTGTCAGTGTTTTACTATATTATTAAACACCCCTGTCCCACCCCAACAAATCACACCCTTCCCTAATACTGACTTCTTACGTCCCACACTTACCCCTGTTCAAACTCTCATTTCACCTCCCATGCACACAAACACACTCCTCTCTCACACCTCCTATGTCGCACCACAATTGCTCCGGCCACCACTAACCATTGCAGGAACTAAACAAATCAGCAACAATAAAATCACATAAATTCTATTTTTTTTGTTCCAACTCCGCCTTTATATCGGGTGAGGAGATCCCAGGCCACCAAGGGCCTCTACCACAACTACTTGTTGTTCCCACGCTCCCTTTACACTGGACGGAGAGATCCCAGACTTACTAAATATACAGAGACTCTATCCAAATCCTCTTTTACTTCAATTCACAGTGCTGTCTTCTTCCCTATTACCTCAGGAAAGGGTCCCGTTACTCCACAATCCATAATATAAAATTAATCAAAAATATATACACTACCACGTGGTCTCCAAATTATCAATCCACTCTCTTCTAACCACACATATATATCCACTCTCCCTCACATTCCACAACATCCATACTTTCCCCTCATACCTCACTTGTTTTTCTCCAAAGAGGGTGCACTTACGTCTGTGCATTCAGCTGAAGTCCTCTGTCACAGAGTCCCGTTTACAGCCTGCACAATCCCAGGACAGCACCACGCGCCAAAGAACAGACAGGAATTCCGATAACAGGGCTCCTGTAAACATCTCCAAGGTTGTGCACAAGGGGGACTGGACGCTGCTGCTGGCCGCGTCCCCTCCAGATATGCGGCCAGAAATCCTCTGTCCTCTCGGGGGATATTGGGATCACATTGGGATCACCAATAATGTAGGTCAGCTCCCCAGCGATCCGACCAAGAAAATACCACCCACTAGGGAAAAAGGCTCGGTTCACCATCTTTCAAGAAAGACGAGAGCTTTTATTTTGGTTACAAAAAATAAGGCAACAGGGTATTATGAATCTGCCGTCGTAGAGCTCCCTCTCATCCTTGTACAAAACTCACATTATAAACTGAAAAATCGTCACAGGTGATGCACACGATATACCGCATTAATCCCCCACCCGCATTGGCTACCGCCTATAAAAATGCTAATCTCTAATCTCCATCTCTACTAGTAACTTTCCCCAACCGCATATGACTCGGGGGAGGTCAGAGTGGAAGCTTACATTGGCCTTTTCAAAATTACACAAATTTAACAGACTGGTCCAGCTTGCTCCATGTTTACAACTTGTGGTCAACCTGTGGTCAGTCTCCACTATCCTGCAGATGTAAGGTCAAGGCGGTTACCCATTACTGCTTGGGACATATTTGGGATCCTGGCAATAAAATCCCCATAGATGACAATGTTTATTTGTAAAGCACCTATACACAAGGCAAGTGTTTCAAAGCGCTCAAGGAGGGAGGGAACATGGGGAAAAACAACAGTCGTTCAGAGCCCTTGAAATTTTGAAACGATAATAGTCTGCACTAGTCATAAACCTTGTTAGGTGAGAGATGACCCATCTCTCACCTAACAAGGTTTATGACTAGTTGTTGAAGACTATTGAAGGCATTTCACAGAACAGGTTTATATGCCACATCATGCCCCTGAAAGGGCTGCAAGGATGTTATGAGATTGCAAATACACACGTATATTTAGAACACAGAGCATCATCTCACGGGGACACTATTTAAAGAGAAACAGTTGCCTTGAGGACGACCAAGTGTCGAAACACGTGTCGGCTGTTACTGAGCAGAAGAATAAATATTACTATAATAACTTTGACAAACTTTTGAATGGTTTATGCATGAATTACCTACTCTTAGGGTGTATCACAAGTCGACAGCACAATCACAGCATATACCCTTATTCTCAATAGAGGTAAGGGGACTACTTCAGCGTGCTGCCACTGCAGCTTACCACTATTATCAGTGGACGGCTCTAGCGCATCTACCCACTTTTTATACTGCCCACATATCTGCAAATGTCTCTGTGATGGAGTGTGTCTTGAATGTGAGTGGTGATGAGCTCCACAGTTTCTGCTTTGTGCAGTGTTGTGGAATGAGGATTGAGGATTGATTAGAGAGGGTGCACTTGTGCTCTGGAGGTGAAGTGTGGATGAGGTTCTGTGGGTTGGAAGTGTGCAGGAGAAGGGTGCAGGCTGCCTGGTTGGGTGACTGAGCGAGGATAGGGATGGGAAGTGATGAGTGGAGTGTGAGGTCAGGTGCTGTTTGCTTCCCTATGATACATTTCCAGGCCCTAGCTGGACCCAACAGGAATTGCCCTTGCTATTCTTCTATGCTTTGCTTCGGACGCCCAGGCGAGAGACGCCCAGTAATCTAGTGGTTCCTAGACTTAAGAAGGGAGTAAAAGAGGAGGAGTAAGCAGGGGCACCAAAGGATTTGCAATGATTAATCATAAATGCACACTTACCAGGCCTTTATAAGGTAGCATAGCCCACATCGTAGTCCAAAGAAGTATTCTCTGCTTTCTGTGTAAATGAGAACCCCCCCCCCCTATGCTTTTGTCAGGGGGTCTATGGCAGGAAAATATCTTAAATTGTGCCCCTCAGAATGCTTGGTAAGCCCCCAACATGATTGTCTGTCTTTTACTTAGCTCCCCCCAGTAAGGTGTAGACATGCTTGGCAGTGTAGTTTCTGCAGTGGCTTAGACCTAATTTTACACTACTTTAAACTCAAACCTGAGGTCACTGTAGAGCTCTCTGCTGATGTTCAATGCGATATTTATACTGATCATCTAATCAAGTTCATGTATAATGAAAAGGCCCAGGATTCTCTGTCTCGCTCAGTGGTCTGGGCTGACAATCTGTCCAGGGCTGTCGGCGCGCTTGCTAAAGTTCAGGGCGCATTTTCTGGACTTTCTTTTTTCCATGTGAAGTTTTTATTGAAATCTCGGGCAGCATGAGTTACAGTTAGTAAAACACAACATAATAAAGGCATTAATGTACATCATGACATCGAGAGATCGCCTTTGTACCTTGCAATCGTATAACTGTTTCGCACACAATAACAATCCAGGACCCATTGAAGATTTCTAAGAAACATACCCTTCCAACCAACATTTCCCCCCCCCCACCCATTACCCCAACTTATTTGGTTCCAGAGTCTCTTCCCCAGTTGCCAGACCTTTCGGGTCTGAGGTTGCAGGTTTTGCTTACAATCGTTGTATCAGTGCACGTGAATGTTTTTAAACATTAGCGGTTTGTGGAAGTAGGCTTCTCTGTCCTTCACATAGTCCTGAAAGGGAATCCATACCGCTAGGAATTTCAAATATTTACCTGCCTTTAGGGGACATATTGTTTCCATTACCATCACTCCCCAGATCTTGACCCACCACCCCGCTTTCATCGGACCAGACTCGTTCTTCCATCTTTGTTCCAACGTCATTCTAGCTGCCATTAGTATATGTGTGATTAACGTGGCTTTGTGACCTGATGCTGCGTATGTACCCTCTGAGAACACACCTAATAAAACTATTTTGGGCGACATTGGCAGCGACGCTCCTGTGATTTCTTTAATGTGACCCAACACCTCTTTCCAGTATATCACCGCTTTTGGGCACGACCACCACACATGAAACAGATCACCCCTCCCACCACATTGCCTCCATCATGCAGGGGAATACTTTGAATTGATTTTATGTAGGCAATGAGGGGACATATACCACCTATAGCATAGTTTATACGCCGATTCCTTGATTGCGGTACTCTTGGATGAGCTATGTGCTCTCGACCATATCTTGCCCCATTCCTCCTCCGAGATTTCCTCCCCTACGTCTTTCTCCCAACTCGCTTTGTAACGGAGTTTGTCCTCTATGGACGTGTCGTTCATGAGTCTATACAATCGAGCTACCCCTCTCGTGGTCGAACCCTCCTGCATTGTTAATTTGAGCCCGGTTAGGGTTCTTGTGGCTGGTCTCTTTACCGATGGGTGGGAGATACAATGCCTAATTTGTGTGTATTTATATCTTTCTCTTTCCCCAACACCGAATTTCTGTTTGCAGTCTATGAAGGTTGGGGGGGCCCCGTCCCGATACATGTCACTTGGAGTCACTGCTTCCACTCCCGGCCAACCCTCCCAAAATTTCTGCTGCAGACCTAGAGTAAAGTCAGAGTTATTTGCTAGGCGGGAGAGCGGTCCCAGACCCCGTCGGATGTTTTTAATGCCTAGCGCTCTGTCCCAGCTACTTAACGACATTCTATTGGCTTCTGCCAAGCTACCCCCCTTCCCACAGCTTCTAACAGTGAGGGCTAGCAGTGCATTCAAAGGGATTTTTGTAGCGGCCTGTTCGATTTCGCACCACCCATTTGATTTGTCTGATCCCGCCAGGTGTGCTGCCAATACATATCTCCCTATATCTGGGACTCCCAGACCTCCAAGGAGCGGAGGGCGCACCGGAACATGCCTTTGTATTCTGGGTTTCTCTTTTTTCCAAATGAAGGTGAATATTGTCTTTTTGCAGCTCCTAAATTAATCCGGGCCAAATATCTATGGGCACTGAGCTCACGATATAAAGCAGTCGAGGGAGAAGGGTAATTTTTATTGCAGCGATTCTTGCAATCATGGCAATTCTTGGGCGTCCCATCTTTGCATGTCATCTTGGAGTTGTTTCCACAGTGGTTTTATATTTGTTCTATATAAACTCTCCCTCTCCCTTGTTAGGTTTATTCCCAGATATTCCGGAGACTCTTTTTCCCAGATCAAAGGGTAGGTATTTCCCAGGGCCGTGACCTCCTCCCTCTTTTCCGTTATGTTCATCGCTTTGGATTTGGAAAGGTTTATAGAGTACCCCGATACCTTGGCAAACTCTTGTAGTTTTGACATGACCCTAGGCAGTGTGTTTTTGGTATTCTTCATGAAGAGCATTATATCATCTGCATATAATGCAATTTTGTGTGTTGCCTCTCCGCATGCCACCCCTTCGATCTCTGGATCTATTCTATTCCGTGCCGCAAAAGGTTCCATTGCCATTGCAAAGATCAGTGGGGAGAGAGGGCAGCCCTGTCGTGTGCCTCTCCTTATTTTGATCTGTTCTGAGGCTAGCCCATTCACAATCAAGCTCGTAGACAGGATTTGAAAGTTCACCATTACCATTTTAGAGAATTCGGCCCGCATCCAAACCCCTCCAGCACTAGTTTTAGATAGTCCCAATCCAGACTATCAAATACCCGTCTAGCATCTAGAGCCACTATTGAGAATTGTTGTTTTGTTCTCGTTCCCATATCGATGATGTCTATGGCTCGTTGCACATTGTCTTGTGTGTGTCTGCCCATGACAAAACCTGCCTGGTCCTCGTGTATAATTTCTGGGAGCCTCTCATCAGTCTGGTTGCTCGTATCTTAGCTTAAATCTTAGCATCAGTTTTTAAGATATCCGGTCATTTCATCGAATGTAATACCATCAAATAGCTTTCCATCGAAAATATTGCATCAAAAAAGCATCAAATGCATGTTTTTTTAAGGTAAAGGGTTTAGTTTAATTTTAATGGGTTTTAAAGGGTAAAAATGTTTTTTTTTTTTAAATGCATTCAAAGCAATTGTATTATATGCATTTATTTCGATGGAATGGTCTGTAGATGGTAAGAATTTGATGGAATAACTATAAACCGTTTTTAAGAGTGTAATAGGGCGGTACCGAGCACATTCAAATGGGTCTTTACCTGGTTCCAGCTGTAATATTGTCACAGACCTCCCCATGTTTGCAGAGATCGAACCTCTCTCCGTAATGACATTGAACAGACGTGTGAGTGGAGCGAGCAACTGCGTGCAGAATGTATTATAGTAGCCATTTCCCAAACCATCCGGGTCCGGGATTTTGTTTGCCGGTAACGCTGAGATAGCGTTGTTGACCTCTTGAGCCGTGAATGTACCCCCAAGTGTATCCCTGTACTGCTCTGTGATTTGCGGTAGGGGTGTTGTCGACATGTAGGACCTCTTATTTTCAGGTTCGAGATTTGAACGACGTAACAGTTCTTCATGGAACTGAGCCATTATGTGTAGTTTCTCTGTCATTGCAGTATGTGATTCCCCCTGCCCATTTTTTAGTTGTGCAATATAGTTACAGGCTCTCTGTTTTTTCGGTTTTGCTGCTAGAAATGTGTTTGCTTTCCAGCCATGTATGTAATATGACTGCTTGGTGTTCAATAGTGACTGTGCCACCCTATCAGCGGTATGATTTTCTAACTGGGTTCTCATCAATCTTAGTTCCCGGAGTGACTTGTGCGTTTGTCGGGTCTTATGGTGTTTCTCTGCCTCTTTCAGGTCCCTTTCGAGTTTTTGTGTTATGATAGCTCTTTCTCTGTTGTATGCAGCCACCTGTGACATAAATTCCCCACAAATTATCGCTTTCTCTGCATCCCAGATTTGCTGGTCCTTTAACGGAGCTAGTAGGAAAGTCAGGACGACCAAAGAGAGCCATCTGAGAGGGTCCAGCGAGCAAATGATAATTTGGAACTGAATGCCACTGAGTGGTATTTTCGAAAAAAGAAGCCGTTGCTGAAAAAAGCAATTATGTATGTGACCTGTCAACGTCAAAGACTGGCCACAGGTTGTAAACGTGAAGCGAGCCGGGCCAGTCTGTTATATTCGTGTCATTTTGAAATGGCCAATGGAAGCTTCCCCTCTGACATCCCCCGAGTTATACGCGGGCAGGAGAAGTTACTAGTAGTATAATTGACTATATATTTCCCTCTAACTCCAATGATGTAATTCTGGATATGTGTGTGAGGGACTGGATTGACAGTGAACACTCTCCACTGTTCGTAAAACTGAATTGTTCCCCGGTTAAACCAGTTCTTGTGGATCTCTGCCAGCTCTTGGTGAACAGCGCCTTGAGCCGGATATCTTGGCATGTCGAGAACCTAAGGAAGGCTTCAACTAAGGTACAGGTCAGCCATAACGCTCTCTGTCAAGTTTGGGGTGATAATTATTGTAAGAGTAATATCTTGCCTGCTATAAACGCAGTACGTCACTTTGAAGCCTGCATGGAGTTTATTAAGGCTAGCTCGGTAGGTCCACCAAATATTGTGAAAAGAGCTGCCATGTGCTATCATAAGACTCACCAACACACACACGATAAAGAATTCCGGGCCAAGAAAAGACACTTGCGACAGGAGCTGCGTGCCATCTCCCAAAAGGAGCAAGATGCTGCGGTGCATGTTGGGGCCGTGAGAACAGCAGAAAAAGGGTGACACAATTTGGCTAAAGAAACACAAACCTCAAAAGGAATGCGCAAAATAACATCTTAGGGTTTGGTCGTGTCAGTCTAATGATTCTGTGTTGTTTTGGAGAACAATCAACGAGAAACTTACAGATTTAAACAGAGTTTCTAAGAGTTTGTGGCACAACACTTCATGGAGTGTGGTCCTATAAGATTCTGGATCCTGTCGCTGGCGCTGTACCGTCATACACGAAAAACAGCAGCGACATAGAGAATACAATAAGGTGCTGTAAATCACGCCGGGCACCGGCCCTGATGGGGTGTGCAGCTCACTGCTCAAATTAAACCCAGTGGTGTGGGCAGGAGCCCTTAAATGTCTGTTTAGCTGGAGTGGGGTACTGAAGATTATCCCTGAGTCATGGAGAGACAGCATAATTGTTCCCATTGTGAAGAAGGTAAGCCTGAAGAGCCCAAAAATGATCGTTTCATGGCGATGCTGGATATTCCAGCAAAGATCTTCGCCCGAGTAGTTTTGGCAGAACTGGAAGACTGGGTGGCGATGAACAACATTATCCTGCTAACCCAGACAGGCTTCCGTAGGGGTGTGACACCACAATTAATAGCTTGGCATTAGTTACAATTATTCAGCAGGCCTCGTCTATCTGTAAAACATCAGTGTACGCCACATTCATAGACTTCAGTGAGGCATTCGATACGGTAGACAGACCTAAATTATGGAATAAACGGAGAAATTGGAATATACCTCTAGGACTTCTCAAAATGATTATTCTATGACACGACTGCACGTTTGTGTAAGTTCACGTTGATCAAGCGGGGAGGACTTCTGGTTGGGTTGACATAAACAAGGGACTTAAACAGGGGTGCATTTTGGCACTCATGTTATTCAATCTCTACCTGGAGGACCTTGGGGGAGAGATTGCTAATCATTCAGCGAACCCACCGAAGTCAGAGGATGCTTCAATTCAGTGGTTGGGTTGCGCTGGCGATCTTCTCATCTTAGACTCTATACCCGAGGTCTGCAGTCACCGCTGAATAGATTGGCACTTTATGCCGAAAATGATAGTCTCATAATCAATACTAACAAAACCAAGATTATGGTTTTTGGCATGAGGGGCAGGAGAACAAAATGGGTATCTTGGTCCTTGGAGGGTGCAACGGTGGAGGTGGTTTCTGAGTTTAAATATCTCGGGATCTACTTAGACGTTGAGCTGCGAGGACCCGCCACCTGGAATACATCGAACTGTAAGCCGCTATTGCAACTGGTTTGATAGGCTCGCTTGCTGGCAAGGGAGGCAGATATTCCCTAAAGATCATCCTGCAACGGTACCAGGCCAAGATTGGGTC
This sequence comes from Ambystoma mexicanum, assembly GCF_040938575.1. Taxonomy (NCBI): domain Eukaryota; kingdom Metazoa; phylum Chordata; class Amphibia; order Caudata; family Ambystomatidae; genus Ambystoma; species Ambystoma mexicanum. The sequence continues at coordinate 1,500,238,787 of NC_090922.1, read as the reverse complement.
AACTATCATTTATGGGGCTGAGATTTGGGTACTATCTCACGTTGAGGGTATTGTAAGATTAGATGGAAAATCTCCTAGGAGACTACTCCGATTCCCCCCACGTGTGTCCCTTGAAAGACCTTATCTGGAATTTAACATAAAACCTATTCATGGAAAGCCGCAAATGGGCTGTATGTCACCTCTCTGGAAAATGTGCAATGCACCAAATGACTCCTTGTTGGGTCTCTTGCACAAGGGCACCCAATCCAGAGCTAGGCTCATGCCAAACAGTAATATATTCAAAATTAAGGCCGCTGGTAACACTTGGCTGGAGAGGGCCCTTGACCAGCCCTTGAGCTGGCCACTTGGTAAATTTAAGAAGTACATAAAGTCGGTTTTGCATTTAGATACACAAGAGCAATGCATAACTAAGTTGGCATGCAACACTCAGGCATGATGCTTCCTTGAACACTTTAACACACAATGTGGTACACTGAGATATATCGAGAACTTCACTGGGAACTATGTGGTGTGGGACTATGTTAAAATCAAGTTCAACAGTGTAAAGACATTTGAGATAACTGGGGCCTGGCCAAACATTGCCCGGAACCAACGGCAATGACGACTATGTGTAGATGTTTGCGTTGAATTTGTGAAACACCTCTTAATGGGTTGTGAAGTGCGTTATTGCTAACGTTAAATTGTGCTCAGAAGGTATACAAATATTGCTCCCACCTGACGAGGCGTGGCAGCTTTTTATGGCAGGGAACTCGGAAGGCTATATTTACCACTTCTCCCTGCTCTGGAGGAAAATAGTTTCAATTTTTGGTGTACTGTTTTAATAAGTGAGTATGTTTCTGTTAAGTGGAGTTGGGATTCATTGTTTTAAACATTGTTTTATACAACTTTATGAACAAAATAAATATTAAAAAGAACCACTGAACATACATGTAATATAATTAAATAAAGTGTGTCTGAACTTCGGAAAAATTATCTCTGTGAGAGCAATATCCTGCATTGAAAATCATGCCCTGTTAAAACAATATCTTCCACTGAAAATAATGCCATGTCAAAGCAATATCCTGCACTGAAAATAATAATCTGTCAAAGCAATATCCCGCACTGAAAATAATGCTCGATCAAAGTATATCCCGCACTGAAAATAATGCTCTGTCGAAGCAATATCCTACACTGAAAATAATGCTCAATCAAAGCAATATCCCGCACTGAAAATAATGCTTGATCAAAGCAATATCCCGCACTGAAAATAAAGCTCTGTCGAAGCAATATCCTGCACTGAAAATAAGGCTCGATCAAAGCAATATCCCGCACTGAAAATAATGCTCTGTCGAAGCAATATCCCGCACTGAAAATAATGCTCGATCAAAGCAATATCCCGCACTGAAAATAATGCTCTGTCCAAGCAATATCCTGCACTGAAAATAATACTCGATCAAAGCAATATCCCGCACTGAAAATAATGCTCGATGAAAGCAATATCCTGCACTTAAAATAATGCTCTGTCGAAGCAATATCCTGCATTGAAAATAATGCTTGATCAAAGCAATATCCCGCACTGAAAATAATGCTCGATCAAACCAATATCCCACACTGAAAATAATGCTTGATCAAAGCAATATCCCGCACTGAAAATAACGCTGTGTCAAAGCAATATCCCGCACTGAAAATAAGGCTCGATCAAATCAATATCCCGCACTGAAAATAATGCTCTGTCGAAGCAATATCCCGCACTGAAAATAATGCTCGATCAAAGCAATATCCCGCACTGAAAATAATGCTCTGTCCAAGCAATATCCTGCACTGAAAATAATACTCGATCAAAGCAATATCCCGCACTGAAAATAATGCTTGATGAAAGCAATATCCTGCACTTAAAATAATGCTCTGTCGAAGCAATATCCTGCACTGAAAATAATGCTTGATCAAAGCAATATCCCGCACTGAAAATAATGCTCGATCAAAGCAATATCCCACACTGAAAATAATGCTCTGTCGAAACAATATCCTGCACTGAAAATAATGCTCTGACTAAGCAATATCCTACACTGAAAATAATGCTCGGTCAAAGCAATATCCCACACTGAAAATAATGCCCGATCAAAGCAATATCCTGCACTGAAAATAATGCTCTGTCGAAGCAATATCCTACACTGAAAATAATGCTCTGTCAAAGTAATATCCCGCATTGAAAATAATGCTCGATCAAAGCAATATCCTGCACTGAAAATAATGCTCTGTCGAAGCAATATCCTGCACTGAAAATAATGCTCGATCAAAGCAATATCCCGCACTGAAAATAATGCTCTGTCGAAGCAATATCCTGCACTGAAAATAATGCTCGATCAAAGCAATATCCCACACTGAAAATAATGCTTGATCAAAGCAATATCCCACACTGAAAATATTGCTCTGTCAAAACAATATCCTTCACTGAAAATAATGCTCTGACGAAGTAATATCCTACACAGAAAATAATGCTCGATCAAAGCAATATCCCGCACTGAAAATAATGCCATGTCAAAGTAATATCCCGCACTGAAAATAATGCTCAATCAAAGCAATATCCTGCACTGAAAATAATGCTCTGTCGAAGCAATATCCTGCACTGAAAATAATGCTCGATCAAAGCAATATCCCGCACTGAAAATAATGCTCGATCAAAGCAATATCCCGCACTGAAAATAATGCTCTGTCGAAGCAATATCCTGCGCTGAAAATAATGCTCGATCAAAGCAATATCCTGCACTGAAAATAATGCTCGATCAAAGCAATATCCCACACTGAAAATAATGCCATGTCAAAGTAATATCCTGCACTGAAAATAATGCTCGATCAAAGCAATATCCCGCACTGAAAATAATGCTGGATCAAAGCAATATCCCGACCAAAAATAATGCTTGATCAAAGCAATATCCCACACTGAAAATAATGCTCTGTCAAAGCAATATCCTGCACTGAAAATAATGTTCGATCAAAGCTATATCCCGCACTGAAAATAATGCTCGATCAAATCAATATCCTGCACTGAAAATAATGCTCTGTCAAAGCAATATCCTGCACTGAAACTAATGCTCTGTCAAAGCACTATCCTGCATTGAAAGTAATGCTCTGTCAAAGCATTATCCTGCACTGAAAACAATGCTCTGTTTTTACCTCTTGTTTATGCAACCATGCAGTGCCTTACGGAAGGGTGCTCATTTTTACGCCATATGAAGAGTGACAGGCTGAGTCAGGCCACCGGGAATCACACATCGGCCCTGTAGATTTCACATGGGTCGAAAAATCACAAGCAATCCTTGTAAGAAAATCATCATGTCATAGATTTTGCTTTGCATATAATGCTTGTAGCTCTGCATTTATAACATAAAATCAAACTATTTAAGCAGTCACGAGTAGCTTACCAGCGTACCAGGGGAATAAGCGCCACATATCTGGTGTCACATTCGTCTTGTGCAGTAAATCGACCAACCAGCTTCAAACACAACTCGTCCGTAAAGAGCGGACCCGCAAACAATCCTCTTGTCATGCACCCATCCTCTGTAATTTGATCCTGGTGTTGACCCGAAATGCCCCCACAATTATCTGATTTCGCAAATCTCTCCAAACATGCCTCTTTCAACAAAACCTGACCAAGCACTTATTCCAATGGATACACATACCGACGCACAGACCTCACAGTACTGAGCTACTGTTAAAAGATTCCAGCCGAAACGCTGGCAACCCACACTCTGTACACACTCGAGCTTGGTCAAGCACATAGCTGCAAATTTCATTCTGGATATATTTCATTATGTTACATACTTAATATATCAAGTAATGGTCAGTTACAATCTTGCAGGCCAGTTTATCTGTCTGCCTGCCTGTTATGTTATGTTACGTTATGTGGGATATACACAGTACTTGTTCTCGACATTTAAATATTGACGGACACACGATCCACCTTTGCCACAATATAAGTCCCAATGTGTTGTTGAGTTACTCCTGGTTGATATATTTTTTCCCTGTCACTGATAGGCCTAAAGAAAACCTACTGGTCCCTCTTTATTTTTACCACAATGAGCACTAGAGAGAAACGCACTGCCCATGCACAAGCTTTTGTCCGAGCTGAGTGTCTGGGGCGCTGTGGTGTGCACTTGTTATTTCTCTTCACTTCTGCAGACTTTGCAGTAAGGACTTTGGTAGTGAAGTGGTTTGGATGCTTGTCTCCGAGAACCACGGTGGATACTGGGATCGGATCTGCCCTCCTCTGACAACTTTGTGGGTTTTTCATTTTTTAAATATATTTTTGCTTTTGTTCTCGCACCTGCAAGCAGTAAAAAAGAAAAAGGAAGGAAGCCAGAGATAGACAACATGGAGTCCACGCTTACTGTATGTACCCTTGTGGCAGCAATCAACCTCATGGCTGGCTGGCCGAGGTTGGCCAAAAGCCATTCCCCAATGGGGAAGGCGCTAATAACGGGCCTGCAAATGTGTATTTACAGATAAACCTAAATCTAATATTTTTTTCTCACAGTCCACTTTTAGATTGTACATAAAATTACAATTTTTAACATGATTCAGATGAGCATAAATTGTGCCGCTTTCGGCAACCAGACATTTTCTTAATAGAGCCAGTTTTTTATTGAACATGATACTAATAAGTAAATGCAGACCAAGTTCGTATCTTATTAGCTCTAAGGTAATACATTTTGGAATGTAGTGTAATCATTTCTTACATATCATGGCCTCAAGTTGACGTAAGAATGGCCACATGCTTTTGGAGAAAAATTCACACCCATATGATAATCTTGGCATCACCTTGAGCCTGTAAAATAGGATGCAGGGGGCTAGAGTGAATTTACCATATGTCCTTTCTATGGCTCTTATTCGATTGAGAGCCACCTTAGCTTTGTGTGTCAAGCTGGTTTTTAACACTATACTAGAGTTACTAGTAAATACATACCCTAACCAAGTTAAAGCCGCTTGGCTTTTGCTTTTTGCACCATTATAGCTCCAATATGAGAAGAACAGAGTAGGACTTTGTTAGGATCAGCCTTCCTAGTTATGGTTTCACCTTCTGAATGCTGTATGTATGTGGTGATGTCATTTGTGGAATGTATGAGGTATCTTGGAGTGTTTGTGTATGAAAGGGTTCTAACCCAGGCAGTTGATCTAAGGAAGCCTGGGTGGTGGGAGCCAGTGGGTTTCCCTCATGATTTGTTCCTATCTCCTTATGGACTTGATGAGACCTGATTTGTACCTGTAACTGAAGAACCTGAATAAAGCAACCATTAAGCATTACCTGCAACTGTATCCTGATTATATCACTATGACCCAGACCGGGTCATAACAGACTTCTACATCCCACCTGAAAGATTATAGTTTTGCTTGGGTTAATTTTCAATTTTCTTTCATCAATAAAAGTACCAAAATCATTTATCAGCCTTTGCAGACCGATTTTTGTACAGTCCATTAATAAGAAACCATCAGCGTATGACACCCACCTAATAATTAATCCTCCAATCTTAGGCCCAATTAGGCCGCTAGAATCCAGGGACCTGCCTGCATTTGACACATACAGATTGAAAAGTGTTGCCGCTAATCTGCACCCTTATTTAAGCCCGTTCCCGGTAGAAATAATATCGGTCAAACTCCCTTTGTTGTTCAGCCTAACTCTAATTGCTGTTTCTGTGTACAGGTGAATAATGATATCTAGCAAAGCTTTATCAATACCCAACATTGACAGGGTTTTCCACAATGTAGGCCTGTCCACAAGATCAAAGGCGGAACTTAAATCCATGGATGCGATGTATAAGTGCTTCTAGCTTTCTGTTTAACCGCACTCATTAATTGAACCATCAACAATCCTCCGGCATCAGTTCCTATAGCTTTTCGAAAACCAATCTGCCTGTAATCTAATATACTATTGTCATCAATCCACATAGTCAGTTTTTCAAGTACCATTGCAGCAAAAAATGTTGACTCCACAATCATAAGTGTGATTGGGCGATAATTCTTGTGACGCAGGCAATCGCCTTTCTTGAATAAGTACAGCTGTTCTAATGTCGGAGGTTCCATTGTGCATCTTTTTTGTCTGTGGAGGCTTGTAATTGGATGTATTATTATAAGGTATGAAATCAAAACCCTTCCTCTGAAGGGAGCCCACTTCTTTCATGAGTAGTGCTCTAATCAGAGGAGACTTGATGATCATATCTTAAATTATGAATGAAGTCCACAAGTTGTATATCTGCCGATGTTATCAGACAGAGTTCAGGAATTTCGTTAAATAAATTCAATATTTATGGTCTGTTCAGGGAACTAGGACCACCTTCCTCAAGTACATAATACAAAATTAGACTATGCTCATTTGGGAGAACCAGTTCCCTTAGATGCCCAAGAGGCGTATCGTTCTGAAAACTACGTACCGTTAACACGGGACCATTGTCAGCAATAGGCACTCTGCAAGGAGGTTCATATACCCTATCCGCCATGCAAGTAGGATCCAAAAAGCCCCCTGACAATGTATTTTCGTTAGGTTCAATTAGAGCATAACCATTACAACTTGTGGAAAAATTCTTTTTTAGGATATTGTCAACCATAATTCCCAGAGTGTGTTCTGAGACCCCATCAAGGCCATGACCTGCACCATGTTTTACCACTTCTGATACTGGCATACAGGTCTGCCCACGCTCTTCATTTAGAGGTCGAGAATCTACGTTCAGAGACCCGCATGATAATTGATCCAAGGTGGCAGTCGGATTGTCATCATGCAGGAGATTATTCGTAACTTTCGGCAAAACACTCATACTTTCACTCAATCTCCGTTTTTTAAAAATATTTTCAATCAAGCAGCAAACATCTTGCTCTGTAAGATCCTTCTGAGGGGGCACACAACCAACCGCCTTGTGCTCGTTCACTAGGACAGGATTAAAATGCTCGGCCCTAGGAGTATGAATACCCATTCTTGCTTGTATATTCGATATTTCACTAAGTACATGACCAGAGTTAGGTGCAGAATAAGCATGTGACTGCAGATCATCAACACAAACTACTGAATCACTCATCAAATGAGGGGGTACACAAGGTGACATAAGGTCAGTTAAGGATGGTGTGTTGGCGCATGACTGCATTTCTGGGTTTTTAAAAATATCAAAAATGTCAACCACGCCTCTTTCCATACGCCTAAGATTTTTGTCTATCCTGTCTGTCACCTGTTTATGTTTTAAGGCATCTGTTAATCTGTTGGCACCCTCAGAATACTCTTTCTCAAATTTGTTTCCAGTTTCTGCTGTTCCATCACGTGACATAAGATTCCCTCTTGCAGTGCTAGGCATTGCATTCGCACGTGACTCAAGCAGGTCTTCTTTATCATTTCGAAAGTCATCACAAACAGTTCATAGGTCCAGGTCTCTCATGAACTTACGCGAACTGTTGTTTGAACCCTTGGGCAGAGAAAGATTTTTTTTCTTTTTAGCTTTTTTCACTTGTTTTTTAGATATTTTTGTTAACTCGGACCATTCAAAATATTCGGTCCATTCCCACCATCTTCCTTACCATCTGGTAATATATTCTCATTGGACTGTTGTATATGTACCTCTTCCTAGCCCAGAATCGTATTGTCAGAAATAAGTATGGGTACACTTCTGGGATCCTGGTTACATGCAGCTAAATCGTTAGCACAATTATCTTGACCATCCAGGTCCGAATGTAGTATTTTTTTTACTGCATTTAACCTCCCACTCATTCATCATTCTAGAGCACAAGTCAGGTAAAGCTCTCAGTGCCAGTACCATTTCATTCAGCAGTCTAGACTGCTTCTTGAGCTCTATAAACATGAGCCCATTCACACTAGCATGTTCATTATCCAAAGTTACTTTACCATTTTTGAAATTTTGATTGAACCTCACCCTCTAAGATAGTTTCTAGATGTTGAGTGGTTCCCATTAGAGAATGATCCGCTGTACTAAAAAAGGGGGGCGTATTGTCAAACAACAAACTAGAATTTAAATCACAGGGTAACATATTATCAGGAACCATGCTGCTATCCCCTTCATACAGGCTTTGAGAGGAAACAGGAAAAAACAGCATTACTCATATCTATAGAGCCACCACAGTCATTTGTACAAGCCTGAACACTTTCAATTAGGTCATCATCTGTGTCCGACGAGCCGGGCAAAGCTGTCGCTACAGCCAATGCCATACTCGCACGGCGTGTCAATACCTTGGGAACAAAGGTTGCTTTCTGAATTATTTTACTTCTGTAGGCAGACATTAAGGCAAACGGGAAGCACGTAGGCCCACAGTATTATAGATATTTTTTTTTTTCTTATGTACTTATACCGTATGCTTTGTCCTTGACCTGGATCCTTTACCCAAAGGTACCGACAAAATTATCACTGCGTTTGTTATTTAAGCCTTTATACGATTGCAACTGACACCGAAGGAGGCTTAAACAGCTTAACTCATTGTCTGACCAAACTTTGATTGACGTCCCAGCTTAATAGGAACATACGGGCAGCTGGACACAGCAGATATAAAGATCACTACACTGCAAACAAGCGTAACTTAACGCATGAACACTCCTAACAACAATAAGCCTTATCACCTCAGCCTGAGTATAGGAGTGCTTCAACAATCCTAAGAGCACCTAGACGAATCTCATGAAAAGAATAATCAATGGGATCCAGGACTCAGCACATTCGAACATAGAAAAGAACCTTTTAAGTCACTTTGCCACAACTGACGCAGCTGAACAGCAGAACAGCTACTTCTCGGAGTGCGGGTGCAGGAGCGCGCGGCTGGCCAGTTTTAATGACACTGTGATTTGGGGCGTGGCTTCAGGTCACTAAAGTAAAATAAAGTAAAAATTAGGGACTATAATTATCACTGAACAGTGATAAATGAATTAGAATGTCCACAAATGTTCCTTTACATTAATAAGGGTGAAACAAGGGTCGTAGGAAATCTTCTCCTCACATAGCTCGTAGCTTGCAGTCTCCTGGCAGAACACAAAACAGCTACTTCCGAGTTAATTCTTGGAGCGTATGCGCAGGAGCGCGCGGCTGGCCAGTTTTAATGACGCTGTGATTTGGGGGCGTGGCTTCAGGTCAATTAATAAGGGTGAAACAAGGGTCGTAGGAAATCTTCTCCTCACGTAGCTTGTAGCTCCCAGTTTTTTTATAAAAATGATTCTCATTACCCGGCCTGCGGAGGGATAGATGCGCAGCCCCCTCCGTGAAAGTGCAATGTGGATGGCTTGGCTTAAGATGGAAAGCAATGAACATATTTAGCTGCAGACACTTGTGCACCTTGGGAACTCCTCATTTTCTCCTGCCCCATTGGAAGGCCCCATTTGGAAGATAACTGTACAGTTATTCATTGTGCATTGCTGTACTTGGGATGCTTAAACTCGTTAGCTAGGAATCAGCACCAGGCTGAGACAGCTTTTTCTTGCTGGGTATTATATTATTTTCACCAATTCTTGGCTATGTTGGTCCGGTCTAACATGGCGACATGTTAATTCAAATTTGGTATTTCAGTTCAATGTATTTTCAAAAAACTGATATTTTCTTCCTAAGGTCGCGTCTCACTGGGTTTGTGGTTTAGCCAAGAGAAGACCACATATAAGCATTCATAAAAAAGGAGAGACCCAGGATGAGACTGTGCCCAGTTTTACAAAAGTGGTTTAATGTGTAGAAATGCCCCTTAAGGGGTATTATATTAGGACAACTGTTAATGGCTCCCCACTCTCGGAATTTCCTTCATGAGTTCTGAAATCTACTACCACATCAGTGGGAAAGGACACCCGGAGAAGAGGTGAAGCAAGCATAGGGGCAAGTAACTATTGCACAGTACACTGTGGCAGGTGGGGTTCCTCTGGAGTCTTGTACAGTATACGGTAACAGGCAGGGCTCCTGTTTGGTGATTTACAGTATACGGTAACACGCAAGGCTCCTGTGGGGGGTTTTACGGTATACCATAGCTGGCGGGGCTCTTGTGGGGTGTTGTACGGTATACCATAGCTGGTGTGGCTTCTGTGGGGTGTTGTACGGTATACTGTTGCAGATGTGGCCCCTGTGGAGTGGTTTATTTTATACTGTGGCAGATGGGACTCCTGTGGGGTGGTTTATGGTGTACTGTAGAAGGTAGTGCTCCTGCAAGGTGTTTTATGGCATACTGTAGGAGGTGGATCTCCGGCTGGGTGTTTTAGGGTACACTGTAGCAAGTTAGGCTCCTGTAGGGTGCTTTGCAGTATACTGTAGCAGGTGGGGCTCCTGTGGTGTGTTTTACAATATACTGTAGCATGTTAGGCTCCTGTGGGGTGCTTTATGGTACAACGTAACAGGCTCCTGTGCGGTGTTTTATGGTATACTGTAGCAGGTTGAGCTCCTGTGTGGTGTTTTACAATATACTGTAGCAGATGGGGAGCATATGGGGAATTTTTTACATATTGCAATGTAGCAGGTGAGGCTCCTGTGGGGTACTTTATGTCATAGAGTAGGAGGTGTTGGGATACACGTTCAGATATCAGCCCCTCTCAAACAATTTAGACTGCAGAAAGTATACTAACACGAGGGGAACATCTAGAGCAGGGGTCTCCAACCTTTATGTTAGCTAGAGCTACTTGTAGTGGAGGTCAACAGTGGAGAGCTACTAGCGGGCGATATCGGAGTGGGGATATTTATAAACCTCTGAATTTTTAACGATATTTTTTTGGCCCAATTATTTCCTCTCTATAAACAGATGGAATAACATATGCCTTCACGATTATATTAAGAACTTCAAAAACCTCTTTGTTGCATTATTATTTATTAGTAGCTGTCTCAAAAAGACAGATATTTGTTGGACTACCACACAAATATCCTGTAATTTTTGTGCCCCTTCCTTTGTGTTTTATGCAGGCTTTCTACATGCTAGGCACACTATTGTTTTCCAAATGTGCATTTCACACTTCCATAAACAAAACAAAAAAGTAATTTCCAAATAGAAAAATGCTGCTTGCGTTCAGTAGTTTTCGTTGAATTTTTTTTTGTCAGACACCACACATACTCTGTTATTTGTGTGCCACTCTGTGTTTTAGCACAGGTTATATTTATAAAGATGTTATATGCTTGTCAAACTGGTTAATCACAAATAACTGCTTCTGAAGTGCTGACAGCAGTTTTTAGGAAATTCAACTGTGGGTTCATGGGTGCCAACTTTTGATTTTCACTACAGGGGCAGAAATATCCCCACCTGCGTCCTGAATATAAGCAAGCAACCAGCCCAATCCATAACCTGGCCAAACACATTTTATAGCCTCAAGCCAAGGGATTGTAACCCTCCAGGACTGAAATCTCTGCACTGGCTCCCAGTGGCTGCGAGGCTTAAGTTCAAAACCCTCTGTATTGGCCACAAGGCCTTCTGGGGCCTAGGGCTTAAATACCTTCAGCTCTCTCTTCCAAAATATCTTCCTTCTCAAGCTCTTCGCTCATCCGCCTCCAACTCCCTCAGGGTCAGTCGCTTCTCCAAGCAACGAGTTGGTGGTAAATCTCTTTCCTCAGCTGGGGCCTCCCTCTGGAACAGCCTTCCTGCCTCCCTGAAACTTGAGGAGAATCATCTCCGGTTCCGGAAGCACCTCAAAATCTTTCTCTTTGCTTCTGCCTTTTCTCCTCCTCTCCCCTGCTGACTTCCTGGCCGATAATGAAACTGCACTGGTCACCTGCACTGGTCACCTGGCAACCCTCCCTGCTCTCAAGCCCAGGCCCCCCACCCCAGTCGCACACCTGCACTGACTTCTTGGCAACCCCCCGCACTTAGGGACTGTTCTTTACCCCTACAGTTCCACCACTAGCACTTGACACCTGATGTCTGCACTACCCACCAGCTGGCCGGATGCTATTTATTTATTTATTATCCCATGTACTGCACTGTCCCCTTCCCCTCACCCCTGCACTTTCCTCCTTCCCCCTTCCCATGCACTTGCGCAATCTGAATGACGCCTGGCCTAGTAGGATCATTGTCTGTCTTCTCTCTGTTCCCCCTCCCTTGCCTCGTCGCGCCTTGAAACACTTATGATATGATATAGCATTTAGTTTTCAATATATAACATCTCAGCATTGGTCTGTCAACCTGCTGAGCTACCCTGGTAGGCTTCCACTGTACAGCGTGTCTATGGATCGCTTAATGTACTAAAAGTGGGTTTTGGAAAGAAGCCACATGAAAGAAATTGCACTATGTTTTAAATATTATTTTGAACATTTCCAGGCGAGCGGCAGTGCTACTGTGATATTTTCATTGCGTGGTAGCAATTATCCTGATCCTGCCCAGCCCCTATGACATCTCTGGCAAACAAGAGCAGCTTGCTTAAGCAAGACAGTGTTGGGGGCGCACAAGGCCAAATCTGGTACTACAGGCGGCTTGCAGAAGTGATACTGACATCTGTCAGGGAACTTATAAGCAGTTCCATGTGGCAAAGCAGCCAAGCTCCCTGCCTGCAATTGGGACGACCAGGGTTCGGATCCTGAGCAAGGAAAAAACCGCAGATCACAGCATTGAATAATTTTACTTTAAAAAGGGTTTATTTTTCAGTATTTCCAGCGCGGTCGACTGAAGAGGCTCAGGCGAGCTACTAGTCGCCCGCGATCGACTGTTTGGCGACCACTGATCTAGAGAGTGGTGTAGTGGGGAGGGAGGAACCTTATGGGTGGAGGTGACTGGTGGGAGACGCACGTATGTGGCAATTTACATACGGGAAACTAACCATTTGCTTTGCGGCAGTGTCATTTAGAATATATTGCATGTGCGTGATATCTATAATATGAACTCACACTGTATTTGAGAGTAGGCCTGAATCCGTGCAAGCCATGTTGGAAACGCAGAACAATGAGGACCCTTCTCTTGCCTTATTATCACATTACAATTCCCAGGCACGGTAGGTAACACACATGGGCACACACATACTAATGTATATTGCTAGACCTTTGTACAATTAGGTACGAATGCAAGCAGGCAAATGGGAGAAGGCCTGCGGCCCAGTACGAAGGCCATGCTCATGGGAGCCAGGGTAGAGGTCCAGAGCGGTCAAAACACTAGAAGAGATTTAGGACACCAGCGCCTCCCAGGATAATGGTCATTTCAATTGAACTACCAGATGTCCAGGAATAAGACTCTTAAATGCTTCATGAACTGGGGTGACTAGTGGGACATGTAATGATTTTAGGCCTACTCCTTGGGAGTAGTAGCTGATAAAGGAGGGAGCAGAGAACAACAATGTCCAGAATTTGTAGTAGGGAGAGAAAAGGGTGATGCCAATACTTATAGGATTGCAGCCGGGAGGCATGATGGGGTGCCTGCGTTTCTGCGCTGAGAAACCAGTTGCTTTGTTTGCAAGGACCAGGCTGACACTCAAAGTCATCTGCCGAGCTCATGTTGCCGGCCAGGTACACATCACTTGGTTAGATCTCACGACAGGGTGGCACATTTTAAAGTCCAGTGATCATTTACAGTAACCTGAGGTGAAGAGGCTGTTCCTCACGTGTGAAGAAGATGGAGAAGATTATATGGCAATGGGAGAGGTGTGTATTTGTGAATATTAGCATGTAAATAGGCGGTAGCCAATGAGGTTGGAGGATGACCACTGTATATCGAACACATCATGAATGACAATTAATACGTTTATAATGTGATGTTCACTTTGATGAAGACAGAGAGCTCTGCGGCGGTGGACTTATAATACCCTGCCATCATTTTCCTTTATGTATACAAAATAAAGCTCTTGTTCTTTTTGAAAAAGGGTACAAGAAGACTTTTTCCATAGCGGGTTGTTCATTCTGTGTCTGGTTTCTGTGAGGTTACCCTACAGAGGTGGGAATCCTCTGGGGTGTTTTATGGTAAAATGTTAGAGGTGGAAATCCTGTGGGGTATTTTTTACAGAATACTGTAAAAGGTGGGGCTACTATGGGGTGTTTTACAGTATTCTGTAGCAGGTCAGGGTCCTGTGGGGTGATTTACAGTACACTGTAGCAGGTGGGGCTCATTTGAGGTGTTTTACAGTGTACTGTCACAGGTGAGGCACCTGTGGTGTGTTTTACGGTATACTGTTGTAGAGGAGTGGCTAGACCCCTCCCCGCCCAGCTGGGTGCGGGTGGTGTGGTGGGCCGATCAATGGTTCCAGTATCGCAAAAATCAGAATTATAGTGTTTTCTGAAGATAAAGGGTGCATATAGGATGACATATATTTTGGGGTCAGAATGACTCAGGAAGTAAAGGGTGTCTCCAGTATAACTCACATATCATGAATATGTAAAAATATAGTCCGGAAGCTAGATAGAAAATGAGGTATGCACAAAAGTAAATTGGTTTACCTTTTGGTAGCCGAAGATCTAGGCTGAACAGGCTCAGAAATTTTCTAAAATGGATGCCAAAATACAAAAGGGTGTCTTAGGTGCAGGTGTCGAAAATCCTTACTCATGCAGAATAATGAATTATTCTTTGGCAGCAGTTCACTGTAGATAAGCATGGCTGGCATTGGTATATTTAGAAACCTTGCAAGAAAAGCATACAGTGATTGATAGTAGATCAGATAAAGTCCTGGGAAAGCTACCAATTAGACAGAGCAGCTGCTCAACCAGCACCAAAAAAGATTAGCTCATGAAGCTTCTCACAGCATGAGCTGCCAAGTAAATTTGGCAGGCCTCGGGAATCAGATAAGGGCTGCTTAATGGCAGGCATTTAAGAATTTATATTGAGGTCCAGCTGGATCTCACACAAGCTTATCAGATTATGCGTCAGTCAGACGGAGCATGCCAAGATGAGCTAATGTGGGCTTGGTGAGTGTAAGTTAAGTCAACCAATCAAAGACTAGAATGGGTTTATTTTTGGCTGAAGGGAACAACCAGATATGTATTATGAAATTGTATGACATTTTGCATCATTCTCAAAAGTGTTTAAACGGCAAGATGATTGTAGGACCTCAGTGCTACTTCTGGTGTTTTTTGAATCTGTATTAAAGATGACTTTGAACCTGTGCGCTGGTATCCGTTCCTTTAGTTCCAGTGCCATTGTCTGCAGATGTCAAAGCTGATCAAGCAGAGGGTCTCACTTTACACTGTAGCAGGTGGGGCTCCTGTGGGGTGCTTTATGGTACACTGTAGCTGGTGGGGACTCCTGGAAGGCATTTTATGGTATACTGTAGCAGGTGGGGATCCTCTGAAGTATTTTATAGTATACTGTTGCAGGTGGGGCTTCTGTGGAGTGTTCTACAGTATGCTGTAACATGTGTCCTCCTTTGGGGTATTTTATGGTTTACTGTAGCCGGTGGGGCTCACTATGGGGTGATTTATGGTACATTGTAGCAGGTGGGGTTCCTGCGAGGTGTTTTACTGTATACTGTTGTAGGTTGGGATACTGTGGGGTGTTTTTGGTATACTGCAGCAGGTGGGGCTCCTGGGGTGTGATTTATGGTCCACTGTAGCAGGTGGGGTTCCTGTGAGGTGTTGTATGGTACACTGTAGCAGGGTGGTCTCCTGTGGGATGTTTTATGGTATACTGCAGCAGGTGGGGCTCCTGTGGGGTGCCTTTTTGGTATAGTGTAGCAGATGGGGGTTCTTTGGGGTATTTTATGGTATACTGTAACAGGAGGGACTCGTGTGGGGTGATGTATGGTATACTGTACCAGGCGGGGCTCCTGTGGGGTGATTTACAGTACAATGTAGCAGGTGGGGCTATTGTGGGATGTTTAATGGTATACTGTTGGAGGTGGGACTCCTGTGGGGTGTTTTACTGTATACCGTTGCAGGTGGGCGCCCTCTGGGGTGTTTTACAGTGTACTGTTGCAGGTGGGGCTCCTGTGGGGTGTTTTACAGTATACCGTCACAGGGGGTCACCCTCTGGGTTTTCTTTTACGGTATACTGTTGGAAAAAGCTACCCATGCCTATTTATACTATATATATATAGTGCCATATTTAATTGAATTATAATCCCTACAAATGTTTGGGTGCTTCTGATTCGCTGTTTTATTCTCCCATGTTCCCCTCCCTTGCCTTGTCGCGCTCTGAAACACTTGTGTACAAGCGCGATAGAAATAAAATATCAATATCAATATCAAGACTAACATTCCTGTACTTTGCAATCTTTGCTATATTTTAAGTTCCTGTGTGAGATGATTGGCATGATTAAGGAAGATGACAAGGGAATGTGGCCCAGTTCATATCTCTGCTATCCTCCATTCCAGGGGGCCAAGATACAGAGATATTGCCTGCACTAGGCGAGCTCTTGGAAACGGTACACAGCTGCATGAATTAGTGTTTACATTTGCCCTGGGCTGAGGGCGTTGGTGAGGAAGGTGTGTGGTGCCTTCATGGGAAGTGTTTGCACAGTACACATACTGTGCTGCACTTCCCAGCATTATCCATTCTATTCTAGTCTGCAGGAACTCATCACGTGTTTTTGAAACTAGGAGTCCTGGTTTTATAATGGGATAAAGCAGACTTGACCTGACCTCTACAGTATCACCTGAGAATATAGTGTCATCTGGGTAGTGAGGCTGTACCTAGAGAGGGTAAAGAAGCGGCTTGGCATTTTGTGCAGTGTTGACATAAATTGTGGGTGTGCATTCAGTGCAATAATGATGTGATCATGGTCCTGAGCTTTTCGGGTGTCATCTAGGATCTGTGGCGTTAACAAGTACATGAGGTTATGGCCTGTAAACAGTGGACAAGACAGGGGAGACCTTTATGGACATGCTGTTCAGGCACAGGACATATGTCCCACTTGAATACTTGGTATTTTGGAAGAGGGGGCTCTTGTAAACCACAGTCAGTCGAAACCCCTATATTAGTCCATGCCTAGAGAGGCATTTTCAACAATCTCTCAGGCCCATAGTCGTCTTTGAGGGCCTAATGGACACAGACTTCTTCCAAGAACACATTTGGCTTTCTTGCACTGCTAGAAGGGAGGACATGGCATTACACAGCCCGCCAACCAGAGATAAAGCAGGTCCGAGCGAACCAAGGTTCTCAGATTGAGCTGTAGGGGACGTTAAAGGCTAAATCCGCCCGACTGGCAGGGCATGAAAGTGATTCGCACCCTGTGTTTTCACTCACAGTTTTTCATCCAGAGGTTTGCGCTGCTATCGCAGCCGATCTCCCGATGAAAAATTGCGAAAAAAAGAAAAAGATGGCAAGCCAAACGGGAGGAGCGCCAGGACCAGCGTGCAATGCTCTGGTCCTACGATTAAGTGGAGGGGTTGGGGAGGCAACAGGAAGATACTCCCTGTTACCTCTCCGCAATGAAAAAAGTTTTTTTTAAAAGCGCCAGCTGTGGAAGGGCCTCGGGTGACTGGGATTGTGTATTCTCGCCTGCTGTTCCAGCCATCTGATTGACTGACCACCCTTCCCTGGGTGCGAATGGTTGTTCAGAACACCTGAAAAATAAGGATAATTCAAGGCAAAGATCCCAAATATTCGTCTGCTGTGGGATTCCTTTAGCGCTGGGTCTTTTTTGGGATACTAATCGTCCAAGGTCTCCAGACTTTAATCTGATCAATATGGTGTGGCCGCCCCTCAAGCAATATCATAAACCCAGGAAGAAGGGAGCCAATGAAAGGCATCTATACGTTTCTTTCACAGGTGCACATGCAAGACATTTTCTCCAGGACAATTGGCCATTTTTACTATTGTTCACTATTTTTTGTGTGCAATTTATGACATGCTCTATCCATTAGATTTTCTTTTTCTTGCCTGTAACCTTGATATAAAACAATCACGTGACTTTGTATCATTTCAGGTGGAGAGGATGCTGCAGGGACCTGATGGTCTTTCAGACATGCAGAGGGGAGGGGTAGCTCTAACGGGTGCACGATTTGAGTTCATCCTATAGTAAGATCATGGAAAAACAGAAGCAGAGAGACAGTCCCAGTTAAAAGACACACATTCTTTCTCGAAGTGCAGTCCATTGAAAGTCTAGAGCATGGGGGACCCAGCAGGACAAAAGGCCCTTGCTTGATGTTCTCAATATTGCAATATTTATGTATTTGTCATTTGTATAGCGCACCTAACCCAGAGGTGTCTAGGCACTTTTAGCTTAAGAGGGTTGGTTACAGAAGTTGCTTGCAAAGGTCGTAGGTTACAGACATCCCATTATTAGCTTACCTGGGTGATCAATTACAGGCATTGCTTACATTTGGCACTGACAATATTTCAAATTAATTAAGTTATTTATTTTATGAACAGCGTGGGGCTTAGGTTATGCTCCCGACTTGGCACAGACCATTCAATCAGGTGTTAAATACACTAGTTACTTAACTCATTCACCGGAGCTCTGTGCCTACTGTACTGCACGTGAAGGACCAGACCAGAGCACGTTCCGCCATCACGCTTCCTGCATCGAGGAGACAGGTGTGCTGTCCTGGGCTTTCGACATAGGATTTCTCTCCGTATCAGATTGCGTGTTATAGTTATATTTATTTCACTTCTATAGCGCCTTGAGCCAAAGCGCTGTACACAAATGAAATGGGTTGGTGCAGTAGGTGAAATGGTTACAATCGAAACAGCAGAGAAGAAGAAAACAGAAGTAAAAGAGAACAGAATAATGCCAATATAGGAAGAAACTTGATAACATGCTTCATAACATCAGTAAAGGTGAAAGTCCAGCAAACAGAGGGAAATTGCAAGAGTACTAAACAAGCCCTCCCCCAAATCAAAAACTTAACTCGGGGGGGGAGCAAGTCTTAAAAATAAAACACTGATGACTCATGACCACCAGCACTAGGGACCACACCCCAGACTCAGCGCCGCTGTGAGAGTACTACCAACCCACACTCCAGAGCCGCCATAACATTGACTCCTTCCTCATGGTGCATAAATCTCACAAACACGTACCCCTTGAACTGCCTCTGTACCTCCTACACTAGTGTAGTGTGGGGCTTGCAGTGCCATATGCAAGGCAAGCCATGGAATGCTGGCTAGTGGTGGAACCATGTGTTCCCTCAGGGTTCCATGAATGACAGTTACTGATTCAGGATAGGAGACACAGCTGAGAGGAGGATGTTCCCGATGCTCACCCCCTCCTTATCACCTATACCCTGACACATAAATACATTACTTCTATATGTTGTACTTGCTGGCTGCTGTGTCATACCTTACTCCTGTGTCTTCCTCCTGGAGCTACAAACTACAAATTGGCGACGAGGATGGGATAAGTGTCTCTGCTGTGAGCAGACGGCGTAATGTGACCTGCCTTCTGCATGTTGTGCAGGCCTCGGTGCACAGTCTATGTGCAGAGTGAGAGCAGGATGCTCTGGACCTACAGTCCTTTATTAAGGCATGGGTCCTGTTTGTGTGGGCCCACGATGCATCGTGTCAAGAGGCAGTGGAGCTGTCTGGCATCTGTCCCTTTGCAGGTCCCATTCATCTCCGGTCTTTTTACACGGCTGTGAGAGGATTGGTGCGACCGTGGATATCGGCTCGACTGTCCTAATGAAAGTGATGGAGTCTGGGTTCCACTGCGGCTGTTGGTGGCATCATAGTGACACCCAGAGCCTGGGAGAGGTGAGGAAAGGATCTCAATAAATGTACACACGTTTAATGTGCTCAGGCAGGGTCGGGCATAAACTTGTCTAGGGCACCAACGAAAAAGTGGACCACAGTTGCAAATGGGAATTCATTCCTTTTGTGACACTGCTTGAATAGTGTCCAAGGGGGAGGTTTCTGATAAAATGTGATAACAATTGTACATTTAAAAGAATATTTATTCAGCAACACTGGTCAAAACTATTAGCCGCATAGTGAAGTAACTCATCAAACTGGCCCACATTGGCCAAAAAAGTGCCGTACTTTGACCCAAAAAACGGTCCCACACAAGCATTGTGCGTGTTTGGTTTAGCCATGGGCCCATTGTCCTATAAGCCAGTCCTAGTGTGTGCGTCATTCATATGGATACCGGAAAGAAACCTCTCTTTGGTCTGATCAGATATGGCGTGTGAATGTGTTGTGGGAATAGGTTTAATCATCACTGCCGGCACCACAGCGTTCTGTTTATGTTTGCTAACTGCGGTTGGACGTGGACACTGTTGGGTTCCTGAAGGCAATTTTTCGGTGTGCTTTTAAACGGCCTGTGGAATGGCTGTTGGTATTAAGTTGCTTGTTTACGCGCTGCTTCTCTCTTCATTTACTTAAAGTCTTATGACTGCCAGAGCCAGGCTGCTTTCACCTGTGACTGAAAACCAGTCATGTTCTATGCTTGATTGAAAAGTTCTACGGCAGCCATATTTACCTGTCTCGAGAAATGTGACTGTTCCCATTTTAATATGCTATCAAGTGTCCTGTTGTGCACCTGGCTGGGCAGGCGGACGTTGAGGGCACAGAGTGTATAGCTTATAAGAAGAGGGAGGGCGCAGGGAACATCCTCCTCTCTGGTGTGTCCCCCACCCAATGACTGTCATTCATGGAACACGATTTCTGGATCTGGAGTGCCTTCCAATTCCCCTCATGTCTGATCAGAACCTGCAGTGAAGGGTACACAGCCCAAAGAGCAACGGCTCGTGAACACTGAAATCTGGCAAGGCATAAACATTGAACCGAATCCACAGACCTCTGCCCTGAGGGTCCCTAGTCGGTTCTGAACCTGAGCAAGCCACGTGGACGTTGCTCCCCCCGCCTGGATGGCAAGCTGGCGAGTGTTTCTCCTGTAGTGCAACTCATAGTGAAATCAGAGGGTGAAGTGTGTCCAATTGCCCATGAGCATATAGGATCTTACATGGCTCCATCCCGCCGCTGGCCCTGCATTATCCATTGCCGTCACGCCTGGCTACCCTGTAGGGGATGGACCCCAGGCATGCCAGATGGACACTGGAAGTCTGCGGATTTGGAGGGCCCAACACCCTCCCCCTGGATACATGGAGAACTCAGTCCATGGCAAGTTAAAACTGCTGTTTATTACAGACAAAACCAACATGGATTAGCACAGGAACAAAGATATATCCATGCACATCTCGCTCTTCCTTGGCTCGCAGGCTGGTTTTACTTCCAAATGGGGTCAGCACTTCGTCACAACCTCGGACACTCCAGAAAACCTATCAGGCCATGTGATTGGGTATTGAGTATTCTATTACCTACATAGAACATTATAGATGTTATTCTACTGGCCCTCGCATGTCAGTTGGCATGCCTGTTCCATCCCCAAGTCTCTAACTATAACAATGTTGCAATGTTGTGGACTTAACATTGGTTCTTGCCCGTTGCTACCCACCTGTATGGTACTAAATTTGTGATTGTCCAGAGCTGACATCCCCAGGCCTGGGATCCACAAAGATTCTCAGCTTACTGTGTACCTCTTCAAGGGGATGAGAATGATTATGTGTCTCAATTGTAACTTGTGTGTAACACCTTTGCCTTATGAGAGTGCTCGCCTGACCGGCACAACACTTGTTACATACTGTTGCATACTTGTTGCGGTCTGTGTCTGGCAGCTTGGGACCGGCCCTCCTTTCCCACCTCTGATCGCTGTCCATTGTCTGCTTTCACCACGTCACATGTTCAGAGACCACAAATTTGAGCTTTACAGCTCTGAATTATGAGGATTTATTTGTGTTTTCTGCAGCTGTCACCTTTGTCATCTGGGGATTGGAATGTTTTCCCTATCTCTTGACCTTGGCTGTGGGTCCTGTCTCACACGTCTTGCTCTCCGTCCAGCCTGAATCAGCTCAGCTCGTCTCTTGCTCAGTGGACTGAGGCCTGCTGTAATTTTCATAAACCTTATAATGTGGTTTCTACAGTGTCCATGCTACACTGCATTTCCATAGGTTAGTCACACTTGGTGCTGTCATGTCCCATAGATGCTCCTGCAATTCCATAAGGTTATTTGCATGTAAGCATCTGCAAGCTTTTGCTCAGCATCTCTTGAGTCTTGTGGTTTCTGCATTGCTGCGTTAGCCTAATGGAAAAAATAATAAAATCAATGACAGTATGTATATGTATTTGTCCTCTAACTATAGAACTGTACTCTCGCGTTATTCATGTATTCGAGTGTGTGTTTGTGTCCCGAAGTGCGGATGGCACGTGTGCTTCATGTCTAACGCTGCTATGTCATGGGGGTCTCTGACGATGTCGCAACATAGCTTCTTGGTGTTTAGTCCAAGCTGTCCATACAGGTGTCTCCAATCATAGCCTGTGGCTCTTCATCCATGCATGGATAGATCTGTATGTCCCTTGGTTGGTATGGCTGGCTGAGGGGAAACCTCTCAACGCACTTGGAATTCATCCAAAATAGAATGGGTGATTGCAGTGTTTTCTGGCCGTTTTCCTTGTCATGAATTTAGTTGGGGGTGTGGTGGCAGGCGTCCCCATCCCTCTTCAACCCCATCCGACGGAACGAGAGAATCCCCAACAGAGGTGGTGGAGTCACACTCATCTTCAAACCATCAACTCGAACCCTACCCCTAACTACAAATCACTCGCCACCATGATCTCCATCCCACCAACATGCACCATCAATCTCCACCTTATCTCACAACCTCCCAGCCCCATCGATTCCTTTGAGGAAGATCTCTTACAAGTCATCAATCCCTCATTAAAGCCACGCTCCAAACTCATTATCTGAGGCGTCTTCAACCTGGGCCTCAATGATCCCTCTGACACACACGCAAAAGCGTAGCCATGCCACAATCACGCTGGCTTCCTTGGGCAAATCACTGACCACACCCACACCCATGGCCGCACCCTTCATTGGATTGGATTGGATTCCCCAGAAGCTCACAGTCTCCAGAGCTCTGGTTCTCTCTAAGCTGGTCTACTGCAACAGCCTCTTTCTAAATCTGCCTGCCTCTACTCTCAGCCCTCGGCAACTCATCCAGAACATGACTGCTAGGCTTGTCCTTGTCCTTAAGCCCTGGGATGGTATCTCTCCGGCACTGAAATCTCTGCACTGGCTCCCAGTGGCTGTGAGGATTAAGTTCAAAACCCTCTGCATTGTCCACAAGGCCTTCTGGGGACATGGGGCCTCAATACCTTCAACTCTCTCTTCGTAAGTATCTTCCTTCTCAAGATCTTCGCTCGTCCGCCTCTAGCACCCTCAGTGTCAGTCGCTTCTGCAAGCAGCAAGTTGGTGATAGATCTCTTACTTCGGCTGAGGCCTCCCTCTGGAACAGCCTCCCTGCCTCTCTGTAACTTGAGGAGAACTATCTATGGTTCAAGAAGCACCTCAAGACCTTCCTCTTTGCTTCTGCTTTCTCTCTTTCTCTCTTCCTCTACCCGGCTGAACTCTTGGCTTCACTGAAACTGCACTGGTCACCTGGCCACTCCCTGATCTCGGGACCAGGTCCCCTCCTTGCCAGTTACACACCTGCACTGCCACCTGGCAACCCTTGCACTGGGGGGATGTTTCTGTATCCCTACAGTCGCCTACTAGCACTTGAAACTTGATGTCTGCACTTAACCTTGCACCTGTCACCAGCTGGCCGCACTCTTATTTATTGTCTTTTATTTATGGGATTTTATTTATTTTCATTGTTGATCCCATGTACTGCACTGCCCCCTCCCCCATTCCCCTTGCACTTCTCCCCCCTCCCATCCCCTGCACTTGCTCAAACTCAATGTCACAAGGCCTAGTAAGATCGTAGTCTCTGTCTTCCCTCTGGAGGGAGCCCTTGCTTCGTCGCACCTTGAAACATTTGTGTATAGGCTTACTATAAATGCCATATCATATTGTATCATGTCATATCATGTCATGTCATATGTCATTGCTGATCTCAACTGAAGCATCTCCTGCCTGACCATGTCAACCTGCCCTTGGACAGATCACCACACCATCACCTTTGACATCCCGATTGGCAAACGGCCCTCCTCCTGCCACCCAATGAAACCTGAAGGCCTAGCCCTCTGCACCAAGAACCTAACTAAGGGGTTGTATACTAATTGATCTATTCACAATTGACCTCGGGAGAATTGACCTAATTTGGAAGGTCAATTGGGACATATATGCGGGAGGAAGCCCCCCGCAACCTCCCACCCAATCCAAAAACCCCCGCAACCCCCCACCCAATCCCATTATATTATTTGTAATCCAAAACCAACCCAATACATATATAAAATAACTAAAATAATATAAAGGTCAATTGTGCAGAAGGTAATTAGGACCACTATAATTAGGTCAATTGTGCAAAAGGTCAATTGTAAAAGTTCAATTTGGGTAATATCAACTAAGGACCACCTCCTACCATTCCTCTCAGACCTCAAGAACCCAACCGACAGAACAGCTGACCCAGTGGCCCTAGTCAAGCTCTACAACATCACGATTGCTCACCTAGTTGGCATACTCGCCCCACTCAAAGAGTTTAAAGCTAAACCAGCTATAAAGAAAATGTCATGGTTCACCCCTGAGCTCCCTGTTTCGCACACTCTGAAACGCGCTGCAGAAACGACTTGGAGGAAAAATCTGTCCTCATTTACCAAAGACCAATTCACTTCCCTCGCCAAAGAGTGCAAAAAGGCCATACACACCGCCAAAGCCAACAGCTATAACAAGAAAATAGAAATCTAATTCTCGTGAACTCTTCACAATCTTGCTCAAACTCAATTCTCCAGTCAACCCTCCCACCGCCCTCACTATAGACGACGACTGCTGCACCAAGGTGCAAGAAGCCCTTACAGGAAAACTCCTCACACTCCAGAAAATAATCTGCTCCAAGCAACCAGCCATCCAAGCCACACCACCACCCTCCTCTCACCCTGCGCGCCACACTCCCCATCCCCCACACCATTTGACTTTCACCCTGTCTCATAACTGGAAGTAACCTACAAAATCAAAAGCCTCAAGCCAACCCGCTGCCCGGCCCTCATCATCACACACTGCGTCGAGTAACTGACACCATTCATCACAGCCATAATCAACGCCTCCTTCTCAACAAAAACTGTTCCAGCATCCCTGAAATAAGCATGGATACTCCAGCTGCTAAAAATAACCTCCCTCGACCTCTCCATCTCTACCAACTACCATCCCATTATGGCTTCCCTGCGATCACCTGACCACCACAGCAAACTTCTCTGCTGCAGCCACTGACTGGATCAGATCCTTACTAGCAGACAGATCCTATCAGGTTTTCAGAGACGATCATGCAGCCTCATCCATGACAGTTACCTGTCGCGTCCCCCAAGGTTCTTGCCTTTCCTCGACTCTGTATGATATTTATACAAAACACCTTTTCGATCACCACTACAACATCATCCAAAACTGGATGGCAACACACATGCCTACACGATGATAAAACCGAGATTCTCATTGTTGGCTCACCCACCACTCTCTGTAATTTGGATCCAGCCTACAAATCCTTCAATATTGATGGCAACCTAATCTCCATCTCACCGACCGCTAAAATCCTTGGTATCTATCTGGACGCTTCACTCGACCTATCACGTCAAGTTAACACCATCTCCTCCACTGCTGCCTACACAGCCAAACAGGACCAACGGCCTATGTAATAAATTATGAAAGTTTTAGTACAAAAAGAAAAATACTATTCACTGTGTCTTCTGTTCCTTGTTGTGATTTAAATAACCTATGGAATAGGATCCAGTATCAGTTAAGACTGGGTCATTGAACTATTTGATTAATGGTTCATCTGGGGGACCTCCCTATGTGTCTTTGATACAGCCAAACTGATCAACACCAGCAAGCCTTTTCTCTCATACCCAAATGCCTCACTATTGCCAGAGCCATTACTGGGGTCAAGTTGGACTACTGCAATGCCCTCTTTGCTGGCACCTCGTAACGCGACCTGAAAAGGCTACCAATGTCCTCCGAGCTGTCCTCAGTCTTACCAAACACGCCCAGGTCTCAGAAGGCAGAAAAGACGTCCATTGGCTGCTGATCCGAGAGCCAATCAACTTCAAGATCCTCTCCATCGTGCAAAAGTGCCTCTCCGAAACTGCACCAGCCCACCTTTCTCAGCATATGGACACATACACCTCCTCTCGCCCACTAAGATCCTCACATGACCACTTGCGCAAAGTGTCCAGCTTCAACTGCCAAACTGTAGGCGGGTTCAAGCTTCCTGATCGTCGCCGCCAATCTGTGGAACAATCTTCCCTTGTTCTTGAGAATAGAACACTCCTATTGGACCTTTAGGAGAAACTTGAAAACTTGGCTATTCACCTAATCTCTTCAGAGCCAAGACACTATCACTGCTAAACGTCTTGAACGTACGCCTCCTGCTTTCCCTGTTTACCTTTAACTGTACACCCCTTTCCCTAATGTCACCTGCGCCTACATACCTGAGGGTTCAGTGCGTTGCTACAAATGCAAACATAAATAAATAAATAAACCCTGAGGGAACCCAGGGTTTCAGCACTAGCCGACATTCCATGGCTTGCAATGCATATGGCAATGCAAGCCCCACACTACTACTAACATTGAGGGCACGGAGGGTACAGGTTCAATGGATATAGAGGGAGCAATGCAGATGCTGATGAGTTTGATGTGATATAGATATTCAAATGCTGTTTTCATTCTAGTTTGTACATTTTAAGAAAAAGGCTGATTTTGGAGAACTGCTGATCTGCTGGCATGATATAGTGTTAATATGCTAACATTTCAGAGCTGCATTTACTGTTTCTGCGCAGATGAGAGGAAGTTAAAGCCATATTAGTCATTTCCTATGACATTTGAATGTATTAATGAGGTTGTGTTGTGTTTGTGTGGGGCAGTGTTATCGGATTATGCCATTTAAGGATGTATTTTAAGTATTTTGGCATCTATTGATGAGGCTAACATCCTTTTATCTCTCTGTCAGCGGTGCCTGATCAACACTAGTGGCAGGGAACTTGGAATATGTTTTAAATTTGCTGTGTCCCACCCGACATGTGTGATCATATTCTCGACGGATTGTGAATTCACCCGTTTATGCTTTAGGTATGCTAGCTGCCACTTATGTAAATGGTGAATGACTGTGATGAGGCGATGTGCCCAATATTATACTTTATTATTCTTGCCATATGCCTGTGTGCTGAATCAGTGTGATGAGGCGGTGTGCCCAATATTATACTTTATTATTCTTGCCATATGCGTGTGTGCTGAATGTGTGTGATGCATTCTTGCCATATGCGTGTGTGCTGAATGACTGTGATGGGACAAATTGCCCAATATTATACTTTATTATTCTTTCCATATGCGTGTGTGCTGAATGACTGTGATGAGGCGATGTGCCCAATATTATACTTTATTATTCTTGGCATATGCGTATGTGCTGAATGACTGTGATGAGGCGATGTGCCCAATATTATACTTTATTATTCTTGCCATATGCGTGTGTGCAGAATGACTGTGATGAGGCGATGTGCCCAATATTATACTTTATTATTCTTGCCATATGCGTGTGTGCTGAATGAGTGTGATGAGGCGGTGTGCCCAATATTATACTTTGTTATTCTTACCATATGCGTGTGTGCTGAATGAGTGTGATGAGGCGGTGTGCCCAATATTATACTTTATTATTCTTGCCATATGCTTGTGTGCTGAATGAGTGTGATGAGGCGGTGTGCCCAATATGATACTTTATTATTCTTGCCATATGCGTGTGTGCTGAATGAGTGTGATGGGACAATGTGCCCAATATTATACTTTATTATTCTTGCCATATGCGTGTGTGCTGAATGAGTGTGATGAGGCGGTGTGCCCAATATTATACTTTATTATTCTTGCCATATCCGTGTGTGCTGAATGAGGGTGATGCGGCAATGTGCCCAGTATTATACTTTATTATGCTTGCCATATGCGTGTGTGCTGAATGAGTGTGATGGGACAATGTGCCCAATATTATACTTTATTATTCTTGCCATATGCGTGTGTGCTGAATGACTGTGATGAGGCTATGTGCCCAATATTATACTTTATTATTCTTGCCATATGCGTGTGTGCTGAATGAGTGTGATGAGGCGGTGTGCCCAATATTATACTTTATTATTCTTGCCATATGCGTGTGTGCTGAATGAGGGTGATGCGGCAATGAGCCCAATATTATACTTTATTATTCTTGCCATATGTGTGTGTGCTGAATGAGTGTGATGAGGCGGTGTGCCCAATATTATACTTTATTATTCTTGCCATATGCGTGTGTGCTGAATGAGGGTGATATGGCAATGTGCCCAATATTATACTTTATTATTCTTGCCATATGCGTGTGTGCTGAATGAGGGTGATGCGGCAATGTGCCCAATATTATACTTTATTATTCTTGCCATATGCGTGTGTGCTGAATGAGGGTGATGCGGCAATGTGCCCAATATTATACTTTATTATTCTTGCCATATGCGTGTGTGCTGAATGAGGGTGATGGGACAATGTGCCCAATATTATACTTTATTATTCTTGCCATATGCGTGTGTGCTGAATGAGGGTGATGCAGCAATATGCCCATTATTATACTTTATTATTCTTGCCATATGCGTGTGTGCTGAATGACTGTGATGAGGCTATGTGCCCAATATTATACTTTATTATTCTTGCCATATGCGTGTGTGCTGAATGAGTGTGATGCGGCAATGTGCCCAATATTATACTTTATTATCCTTGCCATATGCGTGTGTGCTGAATGAGGGTGATGGGACAATGTGCCCAATATTATACTTTATTATTCTTGCCATATGCGTGTGTGCTGAATGAGTGTGATGAGGTGGTGTGCCCAATATTATACTTTATTATTCTTGCCATATGCTTATGTGCTGAATGAGGGTGATGCGGCAATGTGCCCAATATTATACTTAATTATTCATGCCATATGCGGGTGTGCTGAATGAGGGTGATGTGGCAATGTGCCCAATATTATACTTTATTATTCTTGCCATATGCGTGTGTGCTGAATGAGTGTGATGAGGCGGTGTGCCCAATATTATACTTTATTATTCTTGCCATATGCATGTGCGCTGAATGAGTGTGATGAGGCGGTGTGCCTAATATTATACTTTATTATTCTTGCCATATGCGTGTGTGCTGAATGAGGGTGATGCGGCAATGTGCCCAATATTATACTTTATTATTCTTGCCATATGCGTGTGTGCTGAATGAGTGTGATGAGGCGGTGTGCCAAATATTATACTTTATTATTCTTGCCATATGCTTATGTGCTGAATGAGGGTGATGCGGCAATGTGCCCAATATTATACTTTATTATTCTTGCCATATGGTGTGTGCTGAATGAGAGTGATGCGGCAATGTGCCCAATATTATACTTTATTATTCTTGCCATATGCATGTGTGCTGAATGAGTGTGATGAGGCGGTGTGCCCAATATTATACTTTATTATTCTTGCCATATGCGTGTGTGCTGAATGAGTGTGATGAGGCGGTGTGCCCAATATTATACTTTATTATTCTTGCCATATGCGTGTGTGCTGAATGAGGGTGATGCGGCCATGTGCCCAATATTATACTTTATTATTCTTGCCATATGCGTGTGTGCTGAATGAGTGTGATGCGGCAATGTGCCCAATATTATACTTTATTATTCTTGCCATATGCGTGTGTGCTGAATGACTGTGATGAGGCGGTGTGACCAATATTATACTTTATTATTCTTGCCATATGCGTGTGTGCTGAATGACTGTGATGAGGCAGTGTGCCCAATATTATACTTTATTATTCTTGCCATATGCGTGATTGCTGAATGAGTGTGATGAGGCGGTGTGCCCAATATTATACTTTATTATTCTTGCCATATGCGTGTGTGCTGAATGAGGGTGATGCGGCCACGTGCCCAATATTATACTTTATTATTCTTGCCATATGCGTGGGTGCTGAATGACTGTGATGAGGCTATGTGCCCAATATTATACTTTATTATTCTTGCCATATGCGTGTGTGCTGAATGAGTGTGATGAGGAGGTGTGCCCAATATTATACTTTATTATTCTTGCCATATGCGTGTGTGCTGAATGAGTGTGATGAGGCGGTGTGCCCAATATTATACTTTATTATTCTTGCCATATGCGTGTGTGCTGAATGAGGGTGATGCGGCCATGTGCCCAATATTATACTTTATTATTCTTGCCATATGCGTGTGTGCTGAATGAGTGTGATGCGGCAATGTGCCCAATATTATACTTTATTATTCTTGCCATATGCGTGTGTGCTGAATGACTGTGATGAGGCAGTGTGCCCAATATTATACTTTATTATTCTTGCCATATGCGTGTGTGCTGAATGAGTGTGATGAGGCGGTGTGCCCAATATTATACTTTATTATTCTTGCCATATGCGTGTGTGCTGAATGAGGGTGATGCGGCCATGTGCCCAATATTATACTTTATTATTCTTGCCCTATGCGTGTGTGCTGAATGACTGTGATGAGGCAGTGTGCCCAATATTATACTTTATTATTCTTGCCATATGCGTGTGTGCTGAATGAGTGTAATGAGGCGGTGTGCCCAATATTATACTTTATTATTCTTGCCATATGCGTGTGTGCTGAATGAGGGTGATACGGCCATGTGCCCAATATTATACTTTATTATTCTTGCCATATGCATGTGTGCTGAATGAGTGTGATGCGGCAATGTGCCCAATATTATACTTTATTATTCTTGCCATATGCGTGTGTGCTGAATGAGTGTGATGAGGCGGTGTGCCCAATATTATACTTTATTATTCTTGCCATATGCGTGTGTGCTGAATGAGTGTGATGCGGCAATGTGCCCAATATTATACTATATTATTCTTGCCATATGCGTGTGTGCTGAATGAGTGTGATGAGGCGGTGTGCCCAATATTATACTTTATTATTCTTGCCATATGCGTGTGTGCTGAATGAGTGTGATGAGGCGGTGTGCCCAATATTATACTTTATTATTCTTGCCATATGCATGTGTGCTGAATGAGGGTGATGCGGCAATGAGCCCAATATTATACTTTATTATTCTTGCCATATGCGTGTGTGATGAATGAGTGTGATGAGGCGGTGTGCCCAATATTATACTTTATTATTCTTGCCATATGCGTGTGTGCTGAATGAGGGTGATACGGCAATGTGCCCAATATTATACTTTATTATTCTTGCCATATGCGTGTGTGCTGAATGAGGGTGATGGGACAATGTGCCCAATATTATACTTTATTATTCTTGCCATATGCGTGTGTGCTGAATGACTGTGATGAGGCGGTGTGCCCAATATTATACTTTATTATTCTTGCCATATGCGTGTGTGCTGAATGACTGTGATGAGGCAGTGTGCCCAATATTATACTTTATTATTCTTGCCATATGCGTGTGTGCTGAATGAGTGTGATGAGGAGGTGTGCCTAATATTATACTTTATTATTCTTGCCATATGCGTGTGTGCTGAATGAGTGTGATGAGGCGGTGTGCCCAATATTATACTTTATTATTCTTGCCATATGCGTGTGTGCTGAATGAGGGTGATGCGGCCATGTGCCCAATATTATACTTTATTATTCTTGCCATATGCGTGTGTGCTGAATGAGTGTGATGCGGCAATGTGCCCAATATTATACTTTATTATTCTTGCCATATGCGTGTGTGCTGAATGACTGTGATGAGGCGGTGTGCCCAATATTATACTTTATTATTCTTGCCATATGCGTGTGTGCTGAATGACTGTGATGAGGCAGTGTGCCCAATATTATACTTTATTATTCTTGCCATATGCGTGTGTGCTGAATGAGTGTGATGAGGCGGTGTGCCCAATATTATACTTTATTATTCTTGCCACATGCGTGTGTGCTGAATGAGGGTGATGCGGCCATGTGCCCAATATTATACTTTATTATTCTTGCCATATGCGTGTGTGCTGAATGACTGTGATGAGGCAGTGTGCCCAATATTATACTTTATTATTCTTGCCATATGCGTGTGTGCTGAATGAGTGTAATGAGGCGGTGTGCCCAATATTATACTTTATTATTCTTGCCATATGCGTGTGTGCTGAATGAGGGTGATACGGCCATGTGCCCAATATTATACTTTATTATTCTTGCCATATGCATGTGTGCTGAATGAGTGTGATGCGGCAATGTGCCCAATATTATACTTTATTATTCTTGCCATATGCGTGTGTGCTGAATGAGTGTGATGAGGCGGTGTGACCAATATTATACTTTATTATTCTTGCCATGTGCGTGTGTGCTGAATGAGGGTGATGCGGCCATGTGCCCAATATTATACTTTATTATTCTTGCCATATGCGTGTGTGCTGAATGAGTGTGATGCGGCAATGTGCCCAATATTATACTTTATTATACTTGCCATATGCGTGTCTGCTGAATGAGTGTGATACGGCAATGTGCCCAATATTATACTTTATTATTCTTGCCATATGCGTGTGTGCTGAATGAGTGTGATGAGGCGGTGTGCCCAATATTATACTTTATTATTCTTGCCATATGCGTGTGTGCTGAATGAGTGTGATGAGGTGGTGTGCCCAATATTATACTTTATTATTCTTGCCATATGCGTGTGTGCTGAATGAGTGTGATGAGGCGGTGTGCCCAATATTATACTTTATTATTCTTGCCATATGCGTGTGTGCTGAATGAGGGTGATGCGGCCATGTGCCCAATATTATACTTTATTATTCTTGCCATATGCGTGTGTGCTGAATGAGTGTGATGCGGCAATGTGCCCAATATTATACTTTATTATTCTTGCCATATGCGTGTGTGCTGAATGACTGTGATGAGGCGGTGGGCCCAATATTATACTTTATTATTCTTGCCATATGCGTGTGTGCTGAATGACTGTGATGAGGCAGTGTGCCCAATATTATACTTTATTATTCTTGCCATATGCGTGTGTGCTGAATGAGTGTGATGAGGCGGTGTGCCCAATATTATACTTTATTATTCTTGCCATATGCGTGTGTGCTGAATGAGGGTGATGCGGCCATGTGCCCAATATTATACTTTATTATTCTTGCCATATGCATGTGTGCTGAATGAGTGTGATGCGGCAATGTGCCCAATATTATACTTTATTATTCTTGCCATATGCGTGTGTGCTGAATGAGTGTGATGAGGCGGTGTGACCAATATTATACTTTATTATTCTTGCCATGTGCGTGTGTGCTGAATGAGGGTGATGCGGCCATGTGCCCAATATTATACTTTATTATTCTTGCCATATGCGTGTGTGCTGAATGAGTGTGATGCGGCAATGTGCCCAATATTATACTTTATTATACTTGCCATATGCGTGTCTGCTGAATGAGTGTGATGCGGCAATGTGCCCAATATTATACTTTATTATTCTTGCCATATGCGTGTGTGCTGAATGAGTGTGATGAGGCGGTGTGCCCAATATTATACTTTATTATTCTTGCCATATGCGTGTGTGCTGAATGAGGGTGCTGTGGCAATGTGCCCAATATTATACTTTATTATTCTTGCCATATGCATGTGTGCTGAATGAGGGTGATGGGACAATGTGCCCAATATTATACTTTATTATTCTTGCCATATGCGTGTGTGCTGAATGAGGGTGATGCGGCAATGTGCCCAATATTATACTTTATTATTCTTGCCATATGCATGTGTGCTGAATGAGGGTGATGGGACAATGTGCCCAATATTATACTTTATTATTCTTGCCATATGCGTGTGTGCTGAATGAGTGTGATGAGGTGGTGTGCCCAATATTATACTTTATTATTCTTGCCATATGCGTGTGTGCTGAATGAGGGTGATGCGGAAATGAGCCCAATATTATACTTTATTATTCTTGCCATATGCGTGTGTGCTGAATGAGTGTGATGAGGCGGTGTGCCCAATATTATACTTTATTATTCTTGCCATATGCGTGTGTGCTGAATGAGGGTGATGCGGCAATGTGCCCAATATTATACTTTATTATTCTTGCCATATGCATGTGTGCTGAATGAGGGTGATGGGACAATGTGCCCAATATTATACTTTATTATTCTTGCCATATGCGTGTGTGCTGAATGAGTGTGATGAGGTGGTGTGCCCAATATTATACTTTATTATTCTTGCCATATGCTTATGTGATGAATGAGGGTGATGCGGCAATGTGCCCAATATTATACTTAATTATTGATGCCATATGCGGGTGTGCTGAATGAGGGTGATGTGGCAATGTGGCCAATATTATACTTTATTATTCTTGCCATATGCGTGTGTGCTGAATGAGTGTGATGAGGCGGTGTGCCCAATATTATACTTTATTATTCTTGCCATATGCATGTGCGCTGAATGAGTGTGATGAGGCGGTGTGCCTAATATTATACTTTATTATTCTTGCCATATGCGTGTGTGCTGAATGAGGGTGATACGGCAATGTGCCCAATATTATACTTTATTATTCTTGCCATATGCGTGTGTGCTGAATGAGGGTGATGGGACAATGTGCCCAATATTATACTTTATTATTCTTGCCATATGCGTGTGTGCTGAATGACTGTGATGAGGCGGTGTGCCCAATATTATACTTTATTATTCTTGCCATATGTGTGTGTGCTGAATGACTGTGATGAGGCAGTGTGCCCAATATTATACTTTATTATTCTTGCCATATGCGTGTGTGCTGAATGAGTGTGATGAGGAGGTGTGCCCAATATTATACTTTATTATTCTTGCCATATGCGTGTGTGCTGAATGAGTGTGATGAGGCGGTGTGCCCAATATTATACTTTATTATTCTTGCCATATGCGTGTGTGCTGAATGAGGGTGATGCGGCCATGTGCCCAATATTATACTTTATTATTCTTGCCATATGCGTGTGTGCTGAATGAGTGTGATGCGGCAATGTGCCCAATATTATACTTTATTATTCTTGCCATATGCGTGTGTGCTGAATGACTGTGATGAGGCGGTGGGCCCAATATTATACTTTATTATTCTTGCCATATGCGTGTGTGCTGAATGACTGTGATGAGGCAGTGTGCCCAATATTATACTTTATTATTCTTGCCATATGCGTGTGTGCTGAATGAGTGTGATGAGGCGGTGTGCCCAATATTATACTTTATTATTCTTGCCATATGCGTGTGTGCTGAATGAGGGTGATGCGGCCATGTGCCCAATATTATACTTTATTATTCTTGCCATATGCATGTGTGCTGAATGAGTGTGATGCGGCAATGTGCCCAATATTATACTTTATTATTCTTGCCATATGCGTGTGTGCTGAATGAGTGTGATGAGGCGGTGTGACCAATATTATACTTTATTATTCTTGCCATGTGCGTGTGTGCTGAATGAGGGTGATGCGGCCATGTGCCCAATATTATACTTTATTATTCTTGCCATATGCGTGTGTGCTGAATGAGTGTGATGCGGCAATGTGCCCAATATTATACTTTATTATACTTGCCATATGCGTGTCTGCTGAATGAGTGTGATGCGGCAATGTGCCCAATATTATACTTTATTATTCTTGCCATATGCGTGTGTGCTGAATGAGTGTGATGAGGCGGTGTGCCCAATATTATACTTTATTATTCTTGCCATATGCGTGTGTGCTGAATGAGTGTGATGAGGCGGTGTGCCCAATATTATACTTTATTATTCTTGCCATATGCGTGTGTGCTGAATGAGGGTGATGCGGAAATGAGCCCAATATTATACTTTATTATTCTTGCCATATGCGTGTGTGCTGAATGAGTGTGATGAGGCGGTGTGCCCAATATTATACTTTATTATTCTTGCCATATGTGTGTGTGCTGAATGAGGGTGATGCGGCAATGTGCCCAATATTATACTTTATTATTCTTGCCATATGCGTGTGTGCTGAATGAGGGTGATGGGACAATGTGCCCAATATTATACTTTATTATTCTTGCCATATGCGTGTGTGCTGAATGAGGGTGATGCAGCAATGTGCCCAATATTATACTTTATTATTCTTGCCATATGCGTGTGTGCTGAATGACTGTGATGAGGCTATGTGCCCAATATTATACTTTATTATTCTTGCCATATGCGTGTGTGCTGAATGAGTGTGATGAGGCGGTGTGCCCAATATTATACTTTATTATTCTTGCCATATGCGTGTGTGCTGAATGAGGGTGATGCGGCAATGAGCCCAATATTATACTTTATTATTCTTGCCATATGCGTGTGTGCTGAATGAGTGTGATGAGGCGGTGTGCCCAATATTATACTTTATTATTCTTGCCATATGCGTGTGTGCTGAATGAGGGTGATGCGACAATGTGCCCAATATTATAATTTATTATTCTTGCCATATGCGTGTGTGCTGAATGAGGGTGATGGGACAATGTGCCCAATATTATACTTTATTATTCTTGCCATATGCGTGTGTGCTGAATGAGTGTGATGAGGTAGTGTGCCCAATATTATACTTTATTATTCTTGCCATATGCTTATGTGCTGAATGAGGGTGATGCGGCAATGTGCCCAATATTATACTTAATTATTCATGCCATATGAGGGTGTGCTGAATGAGGGTGATGTGGCAATGTGGCCAATATTATACTTTATTATTCTTGCCATATGCGTGTGTGCTGAATGAGTGTGATGAGGCGGTGTGCCCAATATTATACTTTATTATTCTTGCCATATGCATGTGCGCTGAATGAGTGTGATGAGGCGGTGTGCCTAATATTATACTTTATTATTCTTGCCATATGCGTGTGTGCTGAATGAGGGTGATGCGGCAATGTGCCCAATATTATACTTTATTATTCTTGCCATATGCGTGTGTGCTGAATGAGTGTGATGAGGCGGTGTGCCCAATATTATACTTTATTATTCTTGCCATATGCTTATGTGCTGAATGAGGGTGATGCGGCAATGTGCCCAATATTATACTTTATTATTCTTGCCATATGCGTGTGTGCTGAATGAGGGTGATGCGGCAATGTGCCCAATATTATACTTTATTATTCTTGCCATATGCGTGTGTGCTGAATGAGGGTGATGGGACAATGTGCCCAATATTATACTTTATTATTCTTGCCATATGCGTGTGTGCTGAATGAGGGTGATGCAGCAATGTGCCCAATATTATACTTTATTATTCTTGCCATATGCGTGTGTGCTGAATGACTGTGATGAGGCTATGTGCCCAATATTATACTTTATTATTCTTGCCATATGCGTGTGTGCTGAATGAGTGGGATGAGGCGGTGTGCCCAATATTATACTTTATTATTCTTGCCATATGCGTGTGTGCTGAATGAGGGTGATGCGGCAATGAGCCCAATATTATACTTTATTATTCTTGCCATATGCGTGTGTGCTGAATGAGTGTGATGAGGCGGTGTGCCCAATATTATACTTTATTATTCTTGCCATATGCGTGTGTGCTGAATGAGGGTGATGCGGCAATGTGCCCAATATTATACTTTATTATTCTTGCCATATGCGTGTGTGCTGAATGAGGGTGATGGGACAATGTGCCCAATATTATACTTTATTATTCTTGCCATATGCGTGTGTGCTGAATGAGTGTGATGAGGTGGTGTGCCCAATATTATACTTTATTATTCTTGCCATATGCTTATGTGCTGAATGAGGGTGATGCGGCAATGTGCCCAATATTATACTTAATTATTGATGCCATATGCGGGTGTGCTGAATGAGGGTGATGTGGCAATGTGGCCAATATTATACTTTATTATTCTTGCCATATGCGTGTGTGCTGAATGAGTGTGATGAGGCGGTGTGCCCAATATTATACTTTATTATTCTTGCCATATGCATGTGCGCTGAATGAGTGTGATGAGGCGGTGTGCCTAATATTATACTTTATTATTCTTGCCATATGCGTGTGTGCTGAATGAGGGTGATACGGCAATGTGCCCAATATTATACTTTATTATTCTTGCCATATGCGTGTGTGCTGAATGAGGGTGATGGGACAATGTGCCCAATATTATACTTTATTATTCTTGCCATATGCGTGTGTGCTGAATGACTGTGATGAGGCGGTGTGCCCAATATTATACTTTATTATTCTTGCCATATGCGTGTGTGCTGAATGACTGTGATGAGGCAGTGTGCCCAATATTATACTTTATTATTCTTGCCATATGCGTGTGTGCTGAATGAGTGTGATGAGGAGGTGTGCCCAATATTATACTTTATTATTCTTGCCATATGCGTGTGTGCTGAATGAGTGTGATGAGGCGGTGTGCCCAATATTATACTTTATTATTCTTGCCATATGCGTGTGTGCTGAATGAGGGTGATGCGGCCATGTGCCCAATATTATACTTTATTATTCTTGCCATATGCGTGTGTGCTGAATGAGTGTGATGCGGCAATGTGCCCAATATTATACTTTATTATTCTTGCCATATGCGTGTGTGCTGAATGAGTGTGATGAGGCGGTGTGCCCAATATTATACTTTATTATTCTTGCCATATGCTTATGTGCTGAATGAGGGTGATGCGGCAATGTGCCCAATATTATACTTTATTATTCTTGCCATATGCGTGTGTGCTGAATGAGGGTGATGCGGCAATGTGCCCAATATTATACTTTATTATTCTTGCCATATGCGTGTGTGCTGAATGAGGGTGATGGGACAATGTGCCCAATATTATACTTTATTATTCTTGCCATATGCGTGTGTGCTGAATGAGGGTGATGCAGCAATGTGCCCAATATTATACTTTATTATTCTTGCCATATGCGTGTGTGCTGAATGACTGTGATGAGGCTATGTGCCCAATATTATACTTTATTATTCTTGCCATATGCGTGTGTGCTGAATGAGTGGGATGAGGCGGTGTGCCCAATATTATACTTTATTATTCTTGCCATATGCGTGTGTGCTGAATGAGGGTGATGCGGCAATGAGCCCAATATTATACTTTATTATTCTTGCCATATGCGTGTGTGCTGAATGAGTGTGATGAGGCGGTGTGCCCAATATTATACTTTATTATTCTTGCCATATGCGTGTGTGCTGAATGAGGGTGATGCGGCAATGTGCCCAATATTATACTTTATTATTCTTGCCATATGCGTGTGTGCTGAATGAGGGTGATGGGACAATGTGCCCAATATTATACTTTATTATTCTTGCCATATGCGTGTGTGCTGAATGAGTGTGATGAGGTGGTGTGCCCAATATTATACTTTATTATTCTTGCCATATGCTTATGTGCTGAATGAGGGTGATGCGGCAATGTGCCCAATATTATACTTAATTATTGATGCCATATGCGGGTGTGCTGAATGAGGGTGATGTGGCAATGTGGCCAATATTATACTTTATTATTCTTGCCATATGCGTGTGTGCTGAATGAGTGTGATGAGGCGGTGTGCCCAATATTATACTTTATTATTCTTGCCATATGCATGTGCGCTGAATGAGTGTGATGAGGCGGTGTGCCTAATATTATACTTTATTATTCTTGCCATATGCGTGTGTGCTGAATGAGGGTGATACGGCAATGTGCCCAATATTATACTTTATTATTCTTGCCATATGCGTGTGTGCTGATTGAGGGTGATGGGACAATGTGCCCAATATTATACTTTATTATTCTTGCCATATGCGTGTGTGCTGAATGACTGTGATGAGGCGGTGTGCCCAATATTATACTTTATTATTCTTGCCATATGCGTGTGTGCTGAATGACTGTGATGAGGCAGTGTGCCCAATATTATACTTTATTATTCTTGCCATATGCGTGTGTGCTGAATGAGTGTGATGAGGAGGTGTGCCCAATATTATACTTTATTATTCTTGCCATATGCGTGTGTGCTGAATGAGTGTGATGAGGCGGTGTGCCCAATATTATGCTTTATTATTCTTGCCATATGCGTGTGTGCTGAATGAGGGTGATGCGGCCATGTGCCCAATATTATACTTTATTATTCTTGCCATATGCGTGTGTGCTGAATGAGTGTGATGCGGCAATGTGCCCAATATTATACTTTATTATTCTTGCCATATGCGTGTGTGCTGAATGACTGTGATGAGGCGGTGTGCCCAATATTATACTTTATTATTCTTGCCATATGCGTGTGTGCTGAATGACTGTGATGAGGCAGTGTGCCCAATATTATACTTTATTATTCTTGCCATATGCGTGTGTGCTGAATGAGTGTGATGAGGCGGTGTGCCCAATATTATACTTTATTATTCTTGCCATATGCGTGTGTGCTGAATGAGGGTGATGCGGCCATGTGCCCAATATTATACTTTATTATTCTTGCCATATGCGTGTTTGCTGAATGACTGTGATGAGGCAGTGTGCCCAATATTATACTTTATTATTCTTGCCATATGCGTGTGTGCTGAATGAGTGTAATGAGGCGGTGTGCCCAATATTATACTTTATTATTCTTGCCATATGCGTGTGTGCTGAATGAGGGTGATACGGCCATGTGCCCAATATTATACTTTATTATTCTTGCCATATGCATGTGTGCTGAATGAGTGTGATGCGGCAATGTGCCCAATATTATACTTTATTATTCTTGCCATATGCGTGTGTGCTGAATGAGTGTGATGAGGCGGTGTGACCAATATTATACTTTATTATTCTTGCCATGTGCGTGTGTGCTGAATGAGGGTGATGCGGCCATGTGCCCAATATTATACTTTATTATTCTTGCCATATGCGTGTGTGCTGAATGAGTGTGATGCGGCAATGTGCCCAATATTATACTTTATTATACTTGCCATATGCGTGTCTGCTGAATGAGTGTGATGCGGCAATGTGCCCAATATTATACTTTATTATTCTTGCCATATGCGTGTGTGCTGAATGAGTGTGATGAGGCGGTGTGCCCAATATTATACTTTATTATTCTTGCCATATGCGTGTGTGCTGAATGAGTGTGATGAGGCGGTGTGCCCAATATTATACTTTATTATTCTTGCCATATGCGTGTGTGCTGAATGAGGGTGATGCGGAAATGAGCCCAATATTATACTTTATTATTCTTGCCATATGCGTGTGTGCTGAATGAGTGTGATGAGGCGGTGTGCCCAATATTATACTTTATTATTCTTGCCATATGCGTGTGTGCTGAATGAGGGTGATGCGGCAATGTGCCCAATATTATACTTTATTATTCTTGCCATATGCGTGTGTGCTGAATGAGGGTGATGGGACAATGTGCCCAATATTATACTTTATTATTCTTGCCATATGCGTGTGTGCTGAATGAGGGTGATGCAGCAATGTGCCCAATATTATACTTTATTATTCTTGCCATATGCGTGTGTGCTGAATGACTGTGATGAGGCTATGTGCCCAATATTATACTTTATTATTCTTGCCATATGCGTGTGTGCTGAATGAGTGTGATGAGGCGGTGTGCCCAATATTATACTTTATTATTCTTGCCATATGCGTGTGTGCTGAATGAGGGTGATGCCGCAATGAGCCCAATATTATACTTAATTATTCATGCCATATGCGGGTGTGCTGAATGAGGGTGATGTGGCAATGTGGCCAATATTATACTTTATTATTCTTGCCATATGCGTGTGTGCTGAATGAGTGGGATGAGGCGGTGTGCCCAATATTATACTTTATTATTCTTGCCATATGCGTGTGTGCTGAATGAGGGTGATGCGGCAATGAGCCCAATATTATACTTTATTATTCTTGCCATATGCGTGTGTGCTGAATGAGTGTGATGAGGCGGTGTGCCCAATATTATACTTTATTATTCTTGCCATATGCGTGTGTGCTGAATGAGGGTGATGCGGCAATGTGCCCAATATTATACTTTATTATTCTTGCCATATGCGTGTGTGCTGAATGAGGGTGATGGGACAATGTGCCCAATATTATACTTTATTATTCTTGCCATATGCGTGTGTGCTGAATGAGTGTGATGAGGTGGTGTGCCCAATATTATACTTTATTATTCTTGCCATATGCTTATGTGCTGAATGAGGGTGATGCGGCAATGTGCCCAATATTATACTTAATTATTGATGCCATATGCGGGTGTGCTGAATGAGGGTGATGTGGCAATGTGGCCAATATTATACTTTATTATTCTTGCCATATGCGTGTGTGCTGAATGAGTGTGATGAGGCGGTGTGCCCAATATTATACTTTATTATTCTTGCCATATGCATGTGCGCTGAATGAGTGTGATGAGGCGGTGTGCCTAATATTATACTTTATTATTCTTGCCATATGCGTGTGTGCTGAATGAGGGTGATACGGCAATGTGCCCAATATTATACTTTATTATTCTTGCCATATGCGTGTGTGCTGAATGAGGGTGATGGGACAATGTGCCCAATATTATACTTTATTATTCTTGCCATATGCGTGTGTGCTGAATGACTGTGATGAGGCGGTGTGCCCAATATTATACTTTATTATTCTTGCCATATGCGTGTGTGCTGAATGACTGTGATGAGGCAGTGTGCCCAATATTATACTTTATTATTCTTGCCATATGCGTGTGTGCTGAATGAGTGTGATGAGGAGGTGTGCCCAATATTATACTTTATTATTCTTGCCATATGCGTGTGTGCTGAATGAGTGTGATGAGGCGGTGTGCCCAATATTATACTTTATTATTCTTGCCATATGCGTGTGTGCTGAATGAGGGTGATGCGGCCATGTGCCCAATATTATACTTTATTATTCTTGCCATATGCGTGTGTGCTGAATGAGTGTGATGCGGCAATGTGCCCAATATTATACTTTATTATTCTTGCCATATGCGTGTGTGCTGAATGACTGTGATGAGGCGGTGTGCCCAATATTGTACTTTATTATTCTTGCCATATGCGTGTGTGCTGAATGACTGTGATGAGGCAGTGTGCCCAATATTATACTTTATTATTCTTGCCATATGCGTGTGTGCTGAATGAGTGTGATGAGGCGGTGTGCCCAATATTATACTTTATTATTCTTGCCATATGCGTGTGTGCTGAATGAGGGTGATGCGGCCATGTGCCCAATATTATACTTTATTATTCTTGCCATATGCGTGTTTGCTGAATGACTGTGATGAGGCAGTGTGCCCAATATTATACTTTATTATTCTTGCCATATGCGTGTGTGCTGAATGAGTGTAATGAGGCGGTGTGCCCAATATTATACTTTATTATTCTTGCCATATGCGTGTGTGCTGAATGAGGGTGATACGGCCATGTGCCCAATATTATATTTTATTATTCTTGCCATATGCATGTGTGCTGAATGAGTGTGATGCGGCAATGTGCCCAATATTATACTTTATTATTCTTG
This sequence comes from Ambystoma mexicanum, assembly GCF_040938575.1. Taxonomy (NCBI): domain Eukaryota; kingdom Metazoa; phylum Chordata; class Amphibia; order Caudata; family Ambystomatidae; genus Ambystoma; species Ambystoma mexicanum. The sequence goes on along the minus strand of NC_090922.1, from coordinate 1,500,195,660 downwards.
CCATATGCGTGTGTGCTGAATGAGTGTGATGAGGCGGTGTGACCAATATTATACTTTATTATTCTTGCCATGTGCGTGTGTGCTGAATGAGGGTGATGCGGCCATGTGCCCAATATTATACTTTATTATTCTTGCCATATGCGTGTGTGCTGAATGAGTGTGATGCGGCAATGTGCCCAATATTATACTTTATTATACTTGCCATATGCGTGTCTGCTGAAGGAGTGTGATGCGGCAATGTGCCCAATATTATACTTTATTATTCTTGCCATATGCGTGTGTGCTGAATGAGTGTGATGAGGCGGTGTGCCCAATATTATACTTTATTATTCTTGCCATATGCGTGTGTGCTGAATGAGTGTGATGAGGCGGTGTGCCCAATATTATACTTTATTATTCTTGCCATATGCGTGTGTGCTGAATGAGGGTGATGCGGAAATGAGCCCAATATTATACTTTATTATTCTTGCCATATGCGTGTGTGCTGAATGAGTGTGATGAGGCGGTGTGCCCAATATTATACTTTATTATTCTTGCCATATGCGTGTGTGCTGAATGAGGGTGATGCGGCAATGTGCCCAATATTATACTTTATTATTCTTGCCATATGCGTGTGTGCTGAATGAGGGTGATGGGACAATGTGCCCAATATTATACTTTATTATTCTTGCCATATGCGTGTGTGCTGAATGAGGGTGATGCAGCAATGTGCCCAATATTATACTTTATTATTCTTGCCATATGCGTGTGTGCTGAATGACTGTGATGAAGCTATGTGCCCAATATTATACTTTATTATTCTTGCCATATGCGTGTGTGCTGAATGAGTGTGATGAGGCGGTGTGCCCAATATTATACTTTATTATTCTTGCCATATGCGTGTGTGCTGAATGAGGGTGATGCTGCAATGAGCCCAATATTATACTTAATTATTCATGCCATATGCGGGTGTGCTGAATGAGGGTGATGTGGCAATGTGGCCAATATTATACTTTATTATTCTTGCCATATGCGTGTGTGCTGAATGAGTGTGATGAGGCGGTGTGCCCAATATTATACTTTATTATTCTTGCCATATGCATGTGCGCTGAATGAGTGTGATGAGGCGGTGTGCCTAATATTATACTTTATTATTCTTGCCATATGCGTGTGTGCTGAATGAGGGTGATGCGGCAATGTGCCCAATATTATACTTTATTATTCTTGCCATATGTGTGTGTGCTGAATGAGTGTGATGAGGCGGTGTGCCCAATATTATACTTTATTATTCTTGCCATATGCTTATGTGCTGAATGAGGGTGATGCGGGAATGTGCCCAATATTATACTTTATTATTCTTGCCATATGGTGTGTGCTGAATGAGAGTGATGCGGCAATGTGCCCAATATTATACTTTATTATTCTTGCCATATGCATGTGTGCTGAATGAGTGTGATGAGGCGGTGTGCCCAATATTATACTTTATTATTCTTCCCATATGCGTGTGTGCTGAATGAGTGTGATGAGGCGGTGTGCCCAATATTATACTGTATTATTCTTGCCATATGCGTGTGTGCTGAATGAGGGTGATGCGGCCATGTGCCCAATATTATACTTTATTATTCTTGCCATATGCGTGTGTGCTGAATGAGTGTGATGCGGCAATGTGCCCAATATTATACTTTATTATTCTTGCCATATGCGTGTGTGCTGAATGACTGTGATGAGGCGGTGTGCCCAATATTATACTTTATTATTCTTGCCATATGTGTGTGTGCTGAATGACTGTGATGAGGCAGTGTGCCCAATATTATACTTTATTATTCTTGCCATATGCGTGTGTGCTGAATGAGTGTGATGAGGCGGTGTGCCCAATATTATACTTTATTATTCTTGCCATATGCGTGTGTGCTGAATGAGGGTGATGCGGCCACGTGCCCAATATTATACTTTATTATTCTTGCCATGTGCGTGGGTGCTGAATGACTGTGATGAGGCTATGTGCCCAATATTATACTTTATTATTCTTGCCATATGCGTGTGTGCTGAATGAGGGTGATGAGGCGGTGTGCCCAATATTATACTTTATTATTCTTGCCATATGCGTGTGTGCTGAATGAGTGTGATGCGGCCATGTGCCCAATATTATACTTTATTATTCTTGCCATATGCGTGTGTGCTGAATGACTGTGATGAGGCGGTGTGCCCAATATTATACTTTATTATTCTTGCCATATGCGTGTGTGCTGAATGACTGTGATGAGGCAGTGTGCCCAATATTATACTTTATTATTCTTGCCATATGCGTGTGTGCTGAATGAGTGTGATGAGGCGGTGTGCCCAATATTATACTTTATTATTCTTGCCATATGCGTGTGTGCTGAATGAGGGTGATGCGGCCATGTGCCCAATATTATACTTTATTATTCTTGCCATATGCGTGTGTGCTGAATGAATGTGATGAGGCAGTGTGCCCAATATTATACTTTTTTATTCTTGCCATATGCGTGTGTGCTGAATGAGTGTGATGAGGCGGTGTGCCCAATATTATACTTTATTATTCTTGCCATATGCGTGTGTGCTGAATGAGTGTGATGAGGCGGTGTGCCCAATATTATACTTTATTATTCTTGCCATATGCGTGTGTGCTGAATGAGGGTGATGCGGCAATGAGCCCAATATTATACTTTATTATTCTTGCCATATGCGTGTGTGCTGAATGACTGTGATGAGGCAGTGTGCCCAATATTATACTTTATTATTCTTGCCATATGCGTGTGTGCTGAATGACTGTGATGAGGCAGTGTGCCCAATATTATACTTTATTATTCTTGCCATATGCGTGTGTGCTGAATGAGTGTGATGCGGCAATGTGCCCAATATTATACTTTATTATACTTGCCATATGCGTGTCTGCTGAATGAGTGTGATGCGGCAATGTGCCCAATATTATACTTTATTATTCTTGCCATATGCGTGTGTGCTGAATGAGTGTGATGAGGCGGTGTGCCCAATATTATACTTTATTATTCTTGCCATATGCGTGTGTGCTGAATGAGTGTGATGAGGCGGTGTGCCCAATATTATACTTTATTATTCTTGCCATATGCGTGTGTGCTGAATGAGGGTGAAGCGGCAATGAGCCCAATATTATACTTTATTATTCTTGCCATATGCGTGTGTGCTGAATGAGTGTGATGAGGCGGTGTGCCCAATATTATACTTTATTATTCTTGCCATATGCGTGTGTGCTGAATGAGGGTGATACGGCGATGTGCCCAATATTATACTTTATTATTCTTGCCATATGCGTGTGTGCTGAATGAGGGTTATGCGGCGATGTGCCCAATATTATACTTCATTATTCTTGCCATATGCGTGTGTGCTGAATGACTGTGATGAGGCGATGTGCCCAATATTATACTTTATTATTCTTGCCATATGCCTGTGTGCTGAATGAGTGTGATGAGGCGGTGTGCCCAATATTATACTTTATTATTCTTGCCATATGCGTGTGTGCTGAATGAGGGTGATGCGGCAATGTGCCCAATATTATACTTTATTATTCTTGCCATATGCGTGTGTGCTGAATGAGTGTGATGAGGCGGTGTGCCCAATATTATACTTTATTATTCTTGCCATATGCGTGTGTGCTGAATGAGGGTTATGCGGCAATGTGCCCAATATTATACTTTATTATTCTTGCCATATGCGTGTGTGCTGAATGAGGGTGATGCGGCAATGTGCCCAATATTATACTTTATTATTCTTGCCATATGCGTGTGTGCTGAATGAGGGTGATGTGGCAATGTGCCCAATATTATACTTTATTATTCTTGCCATATGCGTGTGTGCTGAATGAGTGTGATGCGGCAATGTGCCCAATATTATACTTTATTATTCTTGCCATATGCGTGTGTGCTGAATGAGTGTGATGCGGCGGTGTGCCCAATATTATACTTTATTATTCTTGCCATATGCGTGTGTGCTGAATGAGTGTGATGAGGTGGTGTGCCCAATATTATACTTTATTATTCTTGCCATATGCGTGGGTGCTGAATGACTGTGATGAGGCTATGTGCCCAATATTATACTTTATTATTCTTGCCATATGCGTGTGTGCTGAATGACTGTGATGGGACGATGTGCCCAATATTATACTTTATTATTCTTGCCATATGCGTGTGTGCTGAATGAGTGTGATGGGACAATGTGCCCAATATTATACTTTATTATTCTTGCCATATGCGTGTGTGCTGAATGAGTGTGATGCGGCAATGTGCTTAGTAATATGCATTATAATTACTATGCATTATCATTCATGTTTTACTGCTTTAAGCTTTAATAGGCTCGTGAGCTATTATAATCTTGGGAATGTGTGTGATTAGTGGAAAGTGAGCCTAATAATACATTTAAATGCCATTGGGAGAATTGAATGATGACATTGAAGCGCTATTCTTATCTTCACGGTTACACAGGAGTAATTAACCTGTGCCTGTGTATGTTAATGATGTTCTGTTTCTCCAGCACAGACATCCTTTTCTATGTGCAATTTGTTGTGTTTGTTGCTTTACTGTCTCCTGCTACCTTTTCTGTGAGCTCTTTGGGAGTAGTGCTGTGGTGATACCCTCTGTCCTGATGTGTGACAGGATCCCTGTGTGAGGACAGGTTCGTGGTGAGTTTGGCATGTGTGGTTTTTTATAGCGAATGTCTCAATTCCCGAGCAATGGTAGGGGATTATGTGTGGGTTACGAATGTGCTCGCGAATGTGCTCGGGTGTGGCAGGCCTGAAACCCTGTGTGGCAGATGGGGTGAGAGGTGAACACACAGAGATGGTAGTGGATATTGTATAGTGTGGTTTGCGCTCAAAGGTGGCAGCTTTGAGATCCGGGGGTGGCAGTCCCGGGTAGATGGTGGTATACTTCCTGTGATGGTTGAGAATGTTGGTTACGTGGTTTGTACAATGCGCTCTGGCGGTTGTGAGTGTGGTGTTGGTGCAATGAGAGTTGTGCATGTGTTTTTTTTTTGCACCAAGGGTGTTGAGCGCTGCTGTGCACGGGATCCTGTCTGGAATGGATGTGTGAGCTGACCCCTTCCTATAGTCTAATAAGGAAGGGGGACGTGTAGTGTGGGGCTTGCATTGCCATATGCAAGGCAAGCCATGGAATGCTGGCTAGGGGTGGAACCCTGTGTTCCCTCAGAGTTCCATGAATGCCAGTTACTGATTCAGGGTGGGAGACACAGCTGAGAGGAGGATGTTCTCGATGCTCACCCGCTCCTTTTCACCTATACCCTGACACACAAATAAAGTACTTCTACATTTGGTACTTCCTGTCTCATAGCTGCTTCCTGTGTCTCCCTCCTGGAGCTCCACGCTACACATAGCTTAGTTCACCGGACACTAATGGCCCTTAGTCACAGCACGTTTTCCGATGGGGTTTTTCCCTTATAAAACGCTTCTGTAAATTAGGCCCAAAAAGAAGGGAATGCATGAAACAATAAATGAGTGCATTCCCTGGTGTCCGGTGTTTATTTCCTGCACCAAAAGAAATGTGCGATTAAACTAACAATCAGTGAGCTCAGGGGTGCCCACCCTATATGACAACATACCATTGGTGGCGAAGATGGAAACCTTGGAATTAAGGGCTGGGGCAAAATTGCTCAATTTCCTTCCACAGGAACACTGGTGAATTTCAAGCAAAATACACCTAATCTGTAAACTGTCATTTTGTGGCACGTTCCCTCCCAAAAGTTTGCTTTTAGAAAAATAAATTTGGGGTGTTTTACAGGCTTAAATAATTTTTTGGACAAAATATAATGTTTTCCTTTGTTTCGGACCTACAAAAAAGGATATTTCAGGGAAAAACGAAACTTTAGCAAAAAAGAAGCACCACAAGAAGTGTCAGGAATGATAGGAAACCGCCTAGGAACTAAATTGTTGGCGAATTTCACCAATACTGGTGAAATTCTGCGGTAATTCCAGCCCATTCCTACTTGGGAGCTTGGGCCTCATTATAACCCTGCCGGTTGTGGTAACAACAGTGCCGGTGAGCTACCGGCACCGTTGTTATTGGACCGGCAGAGAACAAGATTGTGGGCGGGATGCCCTCCCGGCCGGCAGGTCTGACCTGGCGGGCCGAACGGCACCCGCCCGCACGCAGACTTTGACGGATGCACCGGCACTGTTGCACACAGTGCTGTGCTTCCGTCCTCCCCATTCCCATTGAGTCCAATGGGGTTCGAATGGGAATGAGGAGTTTCTTTTTGCAACGCCTGGCCGTAGGGACCGGCTGAGCTGGAATGCACCAGTGATTCCCCATTTCCAGGCACGGCTATCACCCGAGTCATAATGAGGCCCCTTGTGTTTGAGGGGTCACCCAGTAAATGAGGCATTTACAAGGGTCAAACACTGGTGATCAACTGGTCACAGGCAGAACGTGGGAGGGGGGGTGCTCCAACCCACCTCCAATAGTGTCACAGACCACCACAGGTGACTGAGCGCTGTGTACTTGAAAGGACATCTGAATGCCCCACCCACCCAGAGAGCATGTGTGTGACGGGGCCATCTTGTGTGGGTGCTTAGACATCCATGGCCTTGCTCATATTTCAGAAAGCCCACACCACAATCCTTTCTTTCTCTCACCCCTTCTGTTGCCAGCCACTCTCTTTCAATGTCCTTATTGCATCACATTATTTTCCTATCTTTCTTTCATTTATCTCTCCCCCTGTATGGCTCTTGTGCGACGCCGCAGCTGCACCATCACCTCGACTGGCCGGTCTTTCTTCTGGTTGTTTTCCCTAAATGTTTAGTGTGAATAGGTGCTGTTGTACAGAAGGTGTTAAGGCCACCCAAAGCAATGATCAGGTAAGGTTTCATCTGCCGGAAGTGGTGCTGACACAGTATGGTGGTTGCAGGGATGAGTCCTCTTCTGAAACTGAGGCACCCTTGCTCACAGGGACTAACTAATCATCAGTGTTTGGAAATTGATCTTCTATGATTGCAGTGCCCCTTCCTCTTCTGTGCCCTGGGCCACTGCCCACGATGCCAAGCCCTGCCCGAGCTTCATGGACTCGAATTCTTCCAAACATAGACCATAGAGCTGGGCACATTGGCCCCACCTCACCACCCCACAACATCCTACAGTCTATCAGTTAATCACCAATCTAAGTCAAACCCCCTTTTCAATGTTTGCCCTATAGCTGATTGCCTTTGCAAGTGTGCAAAGTGTCAGTAATAGCACTCTATATGTTAACTCATTGAGTGGAAAGTCTAGGCAAATTATTTGTGTTATGAATAGGGGCGATTTGCGTACGTTCACGAACTATGGTGTCATCAAGGTAGCACAGTGGCTTAATGCACCTGCTGAACAGATTTTATTCAAGTTAAAACCTCACCGAATTTAAAGCCTAGTGGATTGTGTTTCTTCGTCCTAAAATGATACAGGAGTACAGCTGAACTGCTTAATAGTAACCCCTGCCACATATAGTGAGTGATACATAATCGTGATGAGGGGGGCTATATAAAATAAATGAACCTTTTTAATGTTTACTGGACAGTGATACAGACCCCACGAGGTGTCTGTCTCCAGCAATGCTGCATGAGAGCTGAACTTCCGCTTCCGGATCTTTACCGATACAGCCTAATGCCCTTTTTATCATCGACCCCAAAGTCTTGCTTTCAGCCGTAGCTCAACTCAAACTTTCAGCAGAGTTTATTCAGAAGTATGGTAATTCGCCCTCTATGCACAGCCCTCTGACACAGACTTACAGTGGCACATTTTAAGCAGAGCAGGGAGTGATAAATGAGCCTATTTTTTTAAAATTTCAAATGCTTGTGGTTTAGCTGGTAGCTGAAAGGAAAATGCAGCCGGGCTAATAGGTTTTCCACCTCGTCTCAGTCCTGGCAGAAGAGGGGCCTCTCTGACTCACTGCCTGTCACTGCTGATAAAACTCCAGAGGTGTGAATTGTTCTGACACTGCTCCTACGGGGTTTCCAAAAGCCTTTATAAACAGGAAGAACGGAAGCGCCGATTTCAGGTCCGTGCGTCAGAGCCCAGAGTCTCTGCAGCTGAGACTCATTGCAGTGTGAAAGAAAAGAGGCCTTTCGGTGATTCGACTGCACAGTCATTGTTTCTATCAATGTGTCCTCGCGCCAATGGACAGGAAATGGAGTAGTCCCTCTTCAGTCTTGCTGATTCATCCTGCTCTTTTCGTTGCAAGGCTGCAAGGAGGATGCACGCATGCACGTGGGAGCTCATTTTGCTCCTGGAGTACCCTAGGCTTTTACACATTTTATTTTACAGCACTCCATTTTTTTCATTCATTTGTATGGCAGAGAGGAGGGCCGGAGCGTGAATTAAACAAACACTACAGCATTTGCGCCAGAATGGATTTTCATGATAGCGCAATGCTGGGGATCCCCATGGGGCCGCCGGCTTTTTGCAATAGCTAACATTTCGTGGACTCCATAGGAATCCATTGTAAACACTGCCTGCCGTGCGTACATGGCAGGAGGCGTTCAATTCATTTGCACGGTGGAGTGCAGAAAGGACAGCGTATAAATGTGGACGCTGCCTTTTCGCTCTGCAGAAAAGGACACGGCGCAGACCTGTGTGCGCAAAAGTGCAAACGTAACAGGTGCCTGCCATTTCATTAGAGGGAACTGGAAAGTGAGCACTATTATGTTGAAGATTTTCTATCGCGATGGCGCATGTTTGGGGGATGGACACTCCCTACATCTGAGTCAGCAGTCAGCTGTGAAGTTTGAGAGGAGGAGATATCAAATGCACACGTGCCAATATTATCCATTCCTTGCGGGAGATACTAGTCCAATCCTGTTTTTAACTTTTCATTCTGGGACTTGTAGTTCAGGGTTTATAATGTGGAAAATCCTGGACTACAAGTTCCAGCATGCAAAGTTAAACCCAGGACTGGCCTAGTGACTCCAGAAAGGAATGGATAATGTTGGAATATAGAAACCTGAACGCTGAAGGCTATGAATGGTTTTCTGGAGGTAAAGGTTTTCCATTGCACTCCATAAAACGCAGACCCTTTAAAAGCATCGGGTCATCACCTTAGTCAAAATGAAACGCATATTGACAAGCATTTACTCAGCAAGCAAACTGCTTAAAAAATACCACATTTAAACATTTACTGAGCCTTACCTGGGCATTTATAGGGCATGGAAAATGTAAAGAAGCAGCCAGTGAACATTTTAAGCAGTTTACTCAGTGCTTAGTAAATAAATTAAATGCTGGTAGAAGAAAAATGCTTGGAAACCTTTATGTAACAATCCCAATTGCTTTGCTTGATAAGTGCTTGGGAAAAGTCAAGCAAGCATTACCTCCACGTCCACTCTTGTGGGATGTCTTAACCCACTTCTGCTCTGCCATGCAGCATCACTGTGTTCTGATGGTGCCAGAAACATCAAAATGGCTGCAAAACACTTGTGTGCGCCAAAACCTCTGAAAAACGCGCTTTGCAAAGCACAAAAAGATGGTTGCCCCATGCATGTTGTCAGTGGTGGAACAGAGATCTCACTCGTGAAACATGTCACTGGGCTCCACGACATGTGAAGATGGAGTACAGAAGGAAAAGCAATGCTTTGTTAAAGGAAACCCCAAAAATGTTGCTTTAAATTCCCTTTTTTCTTTGTTGCAGAAACTGCAGAATGCCGGTACAAAACTCCCTCAAACATCCAAAATTCTTGCTGGGTGCTACAATTCACTACGTATAAGTAATCATTGTGAACATACAATGTCCTGAAAAGCTGAACGCATCAAGGGATTTTCACAGCAAAAGTGGCCTGTCTGTGAAACTGTCAAAATATGGGTGCAGTACCCTGGGCCGCCTGAATGACAGCTGTCAGTAGCCTGTAGGATTAAACTTTAAACATGTATAAACTAAAATCAAATGTCTGCAATCTAAGAGGGCTGTTATTGAGAGTAAACCATCTTGTAATTATTTTGATTCCATGGTTTAAAATCTTGAATAAGTATTTAGTTGTGATGTGATCCCACAAGTTTGTTGTATGTTAAGGGACAATTCAACAGAATTAACAGTTAAAATAAGCTGGCTAAAAGCTACCAAACTGGAATAACAGCTTTCCTCACAGAGGCAAGGCCTCTCCCTCCAGCTCCCTCCACCAGGAAATCACACCAAAGCGATAATTATAGGGTGTGGAAAGAACCTGGTCTGCAGTGGGGAAGGAACCAATGAACAACTGCTGCTCTGGAAATGCAAAGTGTGAGGCCAGTCGTAAAATGGCCTCTGGCAAGAGAACAGGGAGGAGATGCTTCTGGATTGAAGGGAGAGAAAAAGAGGCAGACCCAAACAGCCATCTGTGGCTGAACATTCACAAAGAACATTTTGTTTAAATACATATGACTTGCCACTTAAAATTGTCTAAAACACTAAAATAACAGAATTGTAAATCTAAATTTTGGCTGCACATTTCAAGAGGCAGCAAAATTGTGTGACATATTTTGGAAGGAAACGGCAGAAAATGTGATTTTACACTAAATGTATTTCTGCTAGAAGTATGAAACTTTAGACACTTATGCCCATGTTATACGCGCCCACTTGTAGAAATTTGCTGATAAATTGGACATTGTGTTCTGGATGAAAAGGGCAAAATTCTGTGAAAATCATACACAAGATCCCACAGCTACGGGGTTTGGAAGAGTAGCTGCTGTAAAAAATATCTAATCTGTATATGTGGTTGTTATATAGGTTGCACATGTGTAAATATGTATTGTGTCAAAAGTAGATTTTGTGTTCAAGAGGCTAGGGGTGGACTCTAAGCCTCGTAAACCCACACCATAAAGGTGACACCCTGGTTTTCTCCTCCTATCAAGACAGAGAGGAGATTCTGACCAATCCCTGTCAAAGGGGTGAGCTTAGGCTAAACCAGCACACACACACCCTTTATCATAGCATAAATAGAGACAGCATAGGGCAGAAAGACACAGACAGATCCACCCACTACCCGAATGATGGTGGAGCACCCTGCTGCAGAACTTTCCATCTTCCTTGCTCCAGATTCCAGAAACTTGGCAAAGCAGAACCCATTGCATAGCTGAACCACTTCCCGCTAGGCCTCAATTTCCAGAACCAGAACCAACCCCACAAACCTAGGGGGAAACATCATACTACAGCCGGGCTGCGCTGTACTGCTTGCCTGCTGAAATAATTATCATCAGAACCAAAAAGGGCAGATCCAATCCAGTCCTGTGCTATGCTGTGACCAGAGTGCCTTGCTGATCCAATCTGATGTGCCCAGCTGTCTGTACCAGAACCAGATTCCCTTCCCTGACCAGAATTTTGACGGACCAGAATCCTGACAGTTCCTTTTAAAAACATATCTAGTGTGTAGCTATAGATAGAACTGTGTCACTAGCATATGTACCTTGCTTAGTTAATACCTATCTTAAATCCATCCTATCTTGTCTATGACTCTCTGACTACCAAACACCCAGTCCATGGGTCTCTGTTTTCCAGACACTCTTCCCCTTGTTCTCTGGTTACCAGACATGCAGGCGCTGGATTTTTGGTTACCAGATACTCTGGTCCAAGCTCTCTGGTTACCAGACACTCATGTTATGATATATGATATGATATTTTATTTATATCACGTTCATACACAAGTGTTTCAGAGCACGACGAGGCAAGGGAGGGGAACAGGGGAGAACAAAACAACGATCTTACTAGGCCCAGTGACATTGAGAACCCGCAAGTACATGGGAAACGGAAGAGGGGAAAAGTGCATGGAAGGGGGAGAAGTGGAAAGTGCGAGACAGAGGTGACACAGATAAAAAATAATAAATAAATGAAATAAATAAATAATAAAGGCAATAAACAGTGGTAGTGCAGCTAGCACGTGGCAAGTGCTGGGTTTAGCAGACAGGGTATGTCTGATAAGCGCAGAAAGAAAAGAAAGGGGCAGGGGGACTGTATGGGTACATATACAGACCCTAGTGCAAAGGGTGGCTCGGAGGCAGTGCAGGAGGGTGGCAGGGTGAACAGGTACCTGGGCATGTAGGCCAGAGGGTGGCCAGATACACAGTGCTGAAAGAGATACAGAATGGGGAGGAGAAGGGGATGAAGGCTGATGCAAACAGGAAGGTCTTGAGGTGCTACCGGAACTGGAGATGGTTCTCCTCAAGTCTCAGAGTGGCAGGGAGGCTGTTCCAAAGGGAAGCCCCAGCTGAAGATACAGATCTATCCACAGCTTGTTTCTTTGAAAAACGACTGACCCTGAGGGAGTTAGAGGTAGAGGTGCGAAGAGCTTGAGTGGGGAGGTATTTAGGGAGGGATAGTTGAAGATATTTTTGACCCAGGACCCAGAAAGCCATGTGGACAATGCAGAGGGTTTTGAATGTAATACTTGCATCCACTGGGAGCCAATGAAGGGATTTCAGAGCTGGAGAGACATGATCACAGGGCTTGAGGCCAAGGACCAGTCTTGCAGTCCTGTTCTAGATTAGTTGTAAAGGGCAGAGAGTAGAGGCAGGTAGATTTAGAAAGAGGCTGTTACAATAATCCACACTAGAGAGAACCAGAGCTTGGGGGGAGGAGAGTAAATGTAGAGTAACTCAGAGGTTGTGTCTCTCTGGTTAAAAGACACTCATGCTTTGGTTCTACAGTCACCAGATGCTCCAGCCCTGACTGTCTAGTTATCAGACACTCTGGACCTGGTTCTCTTGTTATCAGACAGTTAGGCCTGGGTTTTGGTTTTCAGACACTCAGTCCCTGGTTCTCTGACTACCAGACATTAAGGTGGTGCCTCTCTGGTTACCCGACGCTCAGGCACTGTCTCCAGTTACCTGGCACTCAGGTCCTGGCTCTCTGGTTACAAGACACTAAGCCACTGGTCCTCCGGTTACCGGGTAGTCAGGTCCTGGCTCTTTGGTTACCAGATGCTCGCGCCCTGGCTCTTTATTTGCAAGATGATCCGGTCTTGTCTCTTTGTGTTCCTCTGTCTAAGGTAATGGAACGTTTGTGACCATACATTCAGGCCTAGCTGTCTGGTTATCAGGAATTTAGGTCCTTACTCACTGCTTATCAGACACCAGGGTCCTGGGACTACTAGATGCTTAGGCCATGTCTCTCAGCTCACCTAGCACTCAAGTCCTGCCTCTCTGGCTAGCTACCAGACTCACATCTCTCATTCTTATCGAGATCAAACACTCAGGCCCTGGCTCTCTTGCTACCTCCCACTCAGGCCCTGGTTCTGTGGGTACAATGCACTCAGGACATGGCTATCTGGTCACCAGTGAACCAAGGTACTCAGACTTTGGCTCACTGGTTGCAAGACACTAATCCCCCAATTTTCTGCTTAACAGACTCTCTGGTCCTTGCACCGCCTCTGGTCACCACACACACAGGCCTAGTTCTCTGGTTACCAGACACTATGGGCCTGATTCATAGAGTGTTTCCTATGGGATTGCGCCATTACAAAACACTTCTGTGAATCAGACCCTACATCTATAGGTCTCTTGTAACTGGCACTAAGTCTAAGACCCTATTCTTTTGGTTTCCAGACACCCATCCACGGGTTCCTTTGTTAAAAGAGACTCCGGTCATGGCTCTCTGGTTACCAGACACTAAGGACATGGTTATCTGGCTGCTTATCTTCTGGTTCTCTGGTTACTAGACAGTCATATCCTTGGACTCTGGATAGCACTTACTTAGCCATCAGTTCTGTGGTTACCAGACACTCTGGTTCTGTCTCTCTGATTGCCAGACACTCAGGCAATGTCTCCCTGACTCCCAGCTACTCAGTCCCACCTTCTCTGGTTGCCAGACCAAGTCTGTTGTTCTTTGGTTATCAGACACTCAGGCCTTGCTTTCTAGTTACCAGATATTGATGTCCTTGCTCACTGGTTGCTGGATTCTCAGCAGCTGACCCACTGGTTACCAGTCACAGAGGTCATGCTTCTTTATTACAATACACTCAGTCCCTGGCTCTCTGGCTACCAGACACTCCAGCCAAGGCTCTCTGGTTACTAGGCAGTCAGGTCTTGACTCTCTGGTTACCAGACGCTCAGGCTGTTTTTCTCTGGTTGCCAGGCACAAAGCCTCTGGTTGTTTGGTTACCAGACACTCAGGTCCTTCCCCCTGTTACCCAGACACTCAGGCCCGGGATTTTTGGTTTTCAGACACTCATCCCCCAGTTATCTGGTTATCACACACTAAGACAATGGCTCTCTGAATACCAGACACTCATGCCCTGGCTCTCTACCTAACAATCAGGTCCTGGTCCACAGACACTTATCCCTTGGTTCTCTGGTTGTCAGTCTCTCATGTCCTGAATCCCTGGTTACCACTCACTCCCTTGTTCTCTGTTTGCCAGACATTATGCACCTGGTTCTCCAGCTTTGTATTTTCCAGATGCTCAGGTTCTGGGTTTATTTGTTACCAGGCAATCAGGTCTTGAGTTATGGTTACCAATCACCCAGGTCCTGGCTCTCTGGTTGTCAGCCACTAATTCCAGGTTCTCTTGTTTGCAGACACCTTGGCCTTGTTTTGTTGCTTTCCAGATGTGCAGCTACTGGGTCTCTGTTTACTTAACACTTAGGCCCTGGTAATCTGTTTTCCGAGCACATGGGACCTGGTTCTTTGCTATTAGACACGCCTTGTCTCTGTGGTTACTAGGTACTCTGCCCCTTGCTCTTTTGTTACCAGACACTTAGGCTGTGGTTGGCAGACAGTACGCCTCTTGTTACCAGACACTCAGATCCTTGATTCATTTACCAGACACTCTTCCCAAGTTCTCTGATTTCCAGGCACACAGCCCATGGTTTTCTGGTTACCAGTTACTCAGGCCTCAGCGTTCTCGTTACCAGGCACTCAGGACATGTTTCATTGATTGCCAGACACTAAATGTCTGATTTTCTGGTTACCAGGCATTCTGATCCTTGGACTCTGGTTACCATATACTAAGTCCTGGTTCTTTGATTGCCAGACACTAAGCCGTCAGTTCTGTGGTTACCGGACACTCATGTTCTACCTCTCTAATATCTTGCAATCATGGTATAGGTTTACAGACCCCAAGGAACATGTTTTGCTTCCCTTGCCGTTATCTCAATAAGTTTATAGCACTACAAAACAGGTTCATGAAAGAAGTCATTAACATTGACAATCTGTCACATTCGTCAGTGTAGGACACTGATTCCCGGCGATTTTATCTCAGTGTTTTTTTATTCGAGTCCGATATATGAACAACTAGACTCACTTACAGTGGGCATAGTTTTATGGTGTCCAGAGAGAACAGGACTTTTTTTTATAAACCAATCCAAAGAGACCATCCTCTTGTCTAGAGCGAAAATCCCCAGAAAGTACGGAAAAATCTTTTTTCAACTGCTATACCTAAAGCAGAGCCACAGATAGCTAGCAACGGCAGTCGATTATTGCGCAATAGCATTACAAACCTCTGGACTGCAAGAGACGGGCACAGTGATAGGTAAGACTGAGGCCAATTATACCTATGAACTACACACTCCAGTTCACTCCAGTTCTTTAATTTCGACAAGTGCTCATAATTAGGCACACCTATCTCCTCTGGCTATTCTATTGATAAATAAATGCTTTAATAAAGCAATAGAACCCGAGGGGGGGCATTATCGTTCAGGTAATGCCCTCGGGGCAGGAGTTACAAGCCCGAGCACAGCAAGGGCTTTAACGGAGCCCAGGGGTGAATTACTCCCTCTGAGGGTTCTATTGCTATTAGTACCGTGGCACGTTGTTCCCGGGGTACTAATCTTTTTTTTACTAGAGTTGAGAAACAAAGTGCAAACTGCTTCGCAACTCGAGAAAAAAATAAAAAATAGCGGCCATGGATCAGGGAGACGAGACAATATGCAGTCCCTTTGCCATTTCCATGGCGACTATGAAAAAGATACCAAAAAGGGAAATAAAGAAAAATAACACTGTGGAACGTAGCAAAGGGACTACATATATTCCCTTCTCTCTTTCCATGGCAATCATGAAAAAGATATTAAAAAAAAGTAAACAAAGAAAATGGCCACCATGGAATGGAGTGAAGGGACTACACATAGGGCCTCATTACAACCTGCCAGTCCGTGACCGTGCAAAATCCGTGACGGCGGTAAAAACGTTTCCGTGTCCGCAAGGTTGCGGAAAAACCGTCCGATTACACGCTGTCGGTCGCGCGCACCACACGGACTCGGAAACGTTGTTACCGCCGTCACGGAAAACCCCACGGAAATGGAAATAACGCAGCCACAAGTGGCGCAAAACCCGTTTCCGCCTCCGCCGCCACAGACACGGAACCAGAAATACCATGATCGCCAAAACAGGAAACAGAGAGGCGGCCACCATATAAAAGCACAATCCATTGCCATCCAGAGCCAGCACAAGCACAATCCTAACTCTGAGAAGGCAAAAGGGACCACCAGCATGTCTGCCAGGATTCCTGCTCAGAGGCAGCGCAAACAGCGCTTCAGCGAGGCGGAGCTAACCGTCTTGGTGGAGCACATTGTGGACAATGCGGAGATGCTGTTCAGTGCCGACCAACGGCGTGCCACACAGCAGCGGAGGAAGGAGGTGTGGGCCGAAGCTGCACGCAAGTGCACCGCTGTGGGCGTGGCAGTGAGGAGCGTGAAGGACTGCCACAAGCGGTGGGACAACCTGAGGCTGAGGGTACGCAACCTCATTTCCACGCACCGCCAACGCAGCAGTGGGACAGGCGGAGGACCCCCTTCCCCACTGAGGCTGCAAGCATGGGAGGAGCGTTGCAGCAGCGTCCTCCACCTAGAGGGAATCCATGGGATCGGGGAGGCTGAGGCAGGAGTGAGCCCACCTGCAGATGCCGGTAAGTGCCCAAACATGAATGGCACATGTAAATATGCATTTGTGAGTACTGGGCCAAAGGACCCATGAACAACCCCCCCCCCCCAGGCAGTGCATGTGTGGGCCAAAGGACCCATTAACAACCCCCCCCCAGGCAGTGCATGTGTGGGCCAAAGGACCCATCATGATCCGTATGGCAACCAATATCACAGAATGCATACACCAGCAATCAGATGCATGTGACTAACACTATTCAATGTACAATCTGAATGACGCATGTGATGCACCCATCTGCCACCACAACAACACTAATTGCATGCCCTTTGTGTCCCCACAGCCGTTTCAAGTGACAGTGATACTGCACAACAGGCCAGCCAATCTGCACCGGCAAGTACACAAGCCACCGCCACCACACAGGAGGATGCTGCCGGCAGTTCTGCATCTCTGGCCACATTACCAGCCACTACAGATGTGCCGCCCACCACCACCATCGACGTCCCCACCGTCTCCACACTGCCTGAGTCTAGACAGGTGCCATGGGAACCTATCATGGCCACCCAACACAACACCGAAGGCAGCAGCACTGCAGAGGGGGCAGCCTGCAGTGATAACAGTGCCCCGCAAGAGCACTCGGAAACGGGGCCACAGGGGGAGATGCCCACATTTGAAGACCTGGGCTCCTTCCATGAGCTGGGGTTCAGCCCCACATCACTGGGGAGTCCCATGAGGTCGCCCACCCCATCCATGGCCGAACTGAATGCCCGCATGCAGCGGATGGAGGACCAGCAGGCTACCCTCACCCAGCTGGTGGAGAGGCAGCTGGAGGAATCCAGGCTGCAGAGGGAGAGCTACTGCGCCTCAGTGCGTCGCCTGTCGAGGTCCATCGGATGCTTTGCGAACACTATAGTGACCCTTGCACGCCATGTGCGGGAGGGCAACGACCACACCTCCAGGCTTGTAGAGGCCATGTTGGTTGGCCAACAGGCAAACCTGGCACGGATGCCCTCAATTCCTGATTCTGCGCAATCAAACACAACCACCCCATCCAGCTCCACTACGGCCAGTCCAAGGAGGCGCTCGAGTAGGCTAACGGGTGCCTCGGGCAAGGTTGCACAGGCACAGAAGCGCACACGGAAGTGATGGCATGTGTGTGGGGCAGTGCAGGACACATGTGGACTACAAGGGCGTGAGAGGGGTGGGCACGTTTGGGTGGTGGGGTAGGTAGTTTTGGGGGTTTGAACAATGGGTCCTGGGTGGGGGTGGGCATGTTTGGGTGTTGGGTGGCCCCGGGTGTACAGCTTCCCTAAGCAATGCACTTCCTTCCCTGTTGTTATTACATCAATACATCACCATTTCGAATCAAGACATACATGTGTGGACATTGATCATTTATTTTGCAGTGCAACTATTAATTCATTGTTGTCACCATGTTCGTGCATTTCTGTGAATGTGCTGTGACTCAAAAGTAAATGCGAATCAGGGCATCCCGTGCTCTCTGGCCATCATGTGGACCCCCAGGGGGAGGCGGTGCCATCCCATCCCCATCTCCATCCCCATCCCCATCTCCATCCCCATCCCTATCCCCATCCGCGTCTGGTGACATTGGGATGTTCCTGCGCAGGCATATATTGTGCAGCATGGCACATACAAGCGTGATTTTACCCCTCTTCACTGGGCTGTACAGCAGTGATCCGCCAGATCTGCTCAGACAGCGGAAACGGGCCTTCAGCAGTCCAAATGTCCTCTCAATCATTCCACGTGTGCGAATATGTGCCCTATTGTATGCCTCTTCATGCCTGTTCCTTGGTCTCCGTACAGGTGTCATCATCCACGGCGTGAGTGCATATCCAGCATCACCTACATGGGATGTAGATGGGGGGACATGTCAGTGTTTGTGGCATCATGTCCTCATCTGCTGCTGTGCATTCTTGTGTCATCATTCATACATGCATATGTACCATGCAGTGTATGGAGGTATGTTTTGGGCATCACGATGTATGTCGCTAACTGGATATGGGCCTACACATTAACTTGCATGTTTACTGTGCCCTGCGGGTGACATTTGATTGTGTGCATGTCACGGTGCAGTGCTGTCCACACATGGCAGAGTGACTCCACTGTACGGAAGTAGTAAATACACGTCATCTCATTTACACGCCTCTCGTGCCTTTTGAGGCAGTGTTTCGACTGAGGGTGGGTGTCTGCAGTGGCACAAGGTTCATGGGACAGTGACGGGATTGGCTGTGCCAGCGTGTGCATGGGCACATTGTGGTGCCCTGTCATGTCTTCCTTCATGATGTTTGGCATCCGCTGTGTATTTGGTAGATGGAAGGGGAGTGATGCATGTGCGATCACAGCGGCACACTCACAATGCTCATTGGGCTGGACACACACACACCACTTCGACAGGGTTGTAGCATCGTCAGCTGTACTCACCCGATAGCTATTTGCTTTGTCCGGCATAGCGTTCTTTGTACCGTGGCAACGTGGAATTCCGCAGTACCATTGAGTCATGTGATGAGCCTGGGAAACGTGCGCAGCAGTGTGTAATCAGTTGCATGGCATCACAAACCATCTGGACATTCAAAGAGTGATACTATTTACTATTGCGGAACACCGCCTCAATTGCACGTGGTACTGTCAGCTCAACTTGGGTGCAGTCAACTGCGCCTATGCAATTTGGCATGCCTGCTATGGCATGGAAGTCCAACTTGGTGGCAATGACCTCGGGGAGGGTGCGGGGTAGGGCAACAGGGCATCCAGTACCTGTACCAGGATTTTTGAGAAACAGGGTTGTGATATGCCGTGCAGCTCACCAACCGTGTGTTGATAGGTGCCAGTGCCAAGGAAATGCAGTACTGAGACAACCTTCAGGAGGGTGGGGTGGCGGTGGGGGTGTCAATTTGGCTGCTGATGTTGTCCTCAATCATGGCGGTGATGTGCAGGATTGTTGCACGGTCCAGCCGGTATAGTGTGTGGATCTGTCCTGGGGTGAGGTTCCAGGGTGAGGCCCTGATGCGTGGTATTGGTGGCTGGCGCCGGGGTCGGGCTGGCTGGGCAATGGGGTTTGCCATAGCTGCAGGGTTGGCTGGTTGCAGCCTGCGCCTCCTCCGCCTACGCCTCCTCCTCTGCGCCATTACTGCCACCATGTGCAGTGCTGCCTGTTGGTTGAGTAGGCCCAGTCCCAGTGCTACTAGACCTGCTGCCTGCATGGTTCTGTTTTGTGTTGGGCTGGGTGTGGCCCTTTTGTGGGCTCCCAGTGGCCTGCTAGGTCCAGCTGGGCTGATTTGGTGCACCTATGCCCTGATTCAGTTCAGCAGGCAGTGTATAACGCCATGTTCGCGGTGGCGGCGGTTCCGCCACCGTGATCACGGTATTTACGCCATTTTTTTGCCGGTATTTCCGTGTCCGCGCTAGTTGTGATGCTCACGGTGTTTCGTGTTGACGGTAACGAAGGTGTTTCCGTGCAGACGGACTTAACGGGACCCCTATTTCTGCGGTGGCGGTTGAGGGTGGTGCCATTACCGGGGCCGCGGGTCATGATTGGGCGGACATGGAAACGGTGCCGGTATGGTTTTACCGGCAGTGTTAATTCCGGACCGGAGTACTTGTAATGAGGCCCATAGTCCCTTCTCCCTTTCCAAGGCGGCCATGAAAATTGAAACATTGAAAATGTCCACCATGGAATGGAGCAAAGGGACTACATGTAGTCTCTTCCCCCTTTTCATGGCGGCCGGTCACAGATCGAGAACGCTCACCGATGCATAAGGCCATAGCAGCTAAGTCTTGGTGGGGCTGGTAACGATCCGGCGAGGTAACAATCTGATTGTCCCTCGTCGGGTACTAATGTATAAAAATCACAGTTCCAGTCTATCTGAGAGAAAATATTTTCAACAGTTTTAACATAATGATCCGTGCCTTTAATCTTGTTCTCATTTCTAAGCAGACAGAGCAAGGGGCAGATTGGTTTAACTTTAGATTTCATATAAAATATACACAGATTCACAGAGGCAAGGGAGGGTTGCAATAACAGCCCAAGCTCTAAGCGTAGGATTTCCATAGGTACAGATGAAGGCAGGCCCAAGATCTTTTTCCAGCAACTACCTTCCAGTACATGTAACCAACAATAATCTCTTAGGGTCAAAGCATCAATCGTGTGAAGAAGTGATGAGCAAAAGCACTGCAGCTGCTGAATGCCCTCCAAGCTGTACCCAGTGGTATCTTTTCCAAATCTGGACATCAACCTCAATTGCCTGGCTGTACCACTTTTAGCAGCAATCATCTTCTTATAGCCAACCATTGTACTTATCTCAATCCCCAGGTACTTGTAGGTTAGAACATAGTCAATGGCATTATGTTCCAGAAACAATCTGGGCTGTTGACCAGCTTACTTGACAACTGCATGATTGTAGTTTTGTCTGTGTTGATGGTTAAACTATTCTCATCAGCATATTTGCTTAATTCATGCACAGATCTTTGGATACCACAAAAGATGTGATTGGAAATGACGTGATGTTTAGCATAGAGCAGTCAAGTCATGGAGGTCTGTTTAGCATAGAGTGGGCAGGTCATGGAGGTCTGTTTAGCATAGAGTGGGCAGGTCATGGAGGTCTGTTTAGCATAGAGTGGGCAGGTCATGGAGGTCTGTTTAGCATAGAGTGGGCAGGTCATGGAGGTCTGTTTAGCATAGGGTAGGCAAGTCGCAGAGGTCTGTTTAGCATAGGGTAGGCAAGTCGCAGAGGTCTGTTTAGCATAGAGTGGGCTGGTCATGGAGGTCTGTATAGCATAGGGTAGGCAAGTCGCAGAGGTCTGTTTAGCATAGGGTAGGCAAGTCATGGAGGTCTGTTTAGCATAGGGTAGGCAAGTCGCAGAGGTCTGTTTAGCATAGGGTAGGCAAGTCGCAGAGGTCTGTTTAGCATAGAGTGGGCTGGTCATGGAGGTCTGTATAGCATAGGGTAGGCAAGTCGCAGAGGTCTGTTTAGCATAGGGTAGGCAAGTCATGGAGGTCTGTTTAGCATAGGGTAGGCAAGTCGCAGAGGTCTGTTTAGCATAGGGTAGGCAAGTCGCAGAGGTCTGTTTAGCATAGAGTGGGCTGGTCATGGAGGTCTGTATAGCATAGGGTAGGCAAGTCGCAGAGGTCTGTTTAGCATAGAGCAGTCAAGTCATGGAGGTCTGTTTAGCATAAGGTAGGCAAGTCGCAGAGGTCTGTTTAGCATAGGGTAGGCAAGTCATGGAGGTCTGTTTAGCATAATGTAGGCAAGTCGCAGAGGTCTGTTTAGCATAGAGTAGGCAAGCCATGCAGGTCTGTTTAGCATAGGGTAGACAAGTCGCAGAGGACTGTTTAGCATAGAGTAGGCAAGTCATGGAGGTCTGTTTAGCATAGAGTAGGCAAGTCACAGAGGTCTGTTTAGCATAGAGCAGGCAAGTCATGGAGGTCTGTTTAGCATAGGGTAGGCAAGTCGCAGAGGTCTGTTTAGCATAGGGTAGGCAAGTCATGGAGGTCTGTTTAGCATAGGGTAGGCAAGTCGCAGAGGTCTGTTTAGCATAGGGTAGGCAAGTCGCAGAGGTCTGTTTAGCATAGAGTAGGCAAGCCATGCAGGTCTGTTTAGCATAGGGTAGGCAAGTCGCAGAGGTCTGTTTAGCATAGAGTAGGCAAGTCATGGAGGTCTGTTTAGCATAGAGTAGGCAAGTCATGCAGGTCTGTTTAGCATAGGGTAGGCAAGTCGCAGAGGTCTGCTTAGCATAGAATAGGCAAGTCATGGAGGTCTGTTTAGCATAGAGTAGGCAAGTCTCAGAGGTCTGTTTAGCATAGAGCAGGCAAGTCATGGAGGTCTGTTTAGCATAGGGTAGGCAAGTCGCAGAGGTCTGTTTAGCATAGGGTAGGCAAGTCATGGAGGTCTGTTTAGCATAGGATAGGCAAGTCGCAGAGGTCTGTTTAGCATAGGGTAGGCAAGTCGCAGAGGTCTGTTTAGCATAGGGTAGGCAAGTCGCAGAGGTGTGTTTAGCATAGAGTGGGCAGGTCATGGAGGTCTGTATAGCATAGGGTAGGCAAGTCGCAGAGGTCTGTTTAGCATAGAGCAGTCAAGTCATGGAGGTCTGTTTAGCATAGGGTAGGCAAGTCGCAGAGGTCTGTTTAGCATAGGGTAGGCAAGTCATGGAGGTCTGTTTAGCATAGGGTAGGCAAGTCGCAGAGGTCTGTTTAGCATAGGGTAGGCAAGTCGCAGAGGTCTGTTTAGCATAGAGTAGGCAAGCCATGCAGGTCTGTTTAGCATAGGGTAGACAAGTCGCAGAGGACTGTTTAGCATAGAGTAGGCAAGTCATGGAGGTCTGTTTAGCATAGAGTAGTCAAGTCGCAGAGGTCTGTTTAGCATAGAGCAGGCAAGTCATGGAGGTCTGTTTAGCATAGGGTAGGCAAGTCGCAGAGGTCTGTTTAGCATAGGGTAGGCAAGTCATGGAGGTCTGTTTAGCATAGGGTAGGCAAGTCGCAGAGGTCTGTTTAGCATAGGGTAGGCAAGTCGCAGAGGTCTGTTTAGCATAGAGTAGGCAAGCCATGCAGGTCTGTTTAGCATAGGGTAGGCAAGTCGCAGAGGTCTGTTTAGCATAGAGTAGGCAAGTCATGGAGGTCTGTTTAGCATAGAGTAGGCAAGTCATGCAGGTCTGTTTAGCATAGGGTAGGCAAGTCGCAGAGGTCTGTTTAGCATAGAATAGGCAAGTCATGGAGGTCTGTTTAGCATAGAGTAGGCAAGTCTCAGAGGTCTGTTTAGCATAGAGCAGGCAAGTCATGGAGGTCTGTTTAGCATAGGGTAGGCAAGTCGCAGAGGTCTGTTTAGCATAGGGTAGGCAAGTCATGGAGGTCTGTTTAGCATAGGATAGGCAAGTCGCAGAGGTCTGTTTAGCATAGGGTAGGCAAGTTGCAGAGGTCTGTTTAGCATAGAGTAGGCAAGCCATGCAGGTCTGTTTAGCATAGGGTAGGCAAGTTGCAGAGGTCTGTTTAGCATAGGGTAAGCAAGTCGCAGAGGTCTGTTTAGCATAGAGTAGGCAAGTCGCAGAGGTCTGTTTAGCATAGAGTAGGCAAGCCATGCAGGTCTGTTTAGCATAGGGTAGGCAAGTCGCAGAGGTCTGTTTAGCATAGGGTAGGCAAGTCGCAGAGGTCTGTTTAGCTTAGAGTAGGCAAGTCACAGAGGTCTGTTTAGCATAGAGTAGGCAAGCCATGCAGGTCTGTTTAGCATAGGGTAGGCAAGTCGCAGAGGTCTGTTTAGCATAGAGTAGGCAAGTCATGCAGGTCTGTTTGGCATAGGGTAGGCAAGTCGCAGAGGTCTGTTTAGCATAGAGTAGGCAAGTCATGCAGGTCTGTTTGGCATATGGTAGGCAAGTCGCAGTGTGTCAGGACTAGCAGACTGTCCTACTGGATTGACTGCAGGGTCTGTAATGTAATCCTCTTCACTTGAATAACAGAGCTCCCCCAAGGTACCTTCCTCCTCCTCACCTGATGAAGTGGAGTAGTTGAGCTTCTTCCTTCGGGGGTGTCGCGCTTGAGACTTCTTTTTTTGAGCAGGTAGGGTCAGCCTCGAAAGGAAGCCACCGTGACTCTTATGTAGAGAAATCCACGATGACTCCTCTCCGCGACAGCAAGATAAGTTTCAGGGGAAAAAGCCACAAGGGCACAAAAAAACCCTCGATGTATAGATAAGGACTGTCGATTGGCTGGTCCGCAATGGTGAAAACTTGCAGAGATGGAATGTAGATTCACCGGAGGAGCACTTCAAAAGTCGAATGAGTATAGCGGGAAAACCGCAAAGTAAATAAACGTTGCTGGAGGAGGAGTGATAAGGGAACAGGAAGCAAAAACTAACCGGGAGGAAGGACCAGAATAGGAAAAAAAAACCAAGGAACACGGGAATAACGGGGAAAGAAAAAAGCAAGGGAGGAAAGGGTTACGGGAAGGAAATGGGGCAACAAAATGACCGCAGAAGGGAACACAGTAACGAGCGCTAGCAACACAGAGAAACACAGTTGCAACGCGCTGAGCCGCCGCGATTTGAATGATGAAATACTCGACTAGCGCCCATGTTGGAAGAAAGACTAGACCGCGAAATGCGTTTCCAAAGAAACGTGACGGAACAGTCTAATGGCGTCTGAGTTTCCACCTCCGCCAGACTCGCCAGTTGCCTGTAGCCGTGACAGTATGCCGCCTTCGAGGACCCTTTCCTCCCGGTTTTCCTGGATGAAGTCTGTGAAACTTGAGTAGCAATTGGGGGCATGAACGTGAGTTTCCGGTTCCCAGGTATCCTCTGATGAGGGGTAGCCTTTCCAATGTATGAGATATTCAAGGCGCCCTCTGTGGTACCGAGAGTCTCGGATTTGGGAGACTTCATATTCGTCCAAGGCAGAAGTGGGTTGAATCATCAACTTGGGTGAAATTTGCTTTCTAGTACCTGGTACAAAAGGGCGTAGGAGAGAGGAATGAAATACCGGATGGATCCGTCTGAATGTCTTTGGCATCTTTAAACGGTAGGCAACAGGATTTACTCTGGACTGTATTTCAAATGGTCCAATGTACCGGGGAGACAGTTTGGAAGGGCGGACCCAACGGGGCAAGAACTTTGTGGACAGCATAACCTTTGTACCCTTACCCCAAGTAGGCACTTGTACCCGATGTTTATCGGATTGCTCCTTGTACCATCGGCTGGCTTCCTGTAAGCTCTGTCTTGCTGTGTCATGAGCTTCCTTAAGCTGTTTGAGTGTAGTCTCCAAAGACGGAATGTTGGTCTCTTTCCAGATGGTAGGTATGATGGATTGAGGATGGAAACCATACGTACAATAAAAGGGGCTGATACCTGTGGCGGAATGCACGGCATTATTGTACGCAAACTCAGCGGTGGGAAGCAGGGCTACCCAGTTGTCTTGCTGTTGATTGACAAAGCATCTCAAATACTGTTCCAGTGTTCCGTTGAGTCTTTCGGTCTGGCCATTTGTTTGGGGGTGGGATCCTGAAGAAAGAGCCCTCTCCATACCCAAAATGTTACACAAGGCCTCCCAGAATCTGGAGGTATAGTGGGTACCTCAATCTGACACGATCTTCTGGGGTAGGTCGTGTAGATGGAAGATATCTTTTAGAAAGACTTCTGCCATGATGGAGGCTGCAGGTAGCTTGGACAGAGGGGAGAAATGAGCAAGTTTAGAGTATGAGTCAACTGTGACCATGATGCATGTACAACCCTGGAAACTAGGCAGGTCAACGATGAAGTCGGTAGAGATGGACTTCCAGGGACCCGAAGGGATCGGTTCTTGGTGTAACAACCCCAAAGGTCTTTGGGTGGAATGCTTGTTCTGCTGACACACTAAACACAACTGTACATAGGTCTGAGTATCTGCCTTCATGTTGGGCCAATGGAACAATTGCTTAAGCAATTCCAATGTACCATGTATACCTCGATGTCCAGCGGCTTTGGTGTCATGACACCATCGAAGGACCTGTTGACGATGTCTTTGTGTGGGCAAGAACAGTTTTCCGTGGACGAAACATAGACCATCTTTAGTGCTGACTGGCAGTTGACTAGTACCTAGAGTTTACACATCCGGAGAAGCTTCTCTCACTTCCTGCAAAAAGGAGGTTACCACAGTGATTTTTCGGGTATGGGGGAACATCAACTCCTTCTGGTAGGTTGGGTTTGTGTCATCTCTGCGGGACAATGCATCCGCGATCTGGTTTTGGGTACCAGGTATGTAGGTAATTGAAAAATGGGATTGAGCAAAGAAGTGAGCCCACCTGGCTTGTCTGGTGTTGTAGTATTCTTGTTGTTTGAGGATTTGTAGGTTCTTATGGTCTGTATGTATTTGGAAAGGATGAAGACTCCCTTGGAGTAAATGTCTCCACTCAAGGCAAGCCAGTTTCATGGCAAGAAGTTCCCGTTCTATGACTGAATAGTTCCGTTGGCTTGTGGTCAAAGTCTTGGAATAATAAGCCACCGGATGTTCCCGGCCTTGGTCCGATTGAAGGAGAACTGCACCCACGGCCGCCGCTGAAGCATCAGTCTCTCTGTCCTACCAACTACCAAGGGCGTTCGTTTCCCGACCTTCTGGGGGGCACATCTGGGCAATCCCTCAGTAGGTGAGTGGCTGAACCGCAATACATGCAAAGACTCTCTTCACATCTCCTCTTCTTCTCTTCGGCGGTCAATGGAGGTCTGATGGTACCTATTTGCATGGGTTCGTCTCGGGCATTCCGAATAGCAGTTGAGGAGGCTGGAGTGCGAGTGTACGGGAATGGGGTAGAGCATCTTTTCGTTCTTCCATTCAGTTAAGCGGAAACCAATCCGTAGAACCGCCGCTAGTAGATCCGAGAAGGATTCTGAACAAGGAATCCTGGCGAGCTGGTCCGTTAGTTCTTCCCGCAATCCTCTGCGGAAAATCGTGTACTGGGCCTGTTCTTGCCAACCAGCCTCAGCAGCCAATTTCTTGAAGGTGGAAATGTAGGAGAGTAGGTCAGAGTTTCCTTGATGCACATCCAGTAAGTTCTCGCTGGCGATATGGGCACATTCTGTCCGAAGAAAGGTCTGTTTCAAGAGATTTTTGAATGCAGCGTAATCTTGTAGGACTGGGTCTGACTGGGATACCAACGGGGTTGCCCATGCCAAGGCATTCCCAGTCAAATGCGTTATCATGAAACCCACCTTAGCATGGTCTGTGGAAAAGGCATTTTGCCCGAATGTGAAATGAATGTTGCAGGCATCCAGAAATTCCTTTACCTTGCTTTCAGAGCCATCAAACTTCCCTGACACCAGGGGTAAAGGGGATAAATCCGTAGTCTGTTGTTCTCTAGCGGCTACTCTCTGCTGAAGCGCCGCGTTGTCAGCCTTGAGTGTCTGGACCTCTGCATTGAGGTTCTGGACCGCTGCCACCAGCTCTTGCAGTTGCTGTAGCGTGGCCATGTCTTCACTATGGCATTGCAATCTGTCAGGACTAGCAGTCTGTCCTACTGGATTGACTGCGGGGTCTGTAATGTCCTCCCCTTCACTTGAATAACAGAGCTCCCCCAAGGTACCTTCCTCCTCCTCACCTGATGAAGTGGAGTAGTCCAGCTTCTTCCTTCGGGTGTCGCGCTTGAGACTTCTTTTTTGTGAGCAGGTAGGGTCTGCCTCGAAAGGAAGCTACCGTGACTCTTATGTAGAGAAATTCACAATGACTCCTCTCTGTGACAGCCAGATAGGTTTCAGGAGAAAAAGCCACAAGGGCACAAAAAAAACCCCGATGTATAGATGAGGACTGTCGATTGGCTGGTCCGCAATGGTGAAAACTTGCAGAGATGGAATGTAGATTCACCGGAGGAGCACTTCAAAAGTCGGACGAGTATAGCGGGAAAACCGCAAAGTAAATAAACGTTGCTGGAGGAGGAGTGATAAGGGAACAGGAAGCAAAAACTAACCGGGAGGAAGGACCAGAATAGGAAAAAAAAAAACAAGGAACACGGGAATAACGGGGAAAGAAAAAAGCAAGGGAGGAAAGGGTTACGGGAAGGAAACGGGGCGGCAAAATGACCGCAGAAGGGAACACAGTAACGAGCGCTAGCAACACGGAGAAACACAGTTGCAACACGCTGAGCCGCCGCGATTCGAATGATGAAATACTCGACTAGCGGCCATGTTGGAAGAAAGACTAGACCGCGAAATGCGTTTCCAAAGAAACGTGGCGGAACAGTCTAATGGCGTCTGAGTTTCCACCTCCGCCAGACTCACCAGTTGTCTGTGGCCGTGACACAGAGGTCTGTTTAGCATAGGGTAGGCAAGTCACGGATGTCTGTTTAGCATAGGGTAGGCAAGTCGAGGAGGTCAGTTTAGCATAGGGTAGGCAAGTCACAGAGGTCTGTTTAGCATAGGGTAGGCTAGTCGCAGAGGTCTGTTTAGCATAGAGTGGGCAGGTCATGGAGGTCTGTATAGCATAGGTTAGCCAAGTCGCAGAGGTCTGTTTAGCATAGAGTAGGCAAGTCATGGAGGTATGTTTAGCATAGGGTAGGCAAGTCGCAGAGGTCTGTTTAGCATAGGGTAGGAAAGTCGCAGAGGTCTGTTTAGCATAGGGTAGGGAAGTCGCGGAGGTCTGTTTAGCATAGGGTAGGCAAGTCACAGAGGTCTGTTTAGCATAGGGTAGGCTAGTCATGGAGGTCTGTTTAGCATAGGGTAGGCAAGTCACAGAGGTCTGTTTAGCATAGGGTAGGCAAGTCACAGAGGTCTGTTTAGCATAGCGTAGGCAAGTCACAGAGGTCTGTGTAGCATAGGGTAGGCAAGTCGTGGAGGTCTGTTTAGCATAGGGTAGGCAAGTAACAGAGGTATGTCTAACATAGGGTCGGCAAGTCACAGAGGTCTGTTTAGCATAGGGTAGGCAAGTCGTGGAGGTCTGTTTAGCATAGGGTAGGCAAGTCACAGAGGTCTGTTTAGCATAGGGTAGGCAAGTCACAGAGGTCTGTTTTAACGGCCGGAAAATCTATATAGACTGCGCATAACACTGGATCTCCTTTTTTCTTAGATCTCGCTATTAATTTATCAATTAATCTTAAATGATGCTAGTTCCAGAGCCCGCTCTGAACTAAGTTTGATAAGTATCTAGAAGCTGAATGGTTTTTACCCATTTCTGTAGTTCATCCAACACAAAAGAGGCTGAAATGTTAGCCGTGACATGTATCTTAGAAAGAGTACGACGGTATAGTTCTCACACCTCTTTTGTAAATCAGGACCAAATATAATTTTCTCCAGGATACTGAGATGGCATTTTCAGTGCATTCCTTGTTGAACAGAATCTCAAGCAAAGTGCCACAGAACTCTGGACCGTTCTTCAAAACTGCTGTAGACCCTTTGGGCCCTTTTCATGGAATCATTTGCGGGGAAAATCGGGGGCCTTTGCCAGTCCGGGTTCTGGCGAATCGTGGAAACAAATGCGCAGGGTTTCTGCTGGACTTGCGTGGAGTTTGCGCACACTCGGCACATCTCTGCAAGCCATTGAGGGCCTTGCGCGAGACATCACGCAGAGCGTGGGCGTGGCTTGCGCAGAACACCAAAAATGGGGAAGAACTTGCTAAAAAGTGGGCATGCCGAGGAACGGCCTGCAGGCAGTATCTCTCATGCCTGCAATTGCGTGGCACGAGACATATTCATGGATTCAATTGTTCAGCCTCTCGGCCGGGAAATGGCCATGCAAGTCCTTCATGCCATCTGTCACCTGAAAGCAGACGTAAGTACACTTGCGCATAGGAATTGCAGTGTGGAGGGGGTTTGCATGTCAGATTTCAGGGTGCGTGTACGCGACCGGGGTACTGATCCAATTTAGTGGGTGCGCATATGCTGTGTAGCGGGCTGCAGGAATGGTTTATGAAGTTGTGAATTTTCGTACGCATGTTGTCGGTGGGCCGGGTACAGTTACAGGGGAACCTGCATAGGGTCCCCGAGGTGCAGGCCTGCGTGTGGGGGACGCCAGGCACTGTTTGAAGGGTGCGTGTATTTGCGCCCGGGTGAGCATGCAAAGGTCGCTGTCCTGGCTGTTTTTTTTTTGCGTGGAGCGGTGTCGGGGGCGTTCCGGGCCCGACTTGCGAATACGGTTACTTTGTGCAGTAAATTCCATGAATACACGGGGCACGCATTTTTTAATCTGAGCGCAGATTTAAATTGACCTTCTCGGCACACAGCCTCTGATGGATTTCTGCAAACATTTCCATGAATCCTGATCATGCCCTTTGAGTCTTTTCTTTTTCTTTTCTATTATGCTGTCTCTTTCTATAGCCAAGTCAATATACAATGGGCCCGATTCATGGAATCTATTGCACGGTTCAAAGTGACTTTGCGCTACTGAAAAGTGACTTTGCACTGAAGACACAAACTTCATGGAACTGTATAAAGTGTATTTTTGTAGTGCAAAGTCAGTGCAAAGTCATTTCTGCAGTACAAAATGAAATTTGCACTGACATTGCACTGCAAAAATACACTTTTCACAGTTCCATGAATCACGATTTGTGTCGGCAGTGCCAAGTCACTATTTAGTCATGCAAAAGTCACATAAACCGTGCAATAAATTCCATCAATCAGGCCCTCAGTCTCAAAGGTAACCAAATTGGAAACGCTTGTATGCTGCTGAGTAAAGTTCTCGACTGTGTACTTTGTCCATATTACAGAACTTATCTGGTTCACTATCAATTTTTCTTTTGTACTCTTAGTAGTACCCACCATATGCCATGTGCTTCTAGGGTCCTTGCTGTTTATCAGGGCTAGCATTCTTTGCTACTGGTTCTTTTGCAGGACAGCCGCCACTGCACAGCCCAATTCCTATACTTATTGGTTTATACGTTTGGTGGCACTAATCTTGACCACCAAATCAAGGATACTGTTCATAATACAATGAATATCTTGGCACTTTACACTTTTCGCATCTTTGATTGCCTTATCAAATTAACAGCCTTATTATTCTCGCCAGTAATCCTTTGTCCTTCATCAACATCCAACTCAAAACCCAGCCTCAATATTTTGTTGGATTGAGCTGGTGTCATATTAACTGTGCCAAAATAAAAGCAATGTATTTTTGATGTGTCCCCCCTGACAAACTGGCCTGCCGTCTGCTCCAAAGGCAATACAGACTCTCTGTCCCCGCTAACAAGAGAGCCTACATCCAATCCGATTCGGCCAAACTTTTCAAAATCTGCAAGGAGCTGGCCAATCCTGTTGCAGTCTCTACATCGCCTGTTTCCTTCCAGGCCCTCTGCATGGCCTTGGCCTCGCATTTCACTACTAAAACTCAGGACATCCTGTGCACCCTCTCTTCCTCTACCTCCTCTTCCTTCTTCTCTACCACTCCTGGCCCGTCTCGCCTCCTCCTTTCTCCTCCTTTCCCCTGTTCACCCCTGACGATGTATCTAGACAAGTCCGATCTATGAATGTCTTGTCAAAGCAGGTTCTCGCCTGCTCATCCAGAACCATCAAGGAACACATCAACACCCTTGCTCCAGCCTTGGCCGATTTCTGCAAACACTCCTTTGCCACTGGAACTTTCCCCTCCCACTTTAAGCACTCTCTTGTGCACCCCCTTCTAAATAAGCCCTCGGCCGATCCTTTCTCTCTGGCTAACTATCGCCTGATCTCCATCACTCCTTTTCTGGGCAAACTCTTGGAAAAGCTGTTCATCTCCCAGCCTAATCTACATACTGAATCTGTTGGTTACCTCCATGACCACCAGTCTGGCATCAGAGCTGCCGGAATCACCGAAACAGCTCTCCTGAACCTCCGTGATGACTTGCTCTCCAATTTCGACTCTAATCTCCATTCTGTCCTCATTCTCCTTGATCTATCATCTGCGTTTGACACAGTCAACCATGCCATGCTGCTCAATTGCTGCCGCAGAAACCATGGTATTACTGATCAGACCCTGGCCTGGTTGACCTCCTTTCTCAACGACCGACCCTCTCAGGCCAACTGGAGTCTTCCTCCCTTCTATTTCTCTCTCTACTTGTGGTGTTCCACGCAGGTCTAACATCTCACCTGGCTCTTCAACTACTACCTGCCACCTCTTGGCCACCGCATTGCTACTTTCTGCTACAATTTTCAATGTTATGCGAATGACACCCAGCTTTCTTTCAGGCTCCCTCAGCCACCTCTGCTTCTTCTCTCATAACAGACTGTCTGGCCGCAATTCAGGAATGGTGTGCCGCCAATGATCTCTGCCTTAATGCCAGTAAGACTGTGATCCTCCTCATTGGGACACCCGCTCCCTCCTTTCCTCTTTCTCTCTCTGGCCGTCCACTCTGTGCCCTCTTCCTGCTCCTTCCTGTGAGGCAAAGAACCTTGGTGTCATCTTCGACTCCACCCTCTCCTTCTCTCCTCACATCTCTAACATTTCTAAGAAGTCAAACTATCAGCTGCACCTCCTTAGAGGTATTCTTCCTTTTCTCACTTTTCTCCAGAATCTCACTGCCTCCAGAGCTCTGGTCCTATCTAGGCTGGACTATTGCAACAGCCTCTTTTTAAATCTTCCTGCCTCTACTCTTCGACCTTTACACCTTATCCAGAACAGGACTGCAAGACTTGTCCTTGGCCTCAAGCCTAGGGATCGTATCTCTCCAGCTCTGAAATCTCACTCGTCCACCTCCAATTCTCTGAGGGTCAAGCAGAGAGTTGGGGGCAGATCTATCTCCTCAGCTGGGGCCTCCCTCTGGAACAGGCTCCCTGCCTCACTCAAATCTGAGCAGAACCACCTCCGGTTCCAGAAGCAACTCAAGACCTTCTTTTCCACTTTCTCCGTTCCTCTCCTCTGCTTATGCACCTGACTTCCCTGTGCACCGGTCACCTGGTCACCCTCTGAACTCAGGCCCAAGCTCCTGCATGTCCAGTTGCCCTTGCAAATCCTCTGGGATCCCCAATACTCAAGAGTCTGTATCTGCAACCCTACAGTCCCTTCTCTCTGCACTTATAAGCCACCCGCTGGCTGCACTTGTGAGTTAACTGCACTTCCCCTACCCCTCCCCCCTGGCACTTCTCCCCTTCGCTCTTCCCCACACTTGCGCGATCTGAATGTCACAAGGCCTAGTAAGATTGTTATTTTGTTCTCTCTTTGTTTCCCCTTCCTTTTCTTGTCACACCTAGAAACACTTGCGCCTCCATTAGATTGAGCGTCACACGCACAGACCCCAAGTTCTAGAGCAGTCAGGAGTCACCCTCCCTTGGAGTGTACCGAAAATGTGGGTATAGTTGCTTTGAAGGTAGTCCAGGGATCAAGTCCTATATAGAAAAGTTGGGTGACTCATTAACATACCAATTGAATGTGGCGTCACCAGAAATTAGTATATCAAGGTGCCCTCGGAAAAATGTGGGGGGAATCTCCACCCACGTGTACACTCAACTTGAGCCCTGGAAGGGACACACCCTTTCATCATGTGGTTCACGCTCGCCCAAATTCTCTGCAATAGTCCATTGTGGAAATTAGAACATACACAAGTGAGCAGGGGAGGGGAAAGTGCACGCAGTGGAATTGTGCCAAGAACAGCACCCCCTATCGGGTCTTTGGCGACGTGGTTCATTCACTAGATGCCTATACATATGAAATGGGATAAGTTTGATGCCCACCCCTTTACGTTTTGCCTCTTCAGAGTACTAGAAGCGTTTTATAATGGGGCAGTCCCAAAGGAAAACGTTATTTGAATCAGGCCATAGTGTTTCACTCGATTTACACAAAGAATTGCACACTTAAAAGTTTAGGGCATTGTGAATAGGCAGGTCTCCATGCAGACTCATGCTGACTGGCAGTTCTTAGAGTGGGCCGAGGGTAGCCGTGTGAGTTCAAAGCCCGCTTGAATCACGTTAGGTGAAAAAGGAGCAGAGCAGGGCCGTGACATAAGGGATTGTAATGCTGGTCTCTGCCTTGATTAATGCGTGGTTCTCTCTGCTTTTCTGCATGCACAGTACACTAGACATGGCTTGATTGCTGCTGCAAAATGGCTGGTGTTTTCCATTCCCTCAGACCATTAGCTCCTCCTTTCCATTGACTAGTACCATGGCAGGGCGCTACAACAATAGCAGACCTGGCACCTTGCTAGGATGCCAGCTTGGGAGGCATGGTGGTGGGCTGAGACGTGAGTGGTGCCATTAGGGGGAGGGTCATTAAGGCACCTCCGCACAGCACCGGAGCATAGATCTAGGAGGTCTTGGGCGGGGTATAAAGGGAGAGAGCGAGAGGTGCTCTCCCTCTCTTTTGCCCCAACCCTGAGACATGTAGAGCTGCAGACAGTTCTCTGTCTACTGTTTCTTAGCTAGTTTTGAACTTTATAAATCCCATGACTACAAGAGCTTTGCATTGGCCTAGTTGACAACGTGATCCATTCCACTCTGTAGGAGTTTGTCCAGCCCAGGGTTTTTCTTTGAATTTTGGGACTTGTAGTCTGAGTTTTATTATGGGAAAATCAGAACTACAAATCCCAGAATGCAAAGAAGAACCCGGAACTGAATAAGCAAATACAGGTTGCAATGGATCATGCTGGCAACTATGTTTGTAGCTGAGCATAAGGCCCTTTGGGTATCGTGCATGCAATGGATGGGTTCGCAGAATAACCCTGACACCAAACAATCGAACCAACTCAGGAAGATAGCAAAGGTTGCTGTTTTAATAACAATTATCTAAAACAGGGAGTTACAACGGACATCAACCGACGTTCGCTCGTGCTCTTGCACATTTCACCGAAAAACAGCCTTATATATGAAAAATACGTCAGATGTGACACCATACTATGTGGCAAATGAGAAAAACCTACGAGGGGTTGTGATAGATTAAAGGGGAACAGCTAAGTATACTTTCTATAAGGATTGTGATTGGATACTTACTGTCAGGTGGACAACATATGCCTACCTCTAATACATGTGATCTTTAACACTATTAAGTACACAGTATATCATTGGCTCTCAAACTATAAGGCCCTTCATTATACGGCCCTCTATAATTGGTTGGCACGCTTGTGACATGTCTGGAACATTCCGTTCACTTAGCAGCACGTAAGCTCAGACCCAGGTGCCAGGAGGTGGATTTGGCGTTACCTCCCACCCAATTAGCCCATCATCTCTCATCACCCATGCCTTCTGCTATGAAGATTGTCTTTGAACTTGTTCTTGCAGAGTATTCTTGTCTCTGGGAATATAAGGGTTGCAAGCATACACTATCATTGTTCTGCAACTCCACACTCAACTTTATTTCCATCCTTGACTCACGTGACAGGAGAACACAATTTGGTCCATGTTGCAGTATTTAAATGTCTTAAATGAATAAAACTTGACACGCTTGATGTTCTTTCTTTGCACCTTAACAAGGGATTATTCAGCTTCTCACGTTCACCGCCTTCAAGAATAGATAACCGGATTTGGCTGCCTCACCTTTGGTACCAGGCCAGACAGCCTTGCCATTCGTGTCCACGATCTCAGCTCATTCCTTGCTGCAACAGTTCTCAGCCTTTCCTCTCCATTGGTCCGGCCTTACTAAATTCATGACACCGATTTCCAGCTTCTATACAATGGCAGCTTCGCCTGCAGTCTATTCACTACTTATAGCTAGCTTCTATGATCACTTAGTCTACTTTCCTTACAGCATCTGTACAGTTATTGAACGGCTTGCATTTTCTGAAGTGTGTCACACACATGCAATCTTCTTTTCTCATATGAAAATTTACTTGATTCTCCTACATACAGGAGGTATGGGGGTGGGAATACCTGCAGAGGCATTCAGCTGCTCCTCTACACTCCCCCCTCTGGTCGATTAATTGATCACCTCTTCAATGGTCTCCACATCTTGATATTTTCTCTTGAAGAAGTGCTTCTTCAGAGTCCAGATCTTTATCATCCCCCTCAAGGTGCCGGCTGATTTAACATGTTCATGCACACGCACACTCCATGTTATGTAGTTGCACTGTCCATTCGTATTACAATAGACACATCATCCTACGTACTTCTTAGGATTCTTTGGATACCGGAACTTCGTTCCTTCAGGTGCTACGATGCTGGCCTCTATGTATTTTCTAACATCTACATCAGTCAATTCCTTTGGTCCAAACCCTGATTCGACATGGATCATAATCTTAATTCCTACTGCCTTCTTTGCTGTCTTCTTGCATTGTGCGATTATTATCTGATCCTGATCAAACAGAATCCAAACATCACCATCACCTATATTGCTCCAAGGATCTTAAAGATGTTTGCCATCCACTGCATAATCCAAGAGACTATGGAATCAAACCAACTGTCATCTACAATATCCTCTGTCTCGTCTTCCATCTTGTTATGCAGGTTCATTGTTATGCAGGTTCATTAGGTCCCATTCTTGCCATCGTGAGAAGGTATGAATGTGCAACATGATGGCCCAATTTTGCCACAAACTACTCCTTCCATTGCTGTGGTTAAATCAAGGACATATCTGTTCTGCAGAGTCATTAGTAGTATGGCCCTCAGTTCTTCTTTGATAGCATTACATCCCTTTATGGTGGTGTTAATTGTTTGCAGAAGCTCCCATCTGGTAATTTGCAACCATTTGGCATTGGCCCCTTTCTGTATCCCAGGCATGAAGATAGTCATAAATACAGAAGCAGTGTTGCTGAACAACCTGTGCTCATAGCGAATGGCACCATATGCTGCTATTGATTTGACTG
Source organism: Ambystoma mexicanum (assembly GCF_040938575.1). Taxonomy (NCBI): domain Eukaryota; kingdom Metazoa; phylum Chordata; class Amphibia; order Caudata; family Ambystomatidae; genus Ambystoma; species Ambystoma mexicanum. The sequence goes on along the minus strand of NC_090922.1, from coordinate 1,500,158,717 downwards.
AGAAGTAATTCTCTCTTCTGGTTCAATTGAGAAATTCATGTGCTCTTTTCTTTCTCAAATGGGTATCCTCTTTTGGAAATTCTCCAATGTTTAGGTCACTCTGAGGAATCACTAATGCTGGAACATGAATGATCAGCAAAGAGCACGTTCCTCCCCAATCCTTAGGCAGCTTCATGTAGGCCCAAGGCCCACAAGACCAGTATTGATCCATCATGACGGCTGTCCCTGCTCCCATTCTGGAAATGTCAACTGTAGTTTTGCAGCCTTTGTTATCTCCCACATGCTTCTTTCCTTATCTTCGGAAGCACAGTGTCACATTCGCCAATTGAATCACAACCATTGGCCCTGAATCGTCTTCAACGCATGTCAGCAGTTTGGCATGCTTAGCCCATGACTTCAAACACCCATCATTTACTCTCTGCACATCTTGAACATATTCTGACTTCAGTAGATGAGCTGCACAGGACATCAGTCCTCCTTCCCATCCCTTCTTGGACTTGAGTTTGTTCCCAACATCCAGGTGCTCCAGGTGCTCCAGCTATTTCTGTTATATCAGAGCCTTCCATTCTTTTAATGTCTTTCAAGCTCACCTCTTCCTGTCCTTCTGCAGGATACAAAAGAATATTGCTCTCCCATCCAGGGACCTTTTCCATCTGTGAAGTCTTGATATAATCATCCTGGAATGGAAATCACCATTTCGATCTCCATCATAAAGTAGTCCAACATCCTTGAAATTGTTCTCTGGTCATACATGCTGCAAGAGAAATGAGGCATCTGGTATCTTTTTCTGGAACTTCTCTGGAGATAAAAGTTTGCACTGCATCCATGGCATAGGGTATGAGAGCGCAGACATAGCAGCTCTCCTTAGATGTTCTCTCTCCCACCTTTGTCATGTGCTGATATCACATGTTAAGTGTGTTGCATTGTCTAGATAGGTATTTATCCCCTCATTATTTTCCCCTGCCTTTCTCTTATGTCTCCCAAATGTAAAGGTTATGCAATACTCATGTAGCACATCAAACGCAGTTCTCATAGTGGTGAGATCCATCGGGGCTCCTACCCCAGTGGAAGTACTAATGTGATAGAGACTGTGAAAAGTGAGGAACAAAAAGACAAAGAGAGTAATCGAAAAGGCATATATTATGCACAAAAACATCGGCATCCACCTTTCGTGCCATCCTGGTACTTGTTGCACTGGTCCATTCTCTAGAACCATGCCAGCTTATGTATATCTCATTTTTATACAATCATCAATTTTCTTTAAACCTGCAACTGTAAACATTGCTCAATTATTGCAATGAGGATACTTCTAATCACAAGGCCATTTTTAGGATCCTGTAAAAAAGTGTGAATATCAACATCTCTTCTGACTAGAGCAGGATAAACTTGAAGTATAAATATAAAAACAGCAAGCACAAGCCGATGAACATCACTGTCAGAAAGTACCATATGTTTAAATGCTTGGAACAGGTATGCACCACGAAATGAATATGGATACAGATCTCTTTACCAATTTCTGATCAAGAACTGACATTTTAACCATTACTTTGATACGTCTATGTGGGGAAAGTGCACGCAGTGGAATTGTGCCAAGAACAGCACCCCCTATCGGGTCTTTGGGGACGTGGTTCATTTTTGGCTTAATAAAATTCTCAGCAAGTCTCGGCACTCCTGCTAAAGTATCTATAAGGAGTGTCCTCTGAATTCTAGTCCAAACTAAATCTGTCTCATTCACTGTTCATTTCTTTATCATCCTTCTTCTTCACTTGCTTCTTGACCAGCAACGGTGGGAGGGTGGGTCTCACCTTTATAGGCTTTCACATCTCCTAAGTGAAGACATGATGTTCTCCCTTGGTCCTTCACAGCTGAAGGGGTTATATTTTCAACGCAAAAGGGGCCATTGAAATGTGGCTCATGCACACTTTCCGGTAAAGTTCTTAATTGATACTAGGTCGACAACATATAGTTTAGGTTCTGGTAGAAGTTGAACTGGGTTGGTTGTTGAATTGTCTTCTTCAGTGTTCTGAGACCAACCCCCCTGGTGCTTGACTTGACCTGAAATGAGAGATGCTAGACGTCATACATGTCAAATAGTCATGCAAATCGTCACCTAACGTTTTAGCTACACTCTGGGAATCACTTCTACTCCTAGATGGAGGTGTAAGAGGCGTTCTCATTTGCCGCCCTGTCACTAGTTCATGAGGGGTGAGGTGATGGTCTGATTCTGGCAGATTCCGAAGGGCATATAAAGCTAAGGGTAGGCAATATAGCCATCCCTTCTGCAAAGTCAATTTAATCTTGGCAATCCTTTCCTTAAGGAGGACATTGAGTCTCTCACATATCCCGTTAGCTTGCAGGTGATAAGCAGAAGAAAACTTGTATTTAATATTCAATAGAAGTCCTATCTGTTCAAATACCTCATTAACAAAATGTGGCCCATTGTTGGATCTCAGCACTTCACAAACACCCCATCTCGGAAAGACTATGCACACTAAAACCTTCGCTGCGCAAGAGCCTGCCTCGATCCACCTAGAGAAGGGACACATTACACACCTGCAGCATATCGATATAGGCAATATGGAAATGCTGAAACAGACCATTTGGTTGAGGTATTACCCCTCTAATTGTTCTCAGTGTATGCTCAGCAATAAACCTTTGACACACAATGCAGTTTACAATAAAGTGTGCAACATGTTCTCTGCAATTGTAGCAGCAAGACTCTCCCTAGTTACCTGTACAGGGTAACGCTACTAGCATCACAGGCTTTCCAGTGCTATCTTTATGGCCAAAATGCTTCTGTGGGAGATAATGAACACCCCCCTTTGCTTCCACAATTCCTGCTCTTCCTGAGGTGCACTTCCTTGTATACACATTAATCAACAATTTATTAAACCCTTTTGCATTATCATGGCTGTAACTACTTTTCCTTTCATATTCTCAGTATCAAAACTCAAAATCTAAGGGGAATATGCAACCCTTTTGGTTTCTGCATCTGCAGCTTCATTGCCGCAAGAGATAAAATCTGTTTGCTTAGTGTGCACTGTGCATTTATTGACCACTATGGCCACTGGGAGTTGTAGTGCCATAATAAGCATGCTGCACTGGAGTGCCATCCGCTCAGAGGTAGCCCCTCTTTTTCCAACGTGCTAGCCCTGCGTGTAAGGCTAACGCACAAAGGCAGAGTCACTGTACACCGTCACCTCCTGCCCTTTATTTCTCAAGCGTGACAATAAGTGCTACTAATTCTGCTGCTTGTGCTGAAAAGTGAGACAGCAATCTGGCACTTACTATGACTTTTCTAGATTTAATCTGTATTTTACTACCTCTGTGCCTGAATGCCATTCCCCACTAGTCTGATCAATTTACGAATAACCATCAATAAAGATAATTTGCCCTCCTGCTAATGCATTTTCCTTCACACGAGGTATATCATTATAAAATTCAACATAATTAGCATAGTCCTGCATGAGATCGCCTTCTGCTATTGGCTCAGCTATAAACATGGCAGGATTCCCTATTTTACTCCTTACAATCGTAATTGTTGGGTTTGAAATCATTACCTGAAAAGCTGAAGCTCTTTGGGATGTCAATGTGCCTTTAGGTTTCTCTAAAAAGCAAACAGAGCATGCTCCACGAAGAGTCATGGAGCAGACCAAAACAATACTTGTAGACTCCTCAATCGCGAACGCGGCACCTGATAAAGACTGTTCAAAAGGAAAGTGTCATCTCATAACTAGGTCTAAAATCCCACTGTAATACGCTAGAGCCTTGTACCCCAGTGTAGTTGTTTGTGTAAGCACTGCTGTCATGACTGTCCCATTAACAAAGTTCCCGTGCATAATTGGGAATCCCTAAAACAGGGGCTTTACAAATTGCTTTTTTCAGTTCTTCAAACCCTTCCCCCATTTCCTCAGTCCATTCTATATTTACTTTATCCACTTGTGCTTTCTTCAAAGCTTGCAAAAGGGGTCATGTGTATGTACTGTAATCAAACCCCCAGGTTCTAATATAGTTGCATAGCCCCAAAAACTGTTGCATCTGTTTCACTGTATTTGGCATCAAGGTTTTCATAATCGCTTCAGCTCTTTCAGGTGTCACCTTCTTTCCCTCATGTGAAATCAGCTGACCTATGTAAAACACCTCTTCTTGACAATATTGCAACTTCTCCTTGTTTACCTTATATCCCTTGTCTGCTAGAATTGTCATCAAATGAATAGAATCTTATCTGCACTTTTCTGCTGTGGTGCTACAAATTAAAATGTCATCTATTTACTGTATCACCGAGCTATTAAGATCAATATTGCCTAAATCCATCTGGAGGACTCTTTTTAAAAATCGATGAGGACTCACAGTACCCCTGGGGCAAATGAGTATGTTTCAGTCGAGTTTGCTGGAACACAAATGAAGTCAAGTCTTGCGAGTCTCTGTAGAACGAGATCGAGAAAAACACATTCTTCAAATCGATCACTGTGAAATATCGAGCTGACACTGGGATATTGCATATTATTGTCGCCGGGTTAGGAACTAAAGGAAACTCTGCATCTACAATCTGGTTAATCGGTCTCATATCTTGTATACATTTCCATGACCCTCCTTTAGATTTTTTGACTGGATTCACCCCGGTATTACATGATGATTCTGATGGCACCAGAATCCCTTGTTTCAACAGTGCTGAAATGGTCTGAAATATACCTTCATCAGCCTGTCGGGCCATGGGGTACTGCCTGCTCGAGGTAAAATCACTCCTGGCTTCAGCTTTATTTTAACTTCCCCTATTCCCTTTAATAATCCTATGTCATAAGGGCCTGTGGTCCAAAGGACACTTGGCACCTTCTCTAAGTCTTCCTGAGAAAATGCTGGATGCTGCTGCATTATTGCAATTCGCTGTGATACTTCCCTCTTCTCTATTCTTATCCAGTATGTGATGCTCATAAAGAACACCCCTTCATCATCTTTTTGGTCTTCTCTGAACATGTCGTCATCAGTTATGTCAGTCAATCTGTACCCTTCTTCGAGAGCTATTACTGTTCTCCATGGTTTACCCGCATCATCTACTGCTTCGAGCATTGCCATTTCCCTTCGTACTATGGCTGCTTCAAATTCTATAGGGATAGCCTGTCCCCCCCTCTTCGTCCATAGGTATTCATGGTCTAAACAAAACCTCATCAGGTATCCGCACAATCTTTCCCACTAAGCCAGGTAGCCATGACAATAGAATGCTCACTCCATATAGAAAAACATCTGGATCTACTGGAACGCCTCCCAGAGCCACTTGCACTGTAAATGCCATTATAAATTCACCCACGTTTAAATAGTGTTTCCTTGGAGTGGAACACATTATTTCTTGATCAATAAATCAAATCGTCATGTTAAGTTTTGTCATCAAATCTCTTCCCAAAATGTTAACTGATGTCTGTAATGAATGTAACAAAGCAACAGACATGTCACATTCTCCTATAGAGACGGGAAATTTATCAGTAAAATGAACTCAACTCGTAGCTCCAGAGAACTCTTGAACATTCATGGGAATTCCAGAAATTGGATATTTTCCCTCTTATAGGCATGAACGAGTAGCCCAAGTGTCTACTAGAAAAGGATTTGCCTCCTATCGTCACATCAACCCTTGGTTCCTCTTGGGAGTCTGGTGTCACAGATAGTACTAAAGATATCAAGTCACCCCGTGAGCTGTCCTATTGTGGGTGCAGGCTCATTCCTGTCCCTGTGAAAGGATTCTATCCTACCAAAGTGGCACCTTCTATTCTGGGTGTCAGACCTTGTCCTGTGTTTGCGTACTGCTGTGTCTGCATAGGGGCTTGTTGTGACTGCCCTTGTGGTGGATTAATTTGCACTCGCTCTTGCTGCTCTACTCGCGGTGCTTGTGTCTGATACAATGTGTGATCTTGTGCAAACCATTCCCTAGTTTGTGTGCTGATGATAAACTGACCCCCTCTTGAAAATTGGCCATTCTGTACTTTCCCTTGGCTCCCACACCGGCGTGCCATGTGCCCTGTCATCCCACAAGTCCAACATACTGGGGGTGCTCATCTGGCAAGTCCCCCTTGGTTATATCCTCCCTGGGTACTCTGATTCTTATTTTGTATATTATGAAACCCACCTTGATTATTTTGGAATCCCCCTCTTCCTCTATAGCCCACACCTCTGCCTCTTGGCACAAAACCCATATCCACCTTGGTCCATCGGGCACTTATTATTCGCCTGTGATGCAGCCATTGCTTCGTGCATTCCCAATCCTTCTCCGCTTGTCAATACCGACCCTTCTGAACTATCTTGGCATCCTCGATTTTACTAGTCTCATCTTCATATTTTTCTCTTGCAATCAACAACAGTGATTCACTATAGTCAGCTGTATCTCAGGCTATGGTTTTGCTTACATTCCCACGTGTTTCTACATCTGCCTCTGCACTGGCTCTGGGAACCCCTGACATAACATGTGGTAAAATAAGACCACAGTTTTTGCCACGTCTTGTGAGTTTCAAGTTGCCATTTCTCTTGAATGTCCTGAATGTAAGCAATAAGGTCTTCATCTTCCTTCATTGTACAGGTCATAATTGCACCCATATCTGATGTATCGGGATACTGTACTCTGAGAGCCCTCCAAATGTCTGCTCTAGAATTACTAAACAGCACTCCATCATACGGTGTGTTTTGTGCTGTCACACTTGAATATCCTGCTCTCCTCCACATGTCATCAGCTCTTTCCCCAAGAATAGCTGCCAGGAGACCTTTTATTTCCCCTATGGCCAGCATGCTCCCTCCTGTCATTTTCTCTAATTTGTATATCCATTTTCCAGCACCCGAAGTCAAACTCGGGGGCTTACACCTTAAATTGTCCATGTTCATCTGCGGCCATGGAATATACTGTGGTCTTGCTCTCCCTTTTTCCAATAAGGGAAACTGCATAAACCCCAACCCACATTCGGCCTCCATCGTTAGTCTTTCCATGGCAGTGAGGATCGTCCCTGCCCATCTCCTTGATGGTAGCGATCTTAACCTGCTCACATATGCCGGCGATTCTCCCTTCTCACTATACGATCATCGTCGGGGAAGCTCTGGATATGCTATGGGATCTGGCATTCTATGCTTAGGTTGTTCCAGATCCGACCATCTTACTTCTTTATCTATCTGCAGGCTTCCCTCAAGGGCATACACATTGCCTCCTTCTACCCCAAAGATGGATTCTCTTTCCTCATCTGACACGACTTGTCCCCAACTAGTGTGACTATCATCACCTTCACCTTTGCCTAAGTTCAGTCTGCTTGAGGACTATGCTCTACGTTCGTGACTAAATGGAATTTCTTCTACGCTTCGTGACTGAAATGCTAAGGATTGATCCCTTCTCCCTTGACTTCTATATTTGCTACCTTCCTTTAATTCTTTGGAATTTTTTAGTTTTGCAACACATTTTGGCGATTTCATATGTTCGTTTGAATTGTTTATTATGTTGGCTGCAAACAGATTCCTGATTCTGAGGCTGACCAGTATCCTTGAAGAGTGCAACCATTTGGAAACACAATTCCTAGAGTTTAATCACTACAAATTGTAATTTTGCACTATGAATTAAAAGTTAAAAATGTATTTTTAGGTTTACAGTCAGACTTATGACATAACCCTCCTGATGAATCGTCGAAATCTTTAGACAGAGAAACGCATGTTTAGGGAACCATTTATGTTTTAATTTTAGAAATAAAAAGCCCACATGTAGTAAGGGCTAATGCGAGTTGGAATTTAAATGCTGAAAGAGAAATAAACTAAAAGTTTGGAGCAAATCACCAGATTTCAAACCCTCTTCTTTTCTTCCTTTAATTCTTGATAGGCCTTGTCTCTGATGCTCTCCGCATCAAAGATTTTTTCTTCCAATACTACTTGAGATGCCCCTGATTTTGCTTCCTTTATCGGAAGAAACTCTTCTTTTCTGTCCCATCAAAATCTTGGGCTTGGCCCTACTGTTTCCTTTACGAATGAGACTAGCATCAACACCCTCCTGTCTCCTTCTTTGTTCTATTTCTTCATCTAATTCTCTTCTCTTTCTCGCATCCTTTCTAATTCGTTCTTCCTCTTGCCTTCGTTCATCTCTCCTTACTCCTGCCCTCCTTTCCTCCTCCTCTCTTCGCCTCTGTATTCTTTTTGTCCCTTAATTATTGCAATTCTTACTCTTCTATCCTCCTTACTCTTCTATCTTTGTCGTCTATCACTCTCTGTCTATTGTCATATTTTCTTTGTCAGCCCGTTCTTTTTTCGCTTGCTCCTCCTGATACATCTGTTCTCGTCGCTTCCTATTCTTCTTTTTCTGCTTGTCTTCTTTCAATCTATTCTTTCGTTCTTTAACTCTTGTTTCTTGTTTGTCCTTATCTTCTCTTTGCCTAACTTTTTCTATGCTTTTCCCATTGAGTTAAAGTGATATCTGTCCTCCCATCCATTTGTTCTGCATGAGCGCTATCTTGTCAGCTTTATGCTTCTCTCCTTTCCTTTCCTATCCTTCTCTCTTTTCCATCTCTTAATCTCCCTTTCTATTTCTGTCGACACATTCGACCACTCACTCCTTTATTCTTTGTCTTGTACAATCTTACAGATCTCTTCTTTTCTCTTTTTCTCTTCTGGACTACCATCGCTGTTATAATCAGGAGGTTTGTATATTGGGTTACTATACGGGGGTCGCCGCTTTCAGCTCCTTTAAAGCATATAACCCTATTTCTTCTGTACCAGCGTCTTTTACTTTGGCTAAGGTGAGGGTATCAGGAGGGCTCAACACCTTCCTCCTATCGCTGACTAAGCATCCACTCCTCAGGTGGCGGATCCTCCCTCTCTTCCTGATACATTTTCCAGAGCTCTAGAATCGCTAAACATTTCTCTAATTTCTTCCCCGTGTACGCAGCGTGCAAGTATGTTGTCATGTCCTGCAATACCGCTTTTGACAGTGATCTCTATTGTGGCCACGGCATGAAAATTGTATCTGCTGTGCCTTTCACCCATTCCGCACTATACTGTTTGAGCTTGTGCATGTGCTTTGGTAATATCTCATTTCTTACTTTATGTGCAACGAGAGACTGTATTCTGTGTTCCACGCTCCACCATCAGAGTAGCTGGGGAACACAGAACATGGAATGCAAGGGACAAGATGCTTAGTAAGAATGTTGAAATTATCATTGCTGTTGTATTATTGACAGAGCCGGTCGGCTAAACTCTACACTCAAATAATACATCACAACTTCTTTTCTACATGGTGTGAGTGTACCATCATTTCAGTGGCGACGAGGATGGGATCATGGATGGCAGCCCACCGAGTAGCCACCCAATCGTGAAAGCATTTAAATTGGAGTAACCTGTGCGTGTTCCTGGTCCACCAGAAAACTGATTCCAAAGACTACATAAGTGCAGAAGACAGACAGACAATTCTATGAACCAGTCAAGGTATTTGGACTGCGACCAACTGCAATAACTTTGGATGTTCTGACTAAATGCAGGAGAGACTACAGACCAAGCGACTCAACAGAGACCAGCACAACACAAGATTCAGAAGTAAATCACCTGCGCTGCTTGAGCATTTCAGAAAAGCCATATGCTTAAAAGGAAACTCAGTTATTCACATGTAAAAGGCTGAAGCGCCATCCTATTTATTTTTTTTAAATTTATTTTTACATTTGTATAGCGCAAATACAACCCAAGGGCATTATGGCACTGTTACTTGTGGCATACTTTGTTTCATGGAGGCAGGTTACAGATAATCCAATAATGGGTACATAAGGTTACATATATGTAATGGAGGCAGGTTACAGATAATCTAATAGCGGGTACATAAAGAGTAAACAGTCATTAGAAATGAGCTATGTTTAGGACAGGTTGATGCGTTCCAGGTGAGGGTACGGTATGGGTTAGGTTTAGTTGAAGAGTATGGTTTTAATCGCTTTTCAGAATGCTAGGTGAGAGACTTCAGCTTGCAGGGGTGGAGGTAAGGCATTCCAATGTAGTGCAGCTAGGTATGGGAAGCTTGCCCCACCTGCTCTGGCTCTCTTGACTCTAGGGGTCGTAAGCAGGTTTGTGTAGGGAGTTCCGGTAGGCCTGGTGGATCTGCTGGGGTGCATCCTATTGGAGAGATAGGGTGGGATGTGAGATGTATGCATTTGTGTGTGATGGCAAGTGCTTTAAATACAATTCTTTCTCTTACTGGGAGCCAATGTGACTGTTTTCTGGCCTCCGTGATGTGCTCTTTCTTGGGTATTCCAGTGGCTGCTCTGAGAGCGTTGTTTTGTATCGTTTGAAGTTTAGATAAGTTCTTGGAGGACGTGCCCAGGAACAAAGCATTACAGTACTCGAGTATTGACCCTGTTATAGCTCTGGCAATTGTGATGCAATTATCCTTTGATAGAAAGGGTCTGGCTGCTGTCAGCAGTTTGTCATGATAGGCTGCTGTTGAGGCAATGGCGTTTACTTGTCTGGTCATTGTTAGATTTGGGTCTAGATAGACACCTAGTGTCTTTACTGCATTTGCCACTGGTATTGTTATGCTGTCAATGGTAAAATGAGAGAATTGGGAGTCAAGGTTCTTGAGTGTCTCTTTAGAGCCCACTATAAGAAGTTCAGTTTTGTCTGAATTAAGGCATAAACCGTTGGCTGCCATCCAAGCTTGAATTGTGTTATAGATGTAGTAAAGAGTATTTGAGTCAGTGTCATAGTCTCCTGTTAGGGTGATGAGGATCTGGGTATCGTCAGCGTAGTTTGTGTATGAGATACCAAGGGAGTCGAGGATGAGGAATAGGGGTCGAGTGAAAATGTTGTATGGGCGGGTGAGATGCATGAGCCTTGCGGAACACCGCATAAGATAATAGTGGGTGAGGCTGATGCAAGGTCTGAGAAGACTTGCATGGTCCTCCCTTGTAGGAATGAGGCGATCCATGCTGTGGCATTAGGGGAGATGTTGGCTGTAGTGGAGAGGTGATGGCATAGGACTTGGTGGTCGACGATGTCAAAAGCCGCTGATAAATCTAAGAGGAGGAGGAGAGCAGGTTTCCCTTTGTCCCTTGCGTCGTCCATTTGTTTTTTTAGGTCAAGTAATGCTGACTCAGTCCCGTGACCTGGGCGGAAACCTAATTGGTGTAGTCCAAGAAGTCTATTTTCCTCAATGAATTGTTGTACTTGTATGTATGCCGCCTTGTCCAATATTTTAAGAAGGAAAGGGGCTGTGGTAATGGGTCGGTAGTTGTTAGGTATGCTTGGGTCGAGGGAAGGTATCTTTATGAGCGGGCGGACCCAGGCTTCCTTCAGGCATGATGGGACTTTGCTTGTGGCAAAGGAGGCATTTACAAAGGCTGTGAGGAAGGGGGCGAGATGGCTGGTGCATTCTTTGATGAGTATGGCTGGGCATATGTCTCCTTTGCAGTTAGATGGTTTGATGGATTACATAATGCTGATTAGATCTGATTCTTTGATTTCCTTAAAGAAAAAGGAGTTTTGTGCCGTAGGTGGGGGTGGCGGTGTGATGTTGGAGGTTGAGATGTTGAGTGTTTGCCTGGTTGTTTGAATTTTGGCTTGGAGGGTATTGAGCTTACCGTTCACAGCTGATATCGCACCAGGTTTTATCCTTGGTGAAGTTTTGTGGTGTTGGTGTTGGGGTCTCTAGGTCTCTGGAGATCGAGAAGATTTCTTTAGTATTAAAATGTGCCTCTAGGATTCTAGCTTCGAAGGAAATGGCTTTGGCCCTGATTATAGCTTTTTTATACTCTTTTGTTTTAGATTTGAAATTGAGTTTTGCTTCTTCTGTGCGCATGGTTTGCCAGAGTAGATTTACTGAGTAGATCGTACAGCAACAAATGTCCACACTTGAAAAACAACTTGCGCGTAAACACAATTAAGCTGTAAATCCCTGCATCCAAATTACAAAGGCTTTGGACATCATATATGGTTTATCTCCAGAGTTACACATACTAATCGTTATACAGCTTTATTACGATCTACGGAACTTTGCAGTGTGAATTTGAAATAACATTAAGTAAACTAGAGCGCCACGTACCAGCCCGAGACAGTGTGTTGTGCTTTGAAAGTGTCCGCGGTTGTAACTCGTGGCTGTATGAGAGGAAAGAACCTCATGGCGTCCAGAAAACGTGCAGACATTTTAAGTTCCCATGGAAACCTGATACTGTTTACTGCATTTAAACGACACGCATGGCAACAAAGTAAGTTAATGCATTAGAAATTAAATCATACCGCGCCGCATTTAATGTCATATAAAGAATAATTGTAATGCAAGTACTTTACATGTAGGAAAGTGATGATTATGGAATCTAACTCAAGTTGATACTGTGATATCGTGAAAGCCAATCTTTTAAGCAAGATCAGCACCACTTTTCAAATACAGTGGTACCATGCCTCAAACATAGTGATGCAAATCTCCAAATAGTGACATTTCATAAAACAGTCGTCCAACCGACTACAAACAGGCCGCATCAAGGTATTGCAGTAGATTTCACATCCACTAAGCAAGAACAAAGCACAGCCTAATTGCACAATATTGGACACTATATTAAACCAATAACACAACAGCAGCATAAAGAATACTGCAATGCCAACATAAATACAGAGAAATAAGTAAGAGCACAACAACACCAGAACGAATAAACATAGTTCACACCATCTGCAACATGTCACTGAACTGTTTTTACAAGCATGCAAGGAATACCACCTCGACACTATTTCTTAGACACTAAAGGAGAGCCTGTATTACCCTGGAAAAGATGGAAGAAACGTTTTGAACAGTATGTACTTGCCGCTCACAGCCTACATTTTGTTGATGAAAGGAAAAAATGCCTTCTGAAACATTGTTTGGGCAATTACGTACCAGAACAGTTTGAGAATCTTCCAGGCCTCTCAGAAGAACCGTCAATAGGACTCTCAGAATATGAAAAGTGTGTTAAAATGCTTGATCAGCATTATGAAAAATCTGTGAGTATTGTTCTTGAAAGGTATCATTTTGGCAAAAGAAAACAAGAACCTGGAAAAACGGTGGAGCAATGTATCACTTCTTTGCGGGGATTAGCAAACTCATGTGAATTTGGAACAAATTTGGATGAAAGATTACGGGATAATTTCATGCTGGAATGTTATGACGGCAAAGTAAGGGAAGCATTATGTAATCCATCTTTAGAGGAAGTTATTAGGGTTGCAAAAGAAGTTGAACATATGAGCAAATGTGTGAGGGAACTTGAAAAAAGAAAAGAAACCGATAACAAGAAACAAGAGAAATTGCAAGACCAAGATGTTTTGTTGATTCAAAATAAGAATGCAGCCAAGAAGAACCAATTTGGAAAGAATACAATGTATCTACAGAAGAAAACAACAAGACGCAAGGAAAGGAAAGAGTTTCAAGCTCGAAGGAAATGTTACCGATGTAATAGCACTAATCATTTAGTGAGCAGTGAAAATTGTCCTGTAGTCAAGGAAGTGTGCAAGAGGTGTAATAGGAAGAGACATCTCACTGGTTGTTGCAGGACAAAACAAGAAAATATAGAATGTATTGGTGAACTATGTGATGAGATGGAAGAATGTACATTCGCAATAGAAGACTCAAATGTCAATGAAATTGAAGATGATGATGCTGATTTAGTTTGATTTAGAAAAAATGATGGCAAGAATAGAATTAAGTAGGAAGAATCTAAGTATGGTTATTGTTTCCGGTGCAAAATATACTCTATTACCCAAGATACGTTTTGAGGAGAATTTCAAGACCGATATCAACTAAAAGGAGTTGATGTTAAACCTGTTGCGTACGGTGGAAAACGAATTGCGTTAGAAGGGTGGCTTTGGTCCATAATGTAATTTAAGGATAGAGTGGCAAAAGGAAAAGTCTATGGGCCTCATTACGAGTCCAGCGGTAACCGAGGCGGTAAACCGCCTGGTTGCCGCTGGACTCGTATTATCATTCCACCTCCTTAATTCCTGCAATTACCGGGGCATTACAACCCCGGTTTTCCCGGGAATCACAGCGGCGGAATGGTGTTAATCCCCATTCCCATTGAGTCCTACAGGACTCAATGGGAATGGGGATCATGGAAACACCGGCAGCATCTCGTAATGCTGCCGGTGTTTCCTCGTCCGCCTGCAGGCGGGCGGTGTTAAACCCGCCAGGTCAAACCTGGCGGGAACATCACCTCCCGCCTGCAGGAGTCGGGATCAGGCGGCCCAGAAACAATGGTGGTGGCGGGTTTACCGCCACCGTTATTTCCGGACCGCCTGATTTGTAATGAGGCCCTATGTCTCCAAAAAAGGAAGACGACCACTGCTCAGTTGGTCACACCAGAGGAGACTTAAAATAGAGCTTGATCCCAGTGCCGAGGTTGCTGTGTATGCTGTGGAACAAGAAATTCTACCTAATTTACTTGAACAACATTCTGTGTTTCATAAACTGGGTACTTTGAAGAACTTCAATCATAAAATTTGAATGAAAAATGATGCAGTTCCAGTAGTCCAAAAGGTTAGACCTGTTTCTTTGTAAAGGAAGAATAGGAGAAAATGGAAGCACAGGGTGTAAAAGAAAGAGTTGAATCGTCAGAATGGGTTTCTCCTTTGGTCATTGTACACAAGCCAAATGGTAAACTGAGATTATGTATAGACCTCAGATGTCTAAATAAGTGCGTTATTCCAGACAGTCATTTGTTGCCCAACATAACAGAAATTTTGGGCACAATCAAAGATGCTAAGATAATGAGTACCTTAGATCTGAGGTCTGTGTACCACCAGATAAAACTACACCCCAGTACCAGAAATCTTACGGCTTTTATCATGACAGAGGGTTTTTTCCAATGTAAAAGGATGCCTTTTCGTCTCATTTCTGCTGCAGCGGTTATTCAAAGAATAATTTATCAGTTATTTCATCATATGGGGGGTGTCTTATGTTTCCAGGATGATGTGCTAGTATGGGAGGAACCAAGGTGATAACAAATGTGAAATTCGAGTGGAATGGACAGTGTCAATTTGAGTTTGGGGAGATTAAAATAGAGTTGACCAATGCACCACCTTAAAATCATTCAATCCCAACAAGAAAAGCATCATTACTACCAACCATGGTTTAGGGGCTGCGCTGTCAGAGACTGAAAAGGTTGTGAAATATCCCATTGCATTTGTCTCAAGAGTGTTGAATGAGGTAGAATGCAATTATTCTACAATTGAGAAGGAGTTGTTGGCTGTAAAGTTGGCTATTGAAAACTTGTGCACATTCATATGTGGTACAAAGTTTGTGGTGAAGTCAGATCACAAATCGCTTCAGGAAATTCGTAATGCAGGAGGAAGTGGTCAAAACATACAAAAAGTATATATGGGAAACCTTCATATATGAAAGACTATGTGAGTTAATAACCAACTTTCTTCTTGACTGTGTTGTACCATCCAGTGCTCAGTTTATACACTCAATTGTATGTAATTTTATAAGATGAGGAAAAATATGACATGACCATTTTAGGAAGCTTTCTGTTGTAAGTAGCATTTGTTTGTTGTGGTTTTAATTTCCTAATATGGTTTACAGTGTGTTATGTTATGTTGTACATTTTTAGTACAGGTTATTAGGGATAATAGGCCATTTGTCCAATGTCACTGTTGTTATTTATAAGGAAGGGAGGTGTATAATATCTAATTGCTGTGTAAAATCTAATTTCTTTAATATCTCATTGCTGTGTAATATCTAATTTCTTACTTTATGTGCAACTATAGACTGTATTCTGTGTTCCACGCTCCACCATCAGAGTAGCTGGTGAACACAGAACATTGAATGCAAGGGAAAAGATGAATGTTGGAATGATCATTGCTGTTGTGTTGCTGACAGAGCCGGTGGGCTAAACTCTACACTCAAATAAAGCATCATAACCCCTTTTCTACATGGTGTGAGTGTACCATCATTTCAGTAACATCTAAGTATTCTTTCTATAAAGGGTGGAATGGTGATTGCATATCTACTGTCAGGTGGACACAGTATATCATTGACTCTTAAACTATAAGGCCCTTTGTTATATGACCCTCTATAATTGGTTGGAATGCTCGTGCCATGTCTGGAATATTCGGTTCACTAGCAGCACGTCAGCTCAGACTCAGGTGCCAGGAGGTGGACTTGACTTCATCTCCCCACCCAATTAGCCCATCATCTCTCATCACCATTGCCTTCTGCCATGAAGATTGTCTTTGAATTTGGCCTTTCAGGGTATTCTTGTCTCTGGGAATATAAGGGAGTGAGAGCATGCACTATCATTGTTCTAGAACTCCATGCTCAACTCTATTTCCATCCTTGACTCACGTGACAGGAGACAACAAATTGGTCAATTTTACAGCATTTAAATGTCTTGAATAAAAAAAAAACTTGGCACGCTTGCTGTTCTTTCTTTGCACCTTAACAAGGGATGATTCAGCTTCTCATGTTCACCGCCTTCAAGAATAGATAACCGGTGTTGGCTGCACCAGCTTTGGTACCAGGCCAGACAGCCTTCCCATTTGTGTCCACGATCTCAGTTCATTCTTTGCTGCGACACAATTCTCGGCCTTTCCTCTCCATGATTCCAGGCTTACTTATTCATGACACTGATATCCAGTTTCTATACAATGGCGGCTTTACCTGCAGTCTGTTCACTACATATAGCCAGCTTCTAAGCTTACTTAATCTTCTTGCGTTACAGCATCTGAACAGTTTTGCTTATGAAAGTTGACTAGATACTTAACCTCGTCGTCAATTTCGATAAGGTCATGTATTCTCTTTAGCTAGTATTCTCAGGGTGTCACGCTCGTCTATCGTGACGTTACCAGCTCCTCTTTCGCTCTTTTCATATTCCTTTGGGGGGTCTCCTTCAGATTGTTGTCTTTTCGGGAATACATTTGGTAGGGCTTTCTCAGAGGGTAACTTCTTTTGAATATTCAGGGTGGTATGGTCACAACCGCTGATTTCAAGCATGGCACAATTTCGGGCTTCCAACATACAGGAGGTAGGGGGTGGGAATTCCTGCAGGGGCATTCAGCTGCTCCTCTACATAGCTCTTATCTTCCCAGAGTGGATCCCTGCTTCTTTCATTCCTACGCAAACCTGCTCCTCCTTTGAATGCCTGGTCTGCAGGCTCTCTATCTCTCCTGGCTTCTCTCTTATGTGGCCACCATCTACAGGCCACCTGGCCAGGTTGCTGCTTCCTCTCTGAGTGGGCTGACCTCTCCTCTCTCCTTGCCTCTACCTCTCAACTTCTCCTTCTTGGAGACCTCAACATCCATCTGGATGGTTCTAACCTCTACTCTGGGCTCTTTCGCAATATTTGCGACTCTCTCTCTCTTACTAAGCTATACTGTGGCTTGACACACTCCACCGGGCACACCCTGGATGTTCAATCCTGCTGCAGTCTTCCCCTCTCTTGATCTCTCCTGAGGCCCTGGCTTCTCACTCCACCACTAAAACTCAGGACATCCTGTCCGCTCTCTCCTCTTCCTCTCCCTCTAACTCTCTCGGCCCTTCTCCGGCCACCTCTCTCTCTCCTTTGTTCTCCTCTTCCTGCGTTTTCACTCCTGATGATGATTCTAGACAAGTCTGATCTATGAAAGTGTTGTCAAGCAGGTGCTCCCCTGCCCCTCCAGAACCATCAAGGACCACATTGACACCGTTGCCCCAGCCTTGGCCGATTTCTGCAATCACCTTTTTTCCACTGGATCCTTCCATTCCCCCCTAAAGCAATCCCTTGTGCACCCTCTCCTCAAGATGCCCTTTGCCAATCCTTCCTCTCTGGCTAACTACTGCCCGATTTCTATCACTCCTTTCCTGGGCAAACTCTTGAAAAAGCTGGCCTTCTCCCACTCACTCTCCATAACAAATCTGTGGGTTGTCTCCATGACCATCAGTCTGGCTTTAGAACAGCCAGAAGCACGGAAACTGCTCTCCTGAACACCTGGGAAGACCTGCTCTCAAATCTCGACTCTAGCCTTCCTTCTGTTCACATCTTCCTTGATTTTTCCTCTACTTTCGACACGGTCAACCACACCATCCTGGTCCAGCATCTCTGTGACAACCTGGGCATCACGGATCAGGCCCTAGCCTCGTTGATCTCCTTCCTCTCTGATCGACTCTCCCAGATCCAGCTGGGGTCCTTTCTCTCCACCACCTCTCTCTTCACATGTGGTGTTCCCCAGGGTTCTAACCTCTCACTCGGGCTCTTCCACCTTTACTTCGCACCTCTGGCCCAAACCTCTGACCCATCTCATCTCTACCTTCTCTCCTGACTTTCTGTGTTACATGGATGACACTCGGCTCTCCTTCAGGCTCCCCTCAGCCTCCTCTCCCGCTCATTCCTACCAGCTGCACCTCCTCAGAGGTATTCTTCCTTTTCTTACTTTCACCCAGAATCTCACTGAGTCCAGAGCTCTGATCCTCTCTAAGCTGGACTACTGCAACAACCTCTTTCTAAGTCTGCCTGCCTCTACTCAGCGTCCTTTACAACTTATCCAGAGCAGGACTACGAGAGTTGTCCTCGGCCTCAAGCCCATGGATCGTATCTCCCCAGACCTGACATCTCTCTACTGGCTCCCGGTGGCTGCAAGGATCAAGTTCAAAACCCTCTGCATTGTCCACAAGGCTTTCTGGGCCCAGGGACCACACTACATCCAACTCTCTCTACCTAAGCACTTTCCTTCTTGAGCCCTCTGCTCATCCACCTCCAACTCTCTGAGGATCAGACGCTTCTACAGGCAGAGAGTGGAGGGTAGATCTCCCTCCTCTGCAGGTGCCTCTCTCTGGAACAGTCTCCCTGCCTCTCTCAAACTTGAGCAGGACCACCTCCTGTCCCGGAACCAACTAAAGACCTTCCTTTTCGCTTCTGCTTTCTCTCTCTCTCTCCTCTGCTGATGTACCTGTCTGCTGCAATAAGTGGTCACCTGGCCTCCTTCTGAACCTTAAGGGGACCTGGCTCCCCATGACCTGCTGGGCCTACCGCCCACTAGGGACTGTATCTGCACCCCTACAGTCCCCTGCCTCCCTGCACATACTTAGAAACGGCCACACCAGTGGCACTTACTTGCGCTTTGCTTGCACTCTCCCTTTCCCTATGCCTGGCACTTCTTTTCTCCCTTCCCCCTGCACTTGCCGATCTGAATGACACCAGCAGTAACATTGTTTGTTTTGCTCTCCCCTCCCTTGTCTTGCTGCACCTAGAAACACTTGTGTACAGGCGCATAATAAATGACTTATCATATCATAGGTGCAGTGTCACAGTTGGTGTGCTTCAGGATCCAAATGGGCAAGCAGAGGCGAAGCTGCAGCAAGGTGCACACGAAGCAGAAAAGGGCGGCGGTCACCACTTTGCCAGACAAGGGGCCAGATTCTTCTCCAAACTCGACCTCAGAGCAGAGTATCATCAAGTTGTCCTCCATCCGGAGTCCCGGTATATTACAACATTCACCACTCACCGGGGACTCTACAGGTACAAGAGGTTAAGCTTTGGGGTGTCATCGGCTGCAGAAGTGTTTCAGAACATTATCCGAGGTGCCCTTGCTGATCTTGAAGGGGTACTCAACATCAGTGATGACATTTTGGTGTTTGCCACCACGGAGGTGATCCACCTGAAGCGCCTGGCCAAGACCTTCGAGAGACTGCAGTCACTGGGCCTCACCCTCCATAGGGACAAGTGCGAATTCCTGCGCCCCTCCATAGAATTCTTTGGGTTCGTGTTTAAGGAGGGAGGAGTGTCACCCGACCCGCGGAAAGTTCAGGACATAAAGAGTGCACAGCCCCCGGAATCGGTGTCGGAGGTGAGAAGCTTTCTGGGCATGGTGACCTACTGTGGTCGGTTCATCCAAAACCTGGCCTCAAGGTCTGAGCCGCTCAGAGCTCTTACCAAGAAAGAGACTGCCTGGCACTGGGGTCCACTGGAGCAGTCGGCGTTCGAGGACATCAAGAGCGCCTTAACAACAGAGGATACCATGGCGTTCTTCGACCCAGCGCTACCCTCGGAGATCGTGGTTGACGCCAGTCCGTTTGGCCTGGGGGCGGTCCTGACCCAAGTGGACCGGGATGGAAACCTCCGTCCCGTAGCATACGCCAGCAAGGCGCTCTCGGAAACGGAACAGCGGTACTCCCAGATCGAGCGGGAGGCCCTGGCGGTCCTGTGGGGATGCAGACATTTTCGCCTCTATGTGCTGGGGCGCCCGGTGACTGTGGTGACTGATCATAAACCCCTGCTCCCGATCCTGGCGGGCTCGTCATCAAAGCCCCCGGCCAGAATTGAGAGATGGATGCTCGCATTGCTTGAGTACGGAGTCACGCTGGTTTACCGGCCAGGCGCCAACAATGCGGCAGACTTCCTCTCCCGGCATCCCGGAGTGCGTGGGGGAGTGGTGGTAGACACCTGCGCAGAAGAGGCGGACGACCATGTCTGGATGGTAGTGGAAGGAGCAACACCAAATGCGCTGCCCCTGTCGGAGCTGGAGGCTGCAGTGGCTGAGGATGGGTGCTTCCAGATACTGAAGCAGTCGATGCAAAGCGGATCTTGGAAGTTTGTCTTGGAGGCTCTCGCCGGGCGGACCCATGAGGCGAAGACCGCCCTTGAACAGCTGTGGAAGGTGAAAGATGAGCTGTCTTTCTCGGCGTCGGGGCTCCTGCTCCGGGGGGATCGCATAGTGGTCCCCCACTCCAAAGTAGGGGATGTGATCACCCTGGCCCATCATGGCCATCAGGGTGCTGCCAAGACGAAGGCGAGGCTGCGGATGAAGGTCTGGTTCCCGGAGCTGGAGAAAAGGGTCGAAGACTTTGTGGCAGCCTGTGTATGGTGTCAGGCAGCCTCCCCGGTGCAGAGGGAACCCGCGATCGAAGCAATGCCTCGAGGGACCAGGCCCTGGGAGGTCGTGCATGTGGACTTTGGGTCCACGTCCGTGGGCACCCACTTTCTGGCCATAGTCGATGAGTACTCCCGGTACCCCGAGGTGGAGTTCGTGGAATCGGTGGCATTCGAGCATGTGGTAGTCGGCGTGGAAAAGATCTTTGCAACCCACAGATTTCCCCTGACGCTATGCTCGGACAACGGGTCGCCATTCCAAAGCGAGCGGTTCTCAGAGTTTCTAGCCAGTTGTGGAGTTCAACATCGGAAGATATCCCCGCTGTGGCCTCGAGCCAACGGCGATGCAGAAAGGCTGATGCGAACGCTGAACAAGACATTTCGGATTGCGCAAGGACAAT
This sequence comes from Ambystoma mexicanum, assembly GCF_040938575.1. Taxonomy (NCBI): domain Eukaryota; kingdom Metazoa; phylum Chordata; class Amphibia; order Caudata; family Ambystomatidae; genus Ambystoma; species Ambystoma mexicanum. Next base: position 1,500,137,527 of record NC_090922.1, on the reverse strand, counting down.
GCCAGCCCCTCCAACGGGCATTGTATCAATTCCTGAGAGTGTATCGCACCACCCCACATGCATCCACTGGTGTCGCCCCGGCGGAAGTGTTATTTCGGCGATGCCCCCGGGGTCTACTGCCGGAGGTACAGGAGAGAGAACCCGGGGAGATCAACGACCAGCAGGTTGAGGCCGACCGACTGGCCAGGATCAGCCAAGAGAACTTGCGCCCAGGTCTTCGGCTCCAGCAGCTGGAACCTGGGGATGAGGTGCTTATCCGGAACCGACATCCTCACGGGAAGCTGTCCCTCCCTTACGAACCAGCGCCCCTGGATGTGGTCGCCGTGAAGGGGTCGATGGTGACGGCCTCCGATGGGCGAACGGCTGTCACCCGAAACGTCAGCTTCTTCAAGAAGCTGGGAGACTCGAGAACTGAACCCCCTCTGGACCCGGGTGTCGCTGAGATCCCTGATGATGATGGGCCCCCTCTCCGAGTCGGGAGGCTGTTGCTGATGGACTGCCGGTGCCGGAGGTGAGCGGGAGGTACCCCCGGAGGGCTGGGCGAGGGAAACCCGCTTACCTCAGTGAGTATGTGTTGGGACCGTTGGAGGTTCATCCGGAGGGAAGGGACCCGGGTGGCTGACATTAAAGGGGGCCTGGGCTCAGGATGGGCAAGTTGTTTGCTGTGTGATCTGGTGTGTTTAACTAATGTTGTAATTGTGTGTCCTCCTGAAAAAGGAGGAGTGTGGCGTTGCCCCGTAAGGGCTGCGCACGTGGCGGCATGACGTTGCACGTCGCCGCGTGCAGCGTTAATAAACAGGGCGTTCCCGGAAGCCGCAGAGCGACCGGGGAGCCCGAAGCCGACAGATGCGTGTGTGTGAGCTCTGTCGGGTTGGGGGCTCACGGGCACGCATGGGGGGGCCAAGGACAAACCCCCAACACCATCAAGGACATGTCCCAAATGCCACTTCTCCCAAACCAAGCCTGTGCAGAGGAAGTCAAAGGCAACTGCGGTCGCTTCATTTCCCTACAGGGGGTGAGGGGGTAGGGTTGAAAATGGGAAATTTAGTCTAGTCTTGGGGACCGAACAGCACAGAGACATAACGCGGGGTCCTGTTTTATACACCGCCTGCTGCCACAGCTCAGCGGCTTCGCAGCGCTCTCGTTCTTTCCATACTCGCTCACATTACTTACTCATGTGTTGGGTCCCCGACTCTCTGAAACGCTGGCAGGTGGCGTAATCACCGTGTACATTAGTGTATGGAAGGGATACGCGTCCATGAAAGCGCCGAAAAGAGTGTTGCTTGAAAGTGCAGATCACTGAGGTCTTTCTCTGTGATTTCCTGATACATCCCGGCTATTCTGTGTTTGCCAGCAGTGCACCCCTCGAGGTGCTTCACAGGAGGTTAAGATAATGTCCTAGCTGAGTTTTACAGCCGTCACCGCCCCCCCGTTATAAATCCCATATCATATCGGCGCTACTACAAAATAAATACCCGCGTCGCACCAAACTCTATTTTTTAACTTGTCAAAGATGATTAGTCTGTGGTGTGTCTATTCAGTTACCATGAAAACAGTGGTGTGTACTCCCACATTGCATTCACATTATGTATAGTAGCAAGAGGCCTGCTTGCTTGAAACCACGACTTCTAATGTAGCGCGTCTATTACTGGAGGGTATCTTGGCGCTGGAACAGAACACCACGCGAGATAATCAGAAAGAGTGTCCGCATAGAATAGGACGTGGCCATGTCTGGTTGTTTCATAAAGGCATGAAATAGGCATCCAGTCCTGGCTTTCAGGCTCACCTCAGAATGCATTATGGTACTTGTGGTCCTGCATTTCTAAAATAGTTTTACCATCACCAAAAGTGATTCACAGCAGTAAACTATTTATGTCTATTCTCAAGACCACACTTTTCATAACAAAGAAGGAAGCTTGGAGACGAGCCAGTGGCAATACCCATTTTTAAGCATAAGGATGGTATAATGGGGTTACCGAGTACTTGGTTTTGGGGTATAAGGGGTACGTATATGGATGAGTATGGATAACATTTTTAACTGGGAGTGCATCCACCAGGCCTGAGTCACTCTGTCAGGACATGAAAAGGGGACTTGCACCTTCACCCACTGAGCTATCTTCAGACCCATACAATTCCACTTGTCTTCCTGACTGTTGGGCCGGCACTGGCTGACCACACATGAGGATGCGGGGCATTGTCGGTGCTTGGGAGGAAGAGGGGGTGTAAGAACCCCCGTGCTCTGGAAACCTTGAGGCTGCAGTTACTGAAAGCACGCAGGAGTCAGAGGCCTTGTGACTTGGCAGACAGGACTTCCTCTCCAGGCCTTTGAAGCCGGGCCCTCTTTCTAAGCAACGCTCCTCTGAGGTGACCGGGTTCATATGAGGTAAAGCCAAAGGCATCAGCTTCCAGCCTCCCCCCGCCCCTCTGCAGTCCCCGTGCACCCTTTCCCTGCTGCGGTGCTGTGCGCGCGCAGGGAGCACGTGCGGGCGAGCAGGGCAGCCCCACAGGCTCTCCTGACTGTTGTGGGCCCGTATACCGGGTCCCCCAGTAAAACACGGGCCTGGATAGAACGCCCCTTTACTTTATTTCTCCTTTCCACAAACTGCTTCCCTTCCCCACTCTCTGTCCCCCCCCCCTGCCCTTCCGCATCACGTGTTCTTCTCCTTAAAGAGCCCCTGCATATTTCCAGTCCACAGCATCTCCCCCCTGCTTATCACACATGTGTTTAGCTCATATTTCTTCACTCAGCCGCAGGGTTTCCCCCGGGACTTGTGGGTTTCCCCAGATCTCACTTCATCCGTTCCGCCAGGTCCTCCACTGGTCGTTCCTCTGGTCTGTCCTCTGGCCTTCTCTCCCTTGTTGACATGTGTTCTTCATCTCTTCTTGGCTGGTCTATCATTTCCGTGTCCTGCCAGTGCAGTTGGTGGGAAAGGGAGGCGTTTCCGGTTATGCCACGCCCGTCCCTTGCTGCTGTAATCATGGACCCTCTTCTATCGCTTGGAATGGGTCAGGGTCGCACCGAGTGTCGGTTTTCCTCTGCTCTCTCTGCCGCACTAGCACTCGAACCCCGATAGACAGCTGTGATTCTTTCGCTCCCCTTCGCTGGTCAGCCCATAGCTTTGCTTTCCTTTCCTCTCAGCATCTCTTTCTCGGATTTCGTCGTTGTGTTCCTCCGTGTAGGCTTCCTCTTGTAGAAGACAGTTTCGGGGTTTGTATCTAATCATGATCTCCATTGGAGTCTTGTCGGTGGCCTTGTGGGGGGGATTCCTGTAGCTTCTCAGCATTTGACACACCAATTGGGGAAACAGCACTTGGTCAACAAGTGCTTTCTGCCGGGTGCCCTTGATCGTGGACATGAATCGTTCCACCATTCCGTTGGCCTGCGGCCATAGCGATGAGATCTTCTGGTGCTCGATGCCGAGATGGGCTGCAAACTTCCTGAACTCCTGTCCTTGGAATGGGGGTCCATTGTCTGTTTTCATGATGTTGGATACCCCCCATTCACTAAAAAGTTAATGTATACCCTCCACCATGCTGTGGAAAGGCGAGGACGGTACTAACTTCACCACTGGGAACAGTGAATATTCATCCATGGCCACCAGTAAGTGTCCTACTTCCGGGGGCCCGTAGAAATCCATCACCACCCAGTGCTAAAGGACGTTAGGTAGTGGCACAATCTGCAGGGAACATGGGGCTGTGGTTGCTGCGGCCCTCTGGCAGGCCTGGCAGTGGATCATTATGTCTTCTACTACTGCTTCCATGTACGGGATCCATACTTGGTTTCGCAGTATCTTTTTTGGGGTTGCCTGTCCTCGGTGACCCTCATGTGCTAGATCGACGAATGTCTTCCTCAGAGCCTTGAGTACCACTAGGCGGCTCCCTCCCAGTAAAACTATTTGCTCAGTGGTGGCTCGCTCTCCATGTATCATTGCCATCCATTCTATCTCCTTCCTGTCCACCACTTGACTCTCCTGCAGCTCCTTTTAATAGTTTTTCCACTTGTTTGTGTTGGCGAGTTGCACGGCCGCCTTGATGGTGGCATTGTGTTCGCTCTTGTCAGATGAAATTGCTAAGGTGAGTGTCGGGGGTGCATGTTCCCTGATAGATATAGGATAGACTCGCGCAGAGGTCGCCAAACAGTCGATCGCGGGCGACTAGTAGCTCGCCTGAGCCTCTTCAGTCGCCCGCACTGGAAATATTGAAAAATAAACACTTTAAGTTAATTTATTCAATGCTGTGTTTTGCGTCTATTTTCCTTGATAAGGATCCGAACCCTGGTCGTCCCAATTGCAGGCAGGGAGCTTGGCTGCTGTGCCACATGGAACTGCTAGTAAATTCCCTGACAGATGTCAATATCACGTTCTGTTACTGCAAGCTGCCTGTAGTACCAAAGTTGGACTTGTGCGCCCCCGACACTATCTTGCTTAAGCAAGATGCTCTTGTTTGCCAGAGATGTCAGAGGGGCTGGGGCAGGATCATTGTGACCACGCAATGAAATATCACAGTAGCACTGCCGCTCCCCTGGAAATGTTCAAAATAATATTTTAAAAATGGTGCAATTTCTTTCATGTGGCTTGTTTCAAAAACCACTTTTAGTACATTAAGCGATCCATAGACAGGCTGTTCAGTAGAAGCCTACCAGGGTAGCTCAGCAGGTTGCCAGACCAGTGATGAGAGGTTATATATTCAAAACTAAATGCCGTATCATATCATAAGTGTTAAGGGGTGACGAGGCAAGGGAAGCGGAACCGAGAGAAGCCAGACAATGATCCTACTAGGCCAGGTGTCATTCAGATTGCGCAAGTGCATGGGAAGAGGGAAGGAGGAAAGTGCGGGTGTGAGGGGAAGGGGACAGTGCAGTACATGGGATAATAAATAAATAATAAGTAGCGTCCGGCCAGCTGGTGGCAAGTGCAACAGTAGTGCAGACATCAGGTGTCAAGTGCTAGTGGTGGAACTGTAGGGCTAAAGAACAGTCCCTAACTGCGGGGGGTTGCCAGGAAGGCAGTGCAGGTGTGCGACTGGGGTGGGGGGCATGGACTGGAGAGCAGGGGGCGTTGGCAGGTGACCAGTGCAGGTGACCAGTGCAGTTTCAGTATCAGGCAGATTTATAAAGAGGCTGTTGCAATAGTCCAGCCTAGAGAGAACCAGAGCTCTGGCGACCGTGAGCTTCTGGGGGAAGGAGAGGAAAGAAAGAATACCTGAGGAGGTGCAGCTGGTAGTGTGCCTTCTTAGAGATGTCAGAGATGTGAGGGGAGAAGGAGAGTGTGGAGTCAAAGATGACCACAAGGTTTTTAGCCTCACAGATGGGAGCAGAAGGAGGGCCAAGGGAGGCCGGCCAGAGAGCGACAGGAAAGCAGGGAGCAGGTTTTCCAATGAGGAGAATCTCCTCATTGGAAAACCTGGCATTAAGGCAGAGATCATTGGCGGCACACCACTCCTGGGTGGCGGACAGGCAGTCAGAGATGAGGGAGGGAGAAGAGGTGGCTGAGGGTAGCCTGAACATGAGCTGAGTGTCATCCGGATAGCACTGAAAACATAGAAAAGTGCTATAAAATGTGTTTGGCCAAGGTATGGGTTGGGCTGGGCTGGTTGCTTGCTTATATTCAGGACGGAGGTGGGGATATTTATGCCCCTGTAGTGAAAATCAAAAGTTGGCACCCATGAGCCCACAGTTTAATTTCCTAAAAACTGCTGTCAGCACAACAGAAGCATTTATTTATGATTAACCAGTTTGACAAGCATATAACATCTTTATGAATATAACCTGTGCTAAAACACAGAGGGGCACACAAATAACAGAGTATTTGTGGTGTCTGACAAAAAAACATTTAAACGAAAACTAGTGAACGCAAGCAGCATTTTTCAATTTGGAAAGAACTTTTTTATTTATGGAAGTGTGAAATGCACATTTGGAAAACAATAGTGTGCCTAGCATGTAGAAAGGCTGCATAAAGCGCAAAGGAAGGGCACAAAAATTACAGGATATTTGTGTGGTAGTCCAACAAATATCTGTCTTTTTGAGACAGCTACTAATAAATAATAATGCAACAAAGAGGTTTTTGAAGTTCTTAATATAATCGTGAAGGCATGTTATTCCATCTGTTTATAGAGAGGAAATAATGGGCCAAAAAAATATTGGTAAAAATTCAGAGGTTTATAAATATCCCCACCCCGATATCGCCCGCTAGTAGCTCTCCACTGTTGACCTCCACTACAAGTAGCTCTAGCTAACATAAAGGTTGGAGACCCCTGGGATAGAGTGTTCTGCCTCTCTCTCAAACGTATCTTTCCCTTGTCCATCCAGGTGTCTGGATAGGTAGTCCCCTGAGGTTTGCTTGCCCCCCCCCTGGTTTTTGAACAATGCAGTAGTCATGCTCCTGGAGTCTGATGCCCCACCTCGAAATGCACAGGGACATCCTGGTCTTCATGGTGGTCCGTGACAAGGGTAAAACGTCGTCCGATTACAAAATGGTAGAACTTTTCACAAGCCCATACAGCTGTCAAACACTCCCCCTCGGCCTGTGAGTATGCCCTCTCAGTATTTGAGAGGGCCCTACTGGCGCAGGCAACTATGCAGTGTTCAGGTTGTTACCTACAAATGGTCTGGGCCAAGATTGCACGAAGCTCGGTGTGGCTGGCATCCACTGTTATCTCTGTGTCCCACTCGGGGTGGAAGTATTGCAGTCTGCGGCTGGTGACAAGTTAATCTTTTATGGTCTGGAACGCTGCCCTGCATTCACCCTCCCATTCAAATATCACATCTTTCTTTAGCAGCTTCCTTAGGAGGTCTGTCAGTATGGCGTAGTTGGGAGGTACCGGGCACAGTACCCCACCATGTCCAGGACGTACCTGAGTTCTGTCACATGTGGAGGGTTTTGACCCATGTGGAATCATTAGACGGGGTAAATATTGGGAATTAAGCTGTCGCTGCCCATCATTTTGCCCCAGAACAAAAATAAATAATTGGAGTGGGTAAAGATGGGGATGCGCTGTCGCCGCCCATCATTTCATCCCAGAATCCAGGAGAGCTGCGCAGTTGAGCGCACACCAAAATGGTTACCTAACTTGCCACCCACCAGTGTAAAGAAAGGTCTTTGTTAACAAAATCCACTGTTACTGATGTCAAAAAGTTGCTGAAATCGTGACTCATTGGACCACTTTAAAGATTCAACCCTTTTTGTGGGGTTCCACATAACCATCTTACTATAAGGAGCCCCATCAAAACAATGTTAAGCAAGGATTTACTACCATGTAAGAACCATTCCTGTTTAGAATGCATTAATCCAAGAAAATCCCAAAATTGCATGCAGTACCAACAAAATCCTCAAGGGGGCGCTGGCGGTCTAAACTCTGACAGGAGAATTGAGTGCAGTTGCTGAAAAAGGGATTTGACTCAGCTGACTTCAAAGGCTGCATTTTAATTAAAAATTAGCCACATGCTGTTCCCAGAGGCCTGAAGCCTGGGAAACCCTATCACCTCAAGAGCTTCACACCAGGAGTTAGAATCTCACATGACCTCTTGATTGATAGAAGGCAGACTGGCTGGGAGCTTCCCAGAGACCACACAAAGGACCCTTTCCTCTGAAAGGAATATGTTAATTTTGTCTGTTTAATGTCAACAAAGCCCTGCCTGCCCAGAGGACTGACCCACCCAAGTCTTGGAGGCGGACTTCAACACTCTGAGGACTGAATTGAAAGGAAAATATATATTTTACAAAAACACTGATAACTCTTTGTAATCAAATGACAGAAATGTATAACTTTGAGAGCTTTAATTTAAAAAATGTACCTTTAATTCAAGACTAAACTCGAATTTGTGTGATGTTCTGGGGCAAAACCCCATTGTTTATTAATATTACAGACTCCCTGTTTCAGCTAGACAAACGAAAATGCATTGGTATGTGGGTAGATATGTGAGGAACAGTTGTATAAAATTTAATGAAGATCCAATGTTGTTTAGCACATGAAAAGGTTCTAGAAGTTGCCATTTTTGAATGCAAGCTCCTAGAATGAGCAGATTTGGACAGAGACATGGCTAAATTCAGCCACACCATGTATATGTAATTTCAAACAACTGTGTAACTCTGAAGTATGTATTTTGATCATATATAGATTTGGGTGCACAGATGATAAGGGAGGTTCTTCAAGAGATCATAAATGGCTGACATCACTCTGACACAACTTAGTTCGCCAATCAGGGGACGAATGAAAGTTTGACCAATTAGAAGCTGAGAGAGAGGTAGGGTCAGTGATGCTAGAACACACCCACATTCTAAACACATAAAAGCAGACAGACAGGACAGATAGGGACCTTCCAAATCCATCTGCAGCGGGACGCTCTGCCGGAAAAATCCATACTTACCTCCATCAACCTCCAGAGAGCCAAACTAGAGACTTCAATCTATCCAGAACTAAGAGACCAGACCAGAGAGAAAGCAGTGCTGTACCCAGAGAGACCCAGAGAACCAGAGAGAGCTGACCCAGATCACTGTGAAGTGCAGAGACCAGAGGCGAATTTAAAACCCTGACCAGATCCGTGATGAGGCCCATTTCACTCAAGAATATAGTGTGAGTACATAGCAAACTGTGCAGAACCAATCTCTTAGTTAAAATAATATAATTCAATCTATTTAACCTAAGTAGAACTGCCTCCTAGCTGTCACCTGTCATTTCTAGTTGCAAGCTGCACTTGTCATTTTGAGCTTTTGAAATTTGCAAACCCAAAAACGACCTTTATTAAATCGCTCATATCTCCGCGACCGTTTGGGCTAGAGACTTGCAGTAACTTTCCTCTGATAGCTTAGAATCGTAGCTCTGAATCGCACAAGAACGCATTTCTACCCCTTATAGTTTTACCGCAATCGCGGAACACGCATTCGCGAATTTTACCGCGATTTGCAATTTCTTCACATGCAAAAACTGCTGCTGCTTGCCTTCCATTTGCCAGAAATTCGTTTAACCTGCTAACTATCCCTGCCTCATTGCTAGTGTGAGCCTGGACTAATATTAACTAGATACCACTCACCCTGAACCTCTGAAAGGGAATTAAAAAGCATTTCCAGCATATTTCTCATCCATTGCTAGCACATATCAAAGCATTTGGGCCTGTGTTTTCAAAACTCCTATCTGTTTTCTCTAAGCTTGCTGGATTGAACTGATTACATTGATTGCATTTCTGAGAACTGTGTGCTTTCCTCCCATTTCCTTGCATTGCATAAAGAGGGGGGGAGTGAATAGCCAGAGAAAAGTGATTACATTGTTTGGTTGAAATCATATTGAGTATTTTCTGTACTGCATTCATTGAATATTGCATCCACCTGGGCTTACATAAAGCATCCTCTACCACATTATACTTTTGTTCCTATTTACCAGTGTGCTACCTTATCCATTTCTTGTCAACTCCTTATTGATTATAGAGAAGCGTGTTAGTGCCAGATTCTCCGTTGTTGATCTTTATCATATCAGATTAAGTGTGCTATTCAATTATTAATTTATTATAAAGTGGGATATATATATCTATTTTAAATTATCAAATAAACCTTTTAAACTTGCAAAACAGAACTACTTCTTGGCTCAGTGGGGTCAGGGGGATTCCAAGAGAGGGGTGTTATACAGGGGTAGTCATCCAGAACGCATGAACTGGACCTAAAGATATATCAATAAGGGTTTTCATTCAGTATTCTAGACTAGGCGTTAACTTAGCTGTAGTGCTGAATTGAATCCTCTTACAAAGTGGGGGCTCGAGCCGAGACGTTGGGTTAGATTTACCACTTGTGCAGCTTAATACAGTGTGCTAACTGACGGGATACATACATCCGGTCGGATCACCACGCTGCATTACGCTGTGAAGCATTCCTCAAAAGGGACACTCCAAGAAAAGTTCTGTTCTGCAAAACTAAAATACTAACTTCCGTAAGTCAGGACAGAGACCAATCTCTAGAATGACGACCTTGGTAGATATGAAAATAGCCAGAGAGCACTTCTTACACAAACTATTTGTGAGAGGTGAATGGACTCACCAGGACCAAACAGTCTGGTTGCAGGCCATCACGCAACAGGTCACTGAAACAGGGTCAGATATATATAGAGATCAGGGTCCATTACACGTGGCCCTGAGTGAACTATATATGGCTCCTAAGGCCAAAGATGAGCACGACAAGATTGTTAGGATAGCGGCATATTTATATTTATACATGGGAGCCATACAGAATAAATGTGCTGAAGGCCATGATCTGGCAAAAAGGCAACAGATGGCGTTAGAGAAGGCCCAATCTGATCTGGACTCTTCTGAGCAAAGGCTGCACAGAAGCCAGGAGTCAGAAAATGACAGCAGACAGTACATCACTAAAATAAAGGAGGATATGGATGTGCTGCAAAAGGAAAAGTCAGAACAGGATACCAGATTTCTGGCCCTGCAGAAGGAACACCAAGAAGGTTTGGACTCCCTACTGCAAAGCCAGAAAAAGCTGGAGCAACAGCTAGACTTCAATAGGGCATGTGCTGAGCAGGTAGTCACCCTGCAAGGCCACCTAGATAGAGTGAAGGCAGAGAGCAATAAACTGATTCTGAAAGACCTGGATACCCAGGCAGAGTTTGATCAGGAGCGCCAGAAAGCTGGTGCCTTCCAAAGGCAAAGGGACGACCTGGCGGCACAAATGCAGGCTCTTAGTCAGGAAAGAGATGCCTTAGGCCAGGAAGTCTGCCATTTAAAAAGAAACATGGAAGAAAATCACCTGGCCCACCAGGGGCTGGGTGACCTCCAAAAAGAAAACCAGAACTTGGTAGAGCACACCAGAAGGGTGGAGGATGCTCTAGCAAGAAAGGAGCAGGCCAATAGGGACATTGCCCAGGAGGTAACCCTCCTGCAGCAAAGACTGGCCCAGTTCTCCAGGACCAACCAGGAAGCACAGAGGGAGAATGAGGCCCTCTGTCAACACAATGATAGGCTCCAGCAACAGGTAGCGATGCAGGAGAAACTGATAGAGTCGAGTAAGGCCTTAACAGAGGAACTGAAAGCACAAATGCAGGCTCTTGCATTGCAACAGGGAGCAGGGGCGGATAGAGATGAGGTCCGCTGGGAAAGAGAGATTCCTGACCATAACCGCAGGAGCCCTAACACCAGGGGCCTTCATTTTCCCCAGTCCCTGGACTCTACCACCCCCATGTCCCCTGGCGCACATGAGCACAGGGCCGCAGGGATGGCAGATCACTATCCAGCTAAGAGTATGGGGCTCATAGGCCAGTACCACTCAGGAATGGAGGGGTGGGCATCCGGGTATGGGCACCCAAGTACAGTACAGTTCAATGGGGAACCCCAGGAGAGTAGGCCCATTAAGGGCATCCTGAAAACCTCTGCCCAGTTAGGTCAGTGGAGGGGGTACCCATCAAATCCTGGCAGCAAGGAGGAATCTGAAGACTCCTCTGAACTGCGCAGGACACAGGAGACCAGGTCCCCACATTCTGCCAGCCATTCCCAGGCTCGCAGAATCCGGGAAAACCTGGAAGAACAGACGGGAACCTCTGGGAGCAGTGCCTCTGAGTCCGAGGAAGAATGGACAAGGGTTACCCGAATCAAAAAGGCCAATAAGGCAAAAAGGGCCTTGCTTAAGGACCCCTTAAAGCAGATTAAGGCGATCAGGAGCGTCATCACGCCTTACCATAAGAACGCTAAGTATTCTGTTTGGGAGCACTTAGAGTTGTTTGAACAAATGATGGAGACTTTCCATTTGAAGGACAGCCAAAGCTGTATTCAATATGTAAAGTGGACATTCTCCCCGGAATACTCCAGTTTCTTTGCGGGGCTGGAGGACCAAAATCATTTAAGATGGTCCACATATAAGGCGGCCATCCTGAAACATTTTTCTGTTCACAGAAATCCTCAAGAGGCTCGCAAGGCGGCCTACAATTTGCAATGTGGGGAGGATCAGGCCCCACGAGAATTTGTGCAGGAGTTAAAGCGTGCTTTTGCGCAAACCACCAGAAGGGTGCGCACAGATAGTAGAGAGTTTGTCAATACATTTTTCCATGCCTTGCCCAAATATATCATGACCCAGCTTGTGAGGGATTTTCATGAGAAAAGATCTTTAGACTGGGTCATTGAACAGGCTACCCGGATCTATGAGGTGCAGAAGCCCATAGAAAACAAAAGTAATGCCCAGAAAAACCCCAAAGCCAACAGCACCCCTGCTGCTGCCAAGGTGGCAGAGGTAAAGGTTACCCCCGTTTTGGATTTGGAGATGGGGGGGCCTAAAAACCTGCCTGCACCTAATAATGCTAGGCCCAGGAGGTCCTCGGGTCAGTCACAGACAGGGAGCCAAGGAGGCAGCCCCACAAATGGGGTCCCTCGCTCTCCTGATTATGTAAGTCCCCGTTACAAGGGAAATCGACCCATCCTGGGTTATGTGTGGACTCCTCCAGCCCAAGGGGGGGATCCAGACAAGCACCTAACCCAGGGAACTTCCCTCCAAACTTCCCACAGGAGGGCAGAAATTTACCAAACCCTGGGCAGAACTTTTTCCCCAGATATCCACCCGACTTTCAGCCCCAAAACCATCCATCCTTCTTTCCCCAATTCCCTGAGCCCAGACCACTGAATCCGGGAGAGGGGAGGCCAAGGGTGGAGGGGTACCCAAATCTTCCCAACCCGGGGTATTACCAGAGGAGGGACAGCTACCCTTCCCGGGATCAGCCCAGGGGAGAAAACAGGGCCCCGTATCAGCCTGAGCGGGTTTCCCAGTTAGAGCGCCAGGTTCAAAACATGGCGCGGGATCTGGGTCACATACTGAGGGCTCAGCAGAACCCTCAGATGGGCGTGCCGGCGCAGAACGCACCCAACTCTGGACCTGGTGCTCCAGAACAATGACGGGGGCAGCACCCCGATAACTCACCGGTTCCCAGGGAGGAGGCACAAGGGGAAGGGGGGTGTAAAGCCTTGGAGGAAGCTTCCTTCCTCACTTGTAAACAGCCCCTGGAAACCCAGGAACCGGAAACAAAATCTCTTGCCCCTGAAAGTCTGCCTCCTAAGGAGCAGAGGGGGGGTAGGGGAAACAAAAGACCCAAACAGACTCAGTTTGAGGAGGAGGTACAGATCTTCCAATTTGAGGGAGAGGGATCCTCAGAGGATCCTGGGAAAAGGATCTTCTCCTTCAGAGAGGGGGGAACTCCTCCCAAAGAAAAATGGGTCCCTAGGGATGCAAATCCAGACTGGGGAGATGTGGAGACTGAGCTACCGCCGCCCACCATCTCATCCCAGAACCAACAGCAAGAAAATCCCCGGGTTCAAACCCATACTGGGGACTGCCTCCAAAAAGGGGGGGGCGGCCCAGAACCGGAACCAGGGGAACCCACAATGGCTCTGATCTCCAGTTGCCAACTTTTTCTTTCAAATTCCCAACACTCTCCACAGAATTCTGCCCAAATCTCTTCGCTAGCGATGTCCAAAACCAGAAAGTTAGCCCACCAGTTGTCCAAAAATGTGCATTATCTGTGCCCCCTGGAGGAGAAGGAGGGAAGATATTATGCCCCGGTACAAGTACAGGGGCAGGGTACAATCTCGGCACTGGTGGACACTGGATCTCAAGCTACCCTTCTGTCCAGAAGGGCCTTTGATGAACTGAACCCAGGAAGGGGAGAGAATTACCAAATTCCTCTCACCTCACTTCCTGGGCAACTCCAGAACTTTGACGGGAAGGAAATTCCTGTCGAGGGGACTGCAGACTTGGACATTAAAATGGGGCGACATAAGTTGAAACACCCGGTCATAGTTGTGACCCCAGAGGGCACCCCTTGTTTACTAGGGAATGACCTCCTGAGAAGGTTGTCACCCCTAATAGATTGCGTAAACAAGGTCCTCTGGACCCAGACTAGCCGACCAATAAAATTAAAACAGAGTGTCAACCATGTTAGTTTAAACGGCACCTGCCACATGGTTGAACAAAAATCTGACCAAGTAGAATTTCACTTCCAGAACAACCAGATTCCAGACGTGACAGTAATAGCAGTAGGACAACAGACTGGTGATGGGGGGTCCTCTCTATTTCTGAAAATCAACCTTCCTTCCAGTCTAAAGTGGTATTCCACGCTGGAAGGAAACACTCTGAAATTCTATACCAATCCACAATCTGAAACTCCCACTCCTATAGTCCAGAAAGATGTGAAATCAGCTCAGAGCCTGGCTGATATTCAGCAAATTGGAGAGCAGTTGTTCATCCCTGTTCAGTTAAATGATGGGAAGGACTCTGTTCTCGCTCGAGTGTGTGTGAACAACGGTAAGAGCTTCATCAGCGAAGCCATGTTCCGCCAACTCCCAAAAGATCCAGCCATTCCCACCTTCAAACTGATAGACAAATGGGAAATGGACCTGGAAGCACCTAATTCCAAACATCTCCTGCCAAGCAGGTGTATGCTCAAAATCTCCATTGGCAACAAGAGCATAGTCCACAATTGTTGGGTCGTGCGAGACGTCCCTGCCGCCTTTTACTTAGGCAGTGACATTCTCAATCGCTTTGCCATTAGTTTGGACCTAATAAACTTCAAAGCCTGGTCCCGATTAGCGGATAATCCCATGGGCTTTGATGATCCAGAAAAAGCCTTTAGGTCAGCTCAATTGCTACCTTATGCAGTTGAAATTCAGATTAAAGAGGAAGTCACCATCCCAGAAAGGACCCGACAATTCTCCCTGGAAGTGAAAGTTAAAAGGGGACAAGAGTTGAAAAACCCTGATGCTTACATACATCTAAACGCTTCTCTCCAACAGCAAGGGTTGGGGGTAAACCCAACTCCATTAGTCAACATAGAACATGACACCATTCCAATAGAGGTGGATAACAGCGACTTAAAGAGTATTACTCTAGCCGCAGGCACCATTATTGGAATGGCGGTTGATGACCGACATTTCTCCATTGATCTTAGAAATGAACTATTAGGACCAATCCCCAAGGACTGTGTTGACAGTGACAGTGAGGACAATACAACACCAGACAGGATTTTCACCCGGCATGGGGGGAACTTCCTGGTGTACACTTCCTGCCCCTATGGTAAGGAAGATGTGACGTGTGACTTCAGGAGGGATGAGGTGATTTTCCAGGTACATGAGGGCTGCCTTTCCCACCTGAAGCCTCCGGTCCAAATCAGCACTCTGACCAGGGACTTCTCCACCCAGCTGGAGGAGGCCGCGGAAATAGCCAAACCAGAAGTCTTTCCAGGCTTCAGGCAGATGGTGGAAGAGAGAGTCAACCTAGCTGATGCCTGTGTGACTCTGGAACAAAAGCAAAAGTTGAAACAAGTTTTCTTGGATTTCCAAGATCTCTTTGCGGTAGACTCATATGACTGTGGTCGCACTGACATCCACACAACAACAATCCCCACGGACCCTGGCATGACTCCTGTGTTTGTGAAGCAATATCGCTTGCCTCTCGCATCAATGGAGTCCCTTACTGAAATAATTAAGAACCTTGAGTCCCGGGGAATAATCCGTCCAGTCCACAGCACCTTCAATAATCCGGTGCTGGGAATATTGAAGCCGAACGGCCAGTGGAGACTCTGCGCCGACCTCAGGGAGCTCAACAAACGGGTCCATACTTCCCGATGGCCTCTGCCCTACATTGACCAAGGGCTGGCCCAGATCCAGGGGTCACAGGTATTCACTGCAATAGACCTGACCAATGGGTACTGGACCGTGCCTGTCAGTAGGGAGGACCAATACAAACTGGCTTTTACCTTTGGGGGCCAGCAGTACACATGGACCCGGACTCCCTTCGGATACCTCAACTCTGGCAATGAATTCAACATTTTTCTACACAAGGCCATGCCTGACTTGGGTGCAAGGGGTAACTTGGCTTATGTAGATGATGTCCTCATCAAAAGTTCATCTGTGGAGGAACACATAGCGGAGATCCGTTATGTTCTGACACAGTTGAGGGCCGCCGGAGCAAAACTTTCCTTTCAGAAAGCACAGTGGTGTAGAACCCGTGTTAATTTCTTGGGGCATGAGATTACTCCTCAGGGCCTCTGTCCTCAGGAAAAGAAAGTGGAAGCACTTCAGAAACTGAAAGACCCCACAACTCTGCGGGAACTAAGGAGCCTCCTTGGACTGACTAATTACAGCAGAAAGTTCATTGAGGGCCACGCAGAGATCACCAGACCCCTGATTCATCTCCTGAAGGGGGGGGTCAAGTGGGAATGGGGTCCAGAACAATCCGAGGCAGTAAGACAACTCAAGAGAAGCCTCTCACAAGCGCCTTGCCTAGCTTACCCTGTCAGAAACAAGGAGTTCTTCCTGGAGACAGGGTTCTCTAATACGTGCTTGATGGCAGTATTATACCAAAAGCATGACAAGGTCAATAAAGTAATCTCCTATGCGAGCAAAACTTTATCCTCTGTGGAGGAAAAATTCAACGATTGTGAGAAGGCACTCCTGGCAACGGTGTGGGCATTGAAGAATTACCGCCCGTTTATCCAGGGGGAACACATCATAGTGGAGACTCCACACCAGCCTCTGCAATATCTCCAAAGTGACAGATCCGGGCTGGAAATGTGAGTAATTCCCGAATTACTTCCTGGATTCTGTCAATGCAAGGCTTTCCTGTGGAGGTCAGATATGGCCAAAACAAGAAGAGTCCCCTCGCGCAAGGTCTGGCTGACTTGCATGATTGTGCCAGAGAAAACTGTCTCGAGGACGAAAGTCTAAAAATAAAGGACAACATGGAGGCATACCTTAATTCCCCCCACAAAGTCTTTGAAGAGGACAAGTGTGAGGGAATGCCCACTGTCTATGTGGATGGATGCTCTTACCATGTTGACAACGACGGGGAGAAAGAACTGGTGGCTGGCGTAGGGAATGCATGGGTGAATGAGTCCCCAGAACCCTCCGCTGGATACAAAATTGGTCCCCGAAGTAGTCAGGTGGCAGAATTGATGGCTGTGCATCAGGCCATCCTCACTGCTGTCCAGCATCAACTCCACGAACTGGTCATAATCACAGATTCGGATTATGTACGGAACGGGTTCGTGGAGCACCTGGTTAATTGGAAAACCAGAGGCATGTTATGTGCTAACAACAAACCCTTGAAACATGGGAAGTTGATCCAAAACATTGATGATCTGGTCACATCGAATGGGATGACCATCTATTGGAAAAAGATCAAGGGTCATTCCAAAGTAGAGGGACCAGACAAAACTGGAAACGACTTAGCTGATCAGCTGGCCAAAACCGGAGCCATCCAAGGGGATCTAATTGAGATTGAGTCCCTGTTGGGGGAAATCCAGGTCACTGCCATCACTAGGTCCCAGACAAATGCTCACAACGACCTTTCAATTGCACAATGGAGTAAGGAGACCCCTGATGCTGATTTGATTACCGCTCAGAAGGGGGATCCAATTATTGGTAAATTTTACCAGCACCTTGAGGACCCTGAGAACTTTCCCCTGACGGATACCGATTACATTGGGAAAGAGGACCTAAGAGTGTTGATGAAATGTCCAAAAATGTTCCGAATCCAAGACGGTTTGCTGGTAAGGAAATCCAAAGCTGGCCACGATCAGTGGGTGGTTCCTACCTCATTCCGAAGCCTGATGTTAAGTCACGCCCATGATGCGGCCACCGCCGGTCATAGGGGGTTTCACACAACACTGGAAATCTTAAGAGAGGTTGCATACTGGCCACACATGGGCCAGGACCTCAACCAATATTTGAAGGGTTGTCTTGTGTGTGCACAATTTCAGCCGACATCCCTCACACACCGGGCACCTTTACAAAAGCGGGGAATGACACTGCCATGGTCAGATTTACAAATCGACTTTGTAGGCCCCGTGGTTCGCTCGGCTAGGGGGAATAAGTACATGTTGACCGTCACATGCTTGTTTACCAAGTGGGTGGAATGTCTCCCAGCCCCAAATTGCAAGGCAGAAACTGCAGCTGCCTTGATGATTAACCACATCTTTTCCCGTTTTGGTCTACCTCAAAGGATTGAGTCAGACAGAGGTAGCCACTTCACCAGTGAAGTAATGACAAAGATGTGGGAGATACTGGGGGTCAAGAGAAAGCTACATATTGCTTATAGACCAGCTTCTTCTGGGGCAGTAGAGAGATATAACCGGACAATTGTGAGCATCTTAAAAAAGTTTGTGGCAGATTCTGGGCCAAGTTGGGATATCCGATTACCTCTGGTCCTAATGGCCATCAGATCTACCCCTTCATCTGCAACCAAAATGTCACCATTTGAGTTGATGACTGGGCGCAAGATGGTGCTTCCTCAGCATTTGCTCTACAGGACCCAAGAGCAGACACTGATAAATGCCTCCACTACTCATGAGTATGTAGAGAATTTAAGGAAACACCTCCAACATGCTTTTGCTTATGCTCAGCGGAATCTAGAAAGATCGGCTGATAGCATGAAGACCCACTATGACCTGAAAACTTCCAGGAAGGAATATCAGGTGGGGGCCTACAAAATCCACATCCCCAAAGGCGGTTCGGCAGAGGGGGAAGACAAGTGGGTCCACATAAACCAGTTGAAATGTTGCCATCCCAGGCACACTCTGCAACAACTGGAGGAATCCTCTGAAATCCTAGCGGGTACTGTCTCAGACTAATTCAGTTCCAACCATAAAACATACCACATCTAGTCTCTAAAATATTGTGATTTGCATGAAACTGTCTCTTAGTTATACTGTTTTTATTTTTTCAAAATAAGAATGTAATGTTTCGTGATGATAAAATGCATATGCTGCCCCACTATCTCAACAGTGGTGGAAAGACGTCTATGAGTAGGTATTGCCGCTCTTCCTTTGTCGTCCTAGGAGAAAGAAGACCTGGAGACGGGCCAAGGAGGACGATCCGGAGACCGGGAGCAGAGACGCAACGGGCCCGGGGTACCGCCCAATCTTCCCATCAGGACCGGCGAGGAGAACTGATCGATCTGACCGGATGGAGAGGAAGATGCTGAACTGTGCCGTCTACAGAATTGGAAGAAGATAATGTGGACATACCAGCGCCAGGGTTCAAAACCTCCCTTGCAACCGACTCTCCCTCGACTCAAGTCAAAGCGCAGTCGGGCGGGGGGGTTTGTGGAGGGTTTTGACCCATGTGGAATCATTAGACGGGGTAAAGATGGGGATTAAGCTGTCGCTGCCCATCATTTTGCCCCAGAACAAAAATAAATAATTGGAGTGGGTAAAGATGGGGATGCGCTGTCGCCGCCCATCATTTCATCCCAGAATCCAGGAGAGCTGCGCAGTTGAGCGCCCACCAAAATGGTTACCTAACTTGCCACCCACCAGTGTAAAGAAAGGTCTTTGTTAACAAAATCCACTGTTACTGATGTCAAAAAGTTGCTGAAATCGTGACTCATTGGACCACTTTAAAGATTCAACCCTTTTTGTGGGGTTCCACATAACCATCTTACTATAAAGAGCCCCATCAAAACAATGTTAAGCAAGGATTTACTACCATGTAAGAACCATTCCTGTTTAGAATGCATTAATCCAAGAAAATCCCAAAATTGCATGCAGTACCAACAAAATCCTCAAGGGGGCGCTGGCGGTCTAAACTCTGACAGGAGAATTGAGTGCAGTTGCTGACAAAGGGATTTGACTCAGCTGACTTCAAAGGCTGCATTTTAATTAAAAATTAGCCACATGCTGTTCCCAGAGGCCTGAAGCCTGGGAAACCCTATCACCTCAAGAGCTTCACACCAGGAGTTAGAATCTCACATGACCTCTTGATTGATAGAAGGCAGACTGGCTGGGAGCTTCCCAGAGACCACACAAAGGACCCTTTCCTCTGAAAGGAATATGTTAATTTTGTCTGTTTAATGTCAACAAAGCCCTGCCTGCCCAGAGGACTGACCCACCCAAGTCTTGGAGGCGGACTTCAACACTCTGAGGACTGAATTGAAAGGAAAATATATATTTTACAAAAACACTGATAACTCTTTGTAATCAAATGACAGAAATGTATAACTTTGAGAGCTTTAATTTAAAAAATGTACCTTTAATTCAAGACTAAACTCGAATTTGTGTGATGTTCTGGGGCAAAACCCCATTGTTTATTAATATTACAGACTCCCTGTTTCAGCTAGACAAACGAAAATGCATTGGTATGTGGGTAGATATGTGAGGAACAGTTGTATAAAATTTAATGAAGATCCAATGTTGTTTAGCACATGAAAAGGTTCTAGAAGTTGCCATTTTTGAATGCAAGCTCCTAGAATGAGCAGATTTGGACAGAGACATGGCTAAATTCAGCCACACCATGTATATGTAATTTCAAACAACTGTGTAACTCTGAAGTATGTATTTTGATCATATATAGATTTGGGTGCACAGATGATAAGGGAGGTTCTTCAAGAGATCATAAATGGCTGACATCACTCTGACACAACTTAGTTCGCCAATCAGGGGACGAATGAAAGTTTGACCAATTAGAAGCTGAGAGAGAGGTAGGGTCAGTGATGCTAGAACACACCCACATTCTAAACACATAAAAGCAGACAGACAGGACAGATAGGGACCTTCCAAATCCATCTGCAGCGGGACGCTCTGCCGGAAAAATCCATACTTACCTCCATCAACCTCCAGAGAGCCAAACTAGAGACTTCAATCTATCCAGAACTAAGAGACCAGACCAGAGAGAAAGCAGTGCTGTACCCAGAGAGACCCAGAGAACCAGAGAGAGCTGACCCAGATCACTGTGAAGTGCAGAGACCAGAGGCGAATTTAAAACCCTGACCAGATCCGTGATGAGGCCCATTTCACTCAAGAATATAGTGTGAGTACATAGCAAACTGTGCAGAACCAATCTCTTAGTTAAAATAATATAATTCAATCTATTTAACCTAAGTAGAACTGCCTCCTAGCTGTCACCTGTCATTTCTAGTTGCAAGCTGCACTTGTCATTTTGAGCTTTTGAAATTTGCAAACCCAAAAACGACCTTTATTAAATCGCTCATATCTCCGCGACCGTTTGGGCTAGAGACTTGCAGTAACTTTCCTCTGATAGCTTAGAATCGTAGCTCTGAATCGCACCAAGAACCGAATTTTACCGCGATTTGCAATTTCTTCACATGCAAAAACTGCTGCTGCTTGCCTTCCATTTGCCAGAAATTCGTTTAACCTGCTAACTATCCCTGCCTCATTGCTAGTGTGAGCCTGGACTAATATTAACTAGATACCACTCACCCTGAACCTCTGAAAGGGAATTAAAAAGCATTTCCAGCATATTTCTCATCCATTGCTAGCACATATCAAAGCATTTGGGCCTGTGTTTTCAAAACTCCTATCTGTTTTCTCTAAGCTTGCTGGATTGAACTGATTACATTGATTGCATTTCTGAGAACTGTGTGCTTTCCTCCCATTTCCTTGCATTGCATAAAGAGGGGGGGAGTGAATAGCCAGAGAAAAGTGATTACATTGTTTGGTTGAAATCATATTGAGTATTTTCTGTACTGCATTCATTGAATATTGCATCCACCTGGGCTTACATAAAGCATCCTCTACCACATTATACTTTTGTTCCTATTTACCAGTGTGCTACCTTATCCATTTCTTGTCAACTCCTTATTGATTATAGAGAAGCGTGTTAGTGCCAGATTCTCCGTTGTTGATCTTTATCATATCAGATTAAGTGTGCTATTCAATTATTAATTTATTATAAAGTGGGAAATATATATCTATTTTAAATTATCAAATAAACCTTTTAAACTTGCAAAACAGAACTACTTCTTGGCTCAGTGGGGTCAGGGGGATTCCAAGAGAGGGGTGTTATACAGGGGTAGTCATCCAGAACGCATGAACTGGACCTAAAGATATATCAATAAGGGTTTTCATTCAGTATTCTAGACTAGGCGTTAACTTAGCTGTAGTGCTGAATTGAATCCTCTTACACACATCATTTGGTGGGGCTAGGTTCCCAATTACACCTATCTGGGTGGGTCAGCTGTCATGCCTTGGTCCGAGAAGAGATACCCAAAGAATTTCAGGCTGGGTTTGTTAATGTCACATTTGGCCCCCTCGAGGGTGAGGTCTGCTGCATGTAGGATTTCACATACCTGTAGTAGTGCTCGCTCCTGTTGATCCTGCGGCATGCCAAATACGAGGATATTATTGCTGTATTAAAAGGCAGCCATCACTGGTGCCAGCAGCCGGCAGATGGTTTCCTGGAATGTCTCTGCAGCGGCTGATATTCCAAAATTAAGCTGTTTGTAACAGAAGAGCCTTTTGTGCATTGCGAGCATGGTGATGGGCCTGAAGTGAGGGTGGATGACCAGCTGGTGGTTACCCTGGTTGAGGTCGAACTTTGAGAAACACGTGGCCTGGTTTAGCCTGATAATCATGCCCTCTATACTGGGCCCGGTTTGTCTTTCTCTCTGGATGGCAGTGTTTGGTATGCGCATATCGACACAGAGGCGCAGACATCCGTTATCTTTCAGCAACACCACCAGTGGCCATTCACTCTCTCTATAATGTCACTGTCCAGGAGTAGTTGCAGCTCTCGGGACACCTGAACTTGTAAGTGAAACCCTACTCTGCATGGGTGTTGGGGCACCGGCATGTTGGATGTCTTGACCCACGTTCAAGTTATTATGCTACAACATTTGTTGCTGTGGGCTTAGAAAATCCAAGATGGCGGTAAAACCCACATTTGCGCCAAAATCCAGGAAAACCGCGCAGTTTGTGCGCACACCAAAACGGTCGCCTGACCTGCCACCTACCAGTGTGAGCGTGAGGGGACTGAAGCGCCATGAGCGAAATCAGTGCTAAGGAATATGGTGCTGTTCAAAATCTGTTGTTATTAATGTCAAAAATGGGTGCAATACTGGTGCTCACCACTACCAGAAAGCCGGCGTTTTAAAACCACCAGACACTTGTGTAAAACTGAACAAATGAACCCAAACTCGGCCAAAGAAAGACTTGCTAAGAGGTGGATACAATGTAAAACTATATTCTGAAATGACAGGAAGGAAGTAATTGTCTAATGTATGTATTGAAAATAGCTGGGGATGTCAGCAGCTTAAGTGAATTTGGGTTTAAAGCCACTAAAATCGAAATGTTTAGAATACATGAGTGACCTACTTTTGAGTGTCACATAGGTTGCAATTGTTTAAATGTCATAGTTTTGAACTTAGAATCAGTGTTCTAGCTGCATGTGTAAAAATTGCAAGTTTGGTTTGAATGTAGAAAACTGGGAACCAAAGTGACATTTAGCTGAATCCTGGCTTAAAGAGATTGAATTCTGCCTGACAACTACCCCCCCGACAGGAGTTGAAACTTGATCAGCAGCTGTGTTCCCAGGACTGGCTGCATTCTGCTGCCCCTGCCAAAAGGAGATGACACCTCTCTGATTGAATTTAGGGGAGTGGCACCTGGGGAGTGCAGGAAATTGAACAATGAGCCTTCCTTGGCCCAGGCAAATGTTAAATTAGGGGGGGGTCGTAAATGGCTTCCTCTTGGAAGGAAATGGGAGGGGCGCTGTATCTGTGAGCAAGCTGAGTTGGGGGAAGTGGACAAACCAGAAATTCCACCGTGTGCTTTAGAAAACCACACCCATTTGGGGGCAGTGCATAATTTTAAAAAGATGGATAATTCATAGTGCGGACTTGTAAAAATTATATAAATAATATCATTTTTGTGATTTTTCTGTGCACATTTTGAGAGGTGTTAGAACTCTGTACCATGTTCTGAGGCAAAACCCAATGAATTATGGAGATTGCAGACATGGGGTTCACGCTAGAAAAATTAAAAGTTACTGGAATATGTGTAGAAAGGCAGTGTACATGTGTGCCATTTTTGGTAAACGTCCGATATTGGTAAACCAACTAAAAACGAAAATAAGTTGTCATTTTTGAATGCAAGCTCTTAGAAACATCAGAGGTGGAACAGAATGTACCATAAGTAATCTGTAATATGTACATGTAATGTCAACCACTTGTGTATCTGGGAAATATGTATTTGGATCATAAATAGATTTGTGTGCAATTTGACAAGGGGAGGATCCTTTGACCATAAACCTACCTCATCACTCTGACTCACAACTCAGTTCCCCTAATCAAGGGAGAGAGGAGAAGTGGGCCAATGATAAGTTGAGAGGGGCAGGCTCAGTTATGCTACGCACACACCCACTTTCTAAACACATGAAAGGAGACTGTGCAGGACAGGTAGCGACATTCAATTTCCATTTCCTTGTGGAGCACGCTGACAGACGACTTCACATCCAGAGACTCCAGACTTCAAATCCATCAATATCCAGAGACCAGAACTTAACTCCAGAACTTGTTGCAGAGAGGCCTGAATCCACAAGCTGAATTCCTTTTCAGCAGGCCTCCAAATCATTTGCAAACTATTCAACAGAGAGACCAGAGGTCCAGAGATCCGTACAGTGGCGAGTGCCAGACCAGATCGCTGAGAGCTGACCCAAATCGCTGTGCGCAGAACCAGTGCCCAGTGGCGAGAGAACCGCAGCCAATCCCAACACAATCCGTGACGAAGTCGCATTCCTGTCCAAAATATAGTGTGAGTACTCAGCCAGAACTGTGCAAAACCAATCTCTTAGTTTAAAATAATCCAATTCAAACTATTTTAACCTATCTAGAACTACACCATAGCATTGTGTGTCCTTCTGTGACTTTAAAGCTGCAAAACTTTCATCTGTCATTCTGAAACTTTAAAATTTCATTTCTGAAAATCTACCTCCACAAAATCGTCCGTATCTCCGGAACCGTTTGTTCTAGGAACGAATTTAACTTTTATTTTAAAACTGAGATTCTAAGCTTTCCAACGAGCACTCCTTATAGTGCCTCCATAATTGCGCTCGACGCACGCGACTAAATTGCCTCGATTTGACATTTTGCTTCATTCCAGCCACGTGTGAAAACATTTGTCTTTGCTTCCATCACGGAATTCTGTTTTCAACTTGATAACCATCCCCGAATCATTGATAGGGCTGGCCTGAACTGATTTAAAGTATCTCTCACTCACCCTGAACCTCTAGAGGGAATTAAAATAATTTTTAGCATATTTTTCCCTTCTTTTCGTACCACCTTTAAAGTACTTTGCCTGTGTTTAAAATCATCCCTGTTTCTCTAAGCTTGCTAGGGGGGAACTGAATTCGTATTGTACTGTGATTGTATTCCTGAAGACTGTGGGCCTCATTAGGACCCTGGCGGAGAGGGTTTTACGCCAGCGTAGTGCATGGCGTACCTCTCCGCCATACTACGAGTTCCCGTAGCGCCATGGAGGTTTTCTCCGCCTGGTTTTACCAGCCGGAGAAAACCATGGCGCTACGGGACCTCGTTGTTAATTACGCCACCGTATTTTACGGTGGCGTAATTAACTCCTTCCCCACTCCCATTATACCCTATGGGGCAAGAATGGGAATGGGGAAGGGCAGAATGGGGATTGGGGATTTACCGCTCCGCCGAGGTCGGAATGGGGCGGTAAATCCGCCAACCCCCATGGCGCTATCGGCGGCTTTCCGCCATGCTTCGCGGTGCATTTAGCACCGCGAAATCCGCCTGGGTCCTAATGAGGCCCTGTGTGTGTTACTTCCACCTCCTTACATTGCATAGGGGGGGGTGAATTGCCAAAAGGGGAAAAGTGATCATATTACGTTTTGCTGAAATCATATCAAGTTTATTCCTGTGTTGCTTCTTTTCCCCCTTGCATTTCCTTGTACCATATAAAGCATTCTCAGCTACCTTAGCCTCTATACTCCTCCTAAGTAATTACCCAGTGTGCTAGTATCACATCATCCATTGTTGATCACTCACTGCCATATGTCTAAGTGTGATATCAAATATTAATTTATTATAAAACTGCGATATATATATTGTTTAATTCTCAAATAAACCTTTTAAATTTGCAAAACAAACCTACTTCTTGGCTCAGTGAGGTCAGGGGGATTCTAAGAGAGGGGTGTTATATAAGGGTTGTCATCCAGAGTACACGAACTGGACATAAAAATATATAAATAAGGGCTTCCCTTGGGCATCCCAGACCAGGCACTGACCTAGTGGGATTGCTTGATTGGAGTCATTTAACACCTTATATTGCATAAAGGGGGGGAGTGAATTGTCAAAAGAAAAAGCAATCACATTATCTCTTGTTGAAATCATATCAAATTATTTCTGTGTTGCATTCTGTCTCACCTTGCATTTCCTTGAACCATATGAAGCATTCTCTGCTACCTTAGTCCTCTGTTCTTATTCATAAGTAACCAAGAACTGTGCTACTGTAGGATTACCTATTTCTGATTACTGCTCATATTCACAAGTGTGCTATCAATATTAATTTATTATAAAAGTGTGATATATCTCTATTGTTTAATTTTTCAAATATTTTTTTTTTAATTTGCAAAACAAACCCACTTCTTGGCTCAGTGGGGTCAGGGGGATTCTAAGAGAGGGGCGTTATACAAGGGTTCATCATCCAGATTATAACTTGTCATAAAATACCATGCAACCTTTATGGTGTAGATCACAGCGGAACTGTCCTGTTGACTGGAGCATTTGTGCCATGCAGTCAGAGTGTCTAAACTCTGACTGCGTGAGTTTGGGTCTTCCTGTTTGCAAGAGTGGTTTCCCGTTCGCTCTAGCTATGCAGTGTTGCTCACCTCTCCGAGCTTCCTAGCTCCGGTGCCACGGAACACTTGGTCTTCCTCCTCATTTTGTGCGGATCAGCTCCTCCTCTGAGCAGCGGCTTCCCCGTCTGTTCTGCCGGTCTGAGGCTGGCTTCCGCAGCATCCCGATGGGTCTGGCAGCTCTGGCGTCACAGAGCGCTGCAGACTGCAGTCGCTGTGCTGGCCTGGCACTCACGCCCCTGACTTCTGCTTCAGCAGTGGTCTAGCTGCACACCAGTACAGGCGCATCCCACTTGCCACATGTGGGATGCCTCATCACCAGTTGTTGTGGCCCAGTATACCGGGACCCCAAGTAAAACACAAAGCCTGGATATAACACACCTTTACTTTATTTCTCCTTTGAACAAACTGCTTCCCTTTACCCTGTCCCTCCCCTTGCCCCCCTTCCACATGCCCTCACACATCACATGTTCTTCTTCTTAAAAAGCCCCTGCATATTTCCAGTCCATAACACTTACTTCTGGTGGGCCAAGGAAAAGAGATTTGTGCTACATACATTTCTTTACAAATTCATAACAACAGTTACATCACCACCGCTCTGCCTCTCACACAACATGTTTCGGATATCTAAGAGAATTTCATCAGGTGGATAGGGGGTCAACTCAGGGACACAACAGCATTGGGCTAATTGAGCTCCAGCCCCCAGTATTCAATCCCAGAATTTCTGGTCTGTTTCTGAAGAAACCTGCATACCTTTAGAGGCGTCATGAGCAGGATAAATTACAAGTGATGGAAGGAGTCTGGGTGTGCACAATTGCTCTCCTTGTCTTCTCAGCAATGCCTTTCATAAGCGTAACTCATTAAGCAGTTAGCATTGCAATGGGACATTTCCAAATGAAGGACGCCATCCAGCTCCCTTTAACTAGCAAACATGTGTCTGCTTCCAATACAGTTACATGAGTAACACAATAAAGCTGCCCTTTAAAGAGTAGTATATATCCATGATGTCGGCTACCTTGGCATAGAAAAAAATGTGTTCTCTTTTATGTCCATGTCAATTGTTGTTAATATCATGCATAAGAGCAAAGGAAAACACAATTTCTGCTCTTGGAACTGATTCTACCAGACATACGTCATTTTTAGTTTTGGCGATTAGGTGACACTAAAGCACCACGGATAAGCCGGAACTATTGCATTGGAGTAGAGCTAGAATGAAAGGGCATATGAGGAAGGATACAAAGCTAGTTGCTGTTCTTTGGTTATTTACCCACCAATTGACAGGGCACGGCCATGCTAATCTCTATGGTCATACCCACCCACTTCCTGCCCCTCCCCACCCAAAACACAACCTCCCGGGATCTCGTTGAGTTAGGTTTTTTAAGCCTTAGAATCAAATTCTGCCCTCAATGTGCCTGTCAGTGATTGTTTTAAAAACAGACTTCTGAGAGTTAATTACTTAACTGGAGCTGTAAACACACTACTGCTGTAATAGAAATGTCTTAACCAGGCCATTTGATTTATAAGCACTTTGCATATCCTTCACTGAAGTCCTGTTACAAACAAGCATTGACAAAGTCAACAGTGCTGGCTAGTGTATAGGCATTAGCCATTTGTCAAGCACGGCTATTATATGCCCCAGTACTCACCATGTTTGAGCTGCTACGATCAATGTTCAGTTATTACCACTACGGCAACGCCTGGCATATGCCTTTCCCATGGCTACACGAAGGCCAAAATTGTTGGCATTGCCAATGCTTGTTTATTTGGTGGCATAATTCTGTTCCTCTACTGTGTCCTAAATCATTTCCTCTAGCGTAGAACAAAATTGTATCCAGTATATCACCACTGTCATGATCGTCAACAGGTTTCTCCACCGTGCCTTCCCATTTGGCAACGTGATGTCCATACCATATAACATTCACTTTCGGTAATGGTAGGAGAATCAGCACTCGTGTTACATAATGTTGAAGCCAAGAAAATACAGGAATCAACAATAATAGATACGTTCTTTCCCTAAATTAAAAACAAAAAGACAAGTATAATACCTTACACGTGTTTGACACACAAGTACATACATGCATACATCCAACCTCTTTCATCACACTTACACGTTGTTCCATTTTACATGAACTGCAATGACACATTCTTTAACTTGAGCACTTATGTATCCTCATGTGCACGTGCAAAACAATGATTACAAGCAGGTGCATAATGTACATTCTAATGTACATTCGGTACATAACCCTATATGTGCAGGCATGTGAAACATAAAGTATGCATGATTTGCTGCACATGCGCATGCGTAATGTAAATAAGGTACATAACAATGTACATGTGCACATGCGAAACGTCAAGTATGCATCATTTTCTATACAAACATTGTGTGCATGTATACTGAAATCATGCTGCACCCGCCAATACGCATGCACACATGACAATAATAATTAAAACTGCATGCGTAATGTATATAACATATGTGATAACAACAATCGCATGTGTAATGTAAAATACACCAATGTTGCGGATGCATATTATTAATTAATCCAAAAACTAACCCAATATTTTTTTTTTTTATAAATGACGCAACTGCAAATTATACATACACACCACATTTAGGGGCTGATTCATGGAACAAATGTGTGCCGAAAATCTTGGCGCAAGCGTGAAAAAGCAAGCGCACGCGCACGCGTGCGATTCATGGAAGGCTCTGCGCGTGTCTCCCCCGGGAAGTGCACCAAATCCGTGCATGGCGCACACGGGCACACAAGTCATTGCAACATCCAGAAAGCCGTGTGCAAGGCGCAAAGCGAAAGCGCACAACGTTAGCGCACACACCAAAGCGCACACACCAAAAAGGGGGCGGAACATGGGGCGTAATGTGTGGAATGGGGAACAACGCATGAAAATAAGGGCGTAACTGGGGAAGTACAGCTGGGAAGCACACAGAATGCCCACACGCACGCGAACCACACGTATTCATGGAATCAAATACGGTAAACCATGTGCATGGCCAAAGACACGCACAGACCTAATCACGTCTGCCACACGAAGGCAGGCGGTAGCATCCCTGCGCATTACAAAAGTGTGCGAAAAAAAACCACTTATATACTGCTACGATGAATGTCCCATTCTGTGCCCCCCTAGGAGAAATGACGTGTCACGCAACGCACATGCATCCCAGAAAAGCAAGAAAAAGAGATAAGCAACCTCTGTTGCCCACGTGCGTGTAAAAAAACACACGCAGTACGCTGTGGCAGCCAGCAACACAAAAAATACGTAGGCGATCAACACGCAGGCTAGTATGCCCGTAAAAAAAGGAGTACGCTACAAACATAGACACCCGCAAAGGGAAAAATAGCGTGCGCGACTCACCATCTGCCTGTGTAGAAGTAGAACGCGTAGCCAACACCCACCCGCTGTGAAGTAATCGCATGTGAACCCCAACGCCTGGAAAACACACGCACCGCTTCCCACAAAAAGCACGTATAGAGCGATGGAAACCCATGTGGGATCTTCAACTCGTGCCAGGGGAACACCCGTAAGTGTCACGTCACAGACGCGCTTATGCGCTAAGGGCCTTTCCTCGAATGACACGCTGACGTGCAGTTTTTTCACGTGCCTCTTCACTCCGTATCAAGCTGGTCACGCGACAACACACGGAAAACCACGCTCCTGCCCAGAAGGCTGAATTACTTCCCACCAGAGCCCCGAGCAGCCTCCCACGAGCCATCTGCTGCTGCCTGCCTGCCTGTTGCCACCGTGCCCTGCCATTTGGTGCCTGCACATCTGCCATCTCCAGGGGTCCAGTTGCTGTGACCACCCCTGCTGGAACAGAGGACTCCCGACTCGTATTCCATCCCTCCACAGCCCAGCCCCAGGACCCAGTTGCCCACCCACACCTGCCTCGGGGGTTGCCATGTCCGACACAACACCATCTGGGACCAGTGGCAACCCGCCAGCTGAGAGGCAGAGGGCTGCCAGCTTCACTTCCAATGAAGTTGGCATCCTGGTGGAGCAAGTCCTGGGGCATTATGATGCCCTCTTCACACCATCGCGTGACGACAAGGAAGGACGGAGGAGGATCTGGATGGACATAGTGGATGCCATCAACGCGGAGGGGGTGGCACCCCGCGACATCAAACACGTCCAGAAGCACTGGGAGGACTACAAGTCCAGGACCCTCAAGAAGGCTCGGGGCCTAATAGACGCTGCACATGCAGTGGGGCGCTGGGGCCAGCTTACCAACCAGCAGATGAGGGTCCTGGAGCACATTCGCCCAGTGCTTCACCACCAGATCCTCACAATACAGGCCCGTCTGGAGTCGAGCGGTAAGTGGCCATGCATTGCTGTGTGAAACAGGGAATGTTGCAGTGTGCTGGTAGTTAACTACTTGCCTGTATGTGTGTCATGGGCCATTTATGGATGTGTGGGTGCAGGGACATGATGGTGTTGCATGTGAGTCCAGTCATGCATGAACCACATGGACGGTGTATGTGTTACAATGCAACATGCGGAGCAGCATGCAGAATGCACACATGAATGCATGCCTGTGTCTGTTCTTGGACATGGTTGGGTTGTGAGGGATGGGTGCTGCTGTCATGGACATGTATGGTGTACATGTCTGTGTGTCTGAGTAGCGTTTGTGTGACTTGTGAACGCCATGGATGCATGACACATGTCCGTGACGATGTGTTGATTCACTGATGCCGGCTAGTCATCCTTGTATCCACTGTGTCTGGGGTGTAAGAGGCCAGATTCATGAAACTACGGTGATGTGTGTGCATGTGATCAGTATGACCCATGATGCATGTGAGTTTCAACCCACCATTGTATGTCTGAACAGTTCCTTGGACATGGATGCAAATGTTCATTGCATGCGCCATGCCTGTTTCTGCATGTGTGTTGCCTGCACTGACCCATGTGTTGTGGAGGGACATGATGGAAGTGACGTTTGACAGTGCCTCTCATGTGCTATTGCTTCCTGTCTAGGGGACTATTGTACAGTACTCTGATGCTTGTGTTCTATGTCTCCCTCTACACAGTGGTGAGTGAATAAGAGGGCGGAGATGGTGCTGTGGAGCAAAGCGGCGAGGATGCCTCCACCAGCCGGCGACGCAAGGCCCAGTCACCCTCCCAGGAATTACCATCATCCGTGAGTGAGGGGACTGGTGCTGCGTCTGCCACTACGACTGCAGCGGAGGGGGCGGGTGAGCCCCCACAGGGGCTTGTGATGTCAGAAGACGGTGAGGAGCCATCCAGGTTGGTGGTGTGCACAGAGGAGGAGGAGGCCGCCATAGGCAGGGGCAGGAGGCAGCACAGGTCGCCGTGGAGGGGGCTGTGCATGTCAATGTCCCTGACACTGTGACTGCACCACCATGCACCAGCATGGATACCCCATCCCAGGCCCATCCGCAGGTAGGGGGGAGGTCCACGTCATCTGGCACTCCTCTACCTGCGGACGAGGGGACCCGTAACCGTATGGAGTCCGTCCTGATTGGTGTCGCATTGCGCACACGTGACATTCGTGATGACGTGCATGCTTGCTGGGGGTACCACGCACGTAATCCAAAGAGCTGTGTGCCAACATTGCCCAGTTGGGAGGGGCCATGGTTCGGGGGTTTCCTACATGTATCGGGCACTCTGGCGGCCCTCTTCTCCTCTGTGCAGACTATGCGCCAGTCGTTCTCCATGCCGTCTTCCAGCCCAGATGCCACCAGGGACCCCTGTGGACCTGCCCCGACCAATGCAGCCAGCTCATTGGAGATCCCTTCCCTGCCACAGTCGGGAGTCGGAGGTCCAGCAGGGGTGGACACCCCAGCAACTGGACCCCAGCAGATGGAGGATGTGCCGGCATCATCGGGCAGGGCACGTGCACGACGGTGCCGGTGGATTCCACCAGCACGGATGCCGTTGTGCTGGCAGGCTCAGCATGGGAGGCATCATGGCTCAGGGCCATCAACATCAGAGGGGCAGCTATCGGCCTGAGGACAGGAGGACCCTGGAATGGGAATGTCTTCCATGTGGCAGCGGTTGGGGCAGAAGATAGATGCGGAGCGGCGGCTGGCGGAGGAGGCACGGCTCACTATGGTCAGGACGGAGAACTCCATGCGCAGGGCATTGAGGCGGGCTGAGTGCCTCGAGGCTACTCACAGGGAGTTGGAACAGGCCATGACTGCATCCTTGCGAGACCTCGAGGACAGGGAAGAGGCCCGCCATCGGGACATCGACGTGGAGTTCGATGATGCCCTAGCCCGGAACATCACAGAGTGAGCCGTAGGACTTGCCCGCCGCCATTGTATATAGTTCATTAGTCTTAGGTTTCCTTTGTTTTTATTTTATTTTAGAGTTAATGGACATTGCTCCACTTCGTGTATATAGTTTTTTTCTTCATGGGACTTTTTTGTAGGTTTCCTTTTGTTTGTGGATCATGGACCATTTGGACTTCCATTGTATATAGTTGCAGACTTGTCCATACTTTCTTTTCCTATGTTCCCATGGATCAATGTTTTTTTTTTTAATTTGGATTATGTTTTTATTATGGACATTGGCAATGGAACACTTTTTTATTGTACATGATATATTTTTTTTTTACTTCATTGGATTTGAATTTTTTTTTCAGATTCTGTGATTGTACATTGATTTTGATTTTACTATTCCTCCAAGTGAGTTCATTATGTTTTTAATAAATGTTTTCTAACTTGGTGTTGTTTTCGGTCATTGGTTTTGTGCATGTCTCATTGAACATTTCCTCAGTCATGTGTTGCCACTGTGTGGCTCCGTTGTGCATTCCTGCAGGGGCATGGTGGTTCATTTAGACTATCATGGCATGGGTCATATGGGAGTGGGTTCTGTGGATGGTTGCATGCTTGGACTGAGGGGCAAGGGAGATTAGGGTTGGCTTTAGGGAATGGGTCTGTTTTGTTAGGACATGTTGTTTGTTGGGACATGTGTCGGGGCCTGCTGGAAGGTGCCTGTCACTGCTGGATGGGTGGCGGTGCAGGGGGACATGAGTCGGGCCCTGCTGGCAGGTGCCCGTCACTGCTGGGTGGGTGCGGGTGCAGGGGGACAAGAGTCGGGGCCTGCTGGCAGGTGCCCGTCACTGCTGGGTGGGTAGGGGTGCAGGGGGACATGAGTCGAGGCCTGCTGGCAGGTAGCCATCAATGGTGGGTGGGACATGTGTTGGGGCTCACAAGTGAATGGTGCCATGTGGGCTGCCTGCAGGGAATGCCCAGGGTGGATAGGCTGCCTGCGGGGCATGCCCAGGGTGGATGGGCTGCCTGCGGGGCATGCCCAGGGTGGATGGGCTGACCGCGGGGCATGCCCGGGGTGGATGGGCTGCCTGCAGGGCATGGCCAGGGTTGTAGGGTAGTCCCCTGTGGTGTGGGATGCCTGCAGGGCCTGGGGAGGGGGGAGGGGGCACACCCGGGAGGACCCACACTGCCAAACTGCGTGTAATACTCCAAGTGCACCCCTCAGAATACACGTACCCCTCTTGCGCTAGCGAAAATGCGTGTAAAACTCCCTGCGCACCCCTCAGAATACACGTACCCCACCCGCGCCAGCGAAATCGCGTATAAAACTGGCTGCGCACCCCTCAGAATACACATACCCCTCTCGCACCAGCGAAATCACATGTAAAACTGGCCACGCACCCCTCAGAATACACAGAACCCGCTCGCGCTAGTGAAAACGCGTGTGAAACTTCCTGCGCACCACCGAAATACATGTACCCCGGTCGCACAGACCCTATCGCATGTGAAACTCCCCGTGTAGCCCCCAAATACATGTACCCTGCTCACACAGGGCCTATGGCGTGTGAAACTTCCTGTGCACCCCCGAAATTTGCGCAGGCTACCTATCCACCCTCCCAATGCCC
Organism: Ambystoma mexicanum; assembly: GCF_040938575.1. Classification (NCBI taxonomy): domain Eukaryota; kingdom Metazoa; phylum Chordata; class Amphibia; order Caudata; family Ambystomatidae; genus Ambystoma; species Ambystoma mexicanum. The sequence continues at coordinate 1,500,103,076 of NC_090922.1, read as the reverse complement.
CACAGGCAGCCCATCCACCCTGGCCATGCCCACAGGCAGCCCACGCCACAGGGGGGGCTTTTTACACGCAATTTACCTGGCATGACCGGGGTACGTGTATTCTGAGGGGTGCGTGGGGAGTTTTACACACGATGGGCCTGGCGCCAGCGGGCTACATGTATTCTGGGGCATGCATGGGGAGTTTCTACACGCGATGGGTCTGGCGCGAGCGGGTTCGTGTATTCTGGGGCGTGCGCGGGGAGTTTTACATGCGATGGGCCTGGCGCGAGCGGTGTATGTGTATTCTGGGGCGTGCGCTGGGAGTTTTACACGCGTTTTGACTGGCACGAGCGGGGTACGTGTATTCCGAGGGTTGCGGGCGGAGTTTTACATGTGTTTTGGCTGGCGCGAGCAGTGTACGTGTATTCTGGGGCATGCGTGGGGAGTTTTACACACGTTTTCGTGGTTGGGGGGCTGTATGCTGGTCCACTGGCCTTTGCGCCAGGTACTGGATTTGTGTGATTTCTTTGGCGCACAGGGCGGGGTTAGGGGCATAAGTGGCGCTGCTGCAGGGATGCTGCGCCACTCTGCGCCACGGCTGCTTATGGATGTTTTAATCCATGAATACGCTGTGCGCCTAAATGGGTTTTGGCGCACGCGGCTGGCGCAGACTGCCGCACGCGCACTCTGTGTGCCAGGCGCGTGCGCCACTTGTGCGCCAATTTCTATAAATTACCCCCTAACTTGTACACTTATCGTTCCATTTCACATAAATTGCAACATCAACTTCTTTAAAAAGCAAATTACTATATAACACTTTTTTAATGCACATATACACGTGCGTACAATTACTAACAGCACATGTGTAATGTAAACTACTGTATCTTTCTATAGTAATCACCAATGAAAATACAGAAACACTCCTATACTAATTTCACAACAAACGTATGTGGCTCTTATGCTTTTAACCAGACCCAAACGTGGCACCTTTCCAACTAAGCCTGTTAACAAAAGTAAACAGTTTGATTGAAGACCAGTGCTGATGTAAAGAATCCTTCAAAAACATTTCAAAATGTTAAACAAAATCACCACTATTTTTGAACATGTATAATTTATAATTTGCCATTTAACAAAAAAAAAGATTTGACTGTATGCTCATTTTATTTCAGAAAATTTCCAAATGTCAACCAGGTTATAAAAATCTCATTATATAATCTACATTTACCAGTGAATGAAACAATTACTTATATATGAATATTATTGAACAATAAAAACGTACAATGTTAGTTACTTATTTATAATGCTATATAACACTAAATATGAACTGCAAACACGAATGCATGAAGCAGCGTATTATTTATATGTTCAACGAGTTTGGACTCTTCATATGCTAAATAGCTTCAACAGGTTTGTACGCTCAATAACCAACTATTATGTATATTTCATATTTAACAAGTGTCCTGGTACATATGACGTACAGTTTACCCCTACAGTTGTTTACCCCTACTTGTCACGCCCATGGGAACACCACACAATTCCTTCCTTACACCGGAAGCCTAATGGAATTCGTCAGGCCCACCATGGTTGGCACAGGTTCCTGATTATACCTAATAGGTAACCATGAGACAGCCAATGGGGGGAAGAGGGTTAGGGAGTAGTTGTGGATGGGTAGAGGGAGTTGGGAAAACCGGTAAGCGGATTAGGGAATCATATTGGATAGGTAATGGGCTTTAATGGGAAAGTGACATACAACATAGTCTAGAACATTTTCCTGCTTGTTCACATGACACTGGTACCCATACATTGTACCTGCCAGACATAGTAGCAACTAGTAACATTAGCCAGTCTCCTAATCCATCATACACAGTGTCTTACTAGACCCTTGCCCTTCCTTAATCAAGGGCATTTGGAAGCCTTGAGCACACACCCTTTCTAAGTTAAGGGTTCCTGCATTTCCAATCAACGTGATTGCCCCCAGTAGATGAAACATACAACACATAGTGACATGGAAAACACACTTAGCAAGCACTCCACAGGACGTATGACTAGCATCATGTGCAGTGCAGGTGGGGAAGACAACATGTTACTATCTAAATCTGTTGGAAGAACACCCTGTCTCTACACAAAGGTGCCTATCCGTAGGCAACTTATGTTGCAACGCCTAGCTAATAGGGATAGGATAGGAGAGAAACTGTCCCTCAGTTAACCAAATGGGTGGATACCCCAACCTGCATTGGTGCTTATTTTACAAAGTGAAAAGGTTTAAAAATAGAGCAACCAGCAAAAAAACAACACACGACTCCTTTGTTTCCTGGTTGGTGCGACAGGACTGGTTATTAGATCACTGTCAGACACAGCTAAATAGCTTGCACGAGCATTTAAATAACTATGGGATTTTCTGTCCGTATTTTTTTTACCCTAAGGGAATTCAATTTTACCTCATGATGGACTGGTGGATGTTACTAACATCTAAAAGGGGGCAGCAGATATTTTGTATAAATGCCCGTTTTGATAGACTGGTATAAAAGGCTCACAACATGTGATTAATAGACTGATATTGCATTTCTTGCATACACTGCCTAGGGATAGACACCCTTATGTATGGACAGGGTGTTCTTCCAACAGGGCTAGATAGTAACATGTTGTCTTCCCCACCTACATTTGTCCAAGCCACTGCCTTATGACTTATGACATGAGCTTGTATTATTGTTTCTCCTAAGAACCGTTTCTATTGTGCACAACATTGTTGATTTAACGGCTATGGAACGAAATAATTTCTATTCTTGTCACTTTTGAATTACCCTGATGTTTCACCTAGCAGCATGTACAAATAGGGTATTGCAAGCACATAGAAGTGTTCGTTAAAACAGGTTCTTGGCCCAGACTGAAACGTTCCCGAAACAGGTATTCCTGTTATCTTCACAGGACATAAAAGCTTTCCCATTATAGACTCATGCACAGTTCTTGGCACATATCTGATGCCTGGGAAACACTCCTGGGTTTCCCTAGGCGCTAATGCGTGGGGTGAAATAACACTGTCGCTCACAGCATCCTCTGCAAATGCTGTTGGAAAACCGCTCAATGCCAGCTACGAACCGCGTGCAGTTTGGTCCACCAGCTGTAATTCTGCTCCTACTCTTGTTTCAAAGTTTCCCGGTCTTCAAGCGTGGACCAGCTCCTACTTCTCGGTCCATGCCTGCCTCCAAAGGAAATCACCAGCAAGTGGTACCGGCCGAGGAGGAGCTTAAAAGCCCTCATTCGTGACATTGCCACACACATGCTCCTGCTGTGCACAAAACAAATGAGCCTGGGAATTGTGGTTCAAAAGCGGTCCGGGGTCCCAACTGTTAAGGATTTCAATCAGGCGACACACTCTGCTCTCGGCCTAGTGCACTGTGCAATGGAAAACTTAATTGATATATAGATTCAATTATTTGAAAGATGTACCACTCGTATCACACCCTTTACTTAACAATACCCCAAGTCACACTGGACCAGAAATCAGGCTGGTTAGTAAAAGGTATTTTTAATTTATTTATTTAAAATCAAAATCACAATATATATATTAATAGGTAAACAACAATCACCAATGGGGTGACAGAACACAGAATGATATCTTTAACACATTAGAACTAAATAATGAGCCAAACAAATGCAGCACAGAAAATAATACTTTTGTATTGGTTTCAGATCAGATAGCACAATGGTTAGAAATTCCCCCTACTACACCCCTCAACCCACCAATAAGCAAATTTAAATAAATGTGAGAAGATAGCAGGTATTCAGAAATAATACAGATCACAGTGTCTCACTTCCTCCTTCCCCCCTTACACAGAAAGAGAAAAACGAAGTCGGCTTTTCAACTATTAGAATGACTTTTAAAGTGGCTAAGCAAGAACTCTAAATGTGTGGAAAAATGCTTAAATTGTTATAAATTCCTATGGGAGCCGCTTTGAACAATTGCACACAAGCATAAACAATGATTGAGTCAGCAGAAAACATTTGCAATCTTAAAATCCAAGTCGGAAGCAGTTTAAATCTATTTTACACGTGTACAATTTCTCAGGATTTTAAAATTGCGACACACTTTTCCGTGAGCGATATTCGCGATAACGGGAGAACCGCACTGTTTTGAAATTCTATCACAAAAACGGAGGGAGTTATAGCAGTTTTAGTAAAGGTCATTTTTGCGAGATAGACGCGAGAATGGAAAGAGGCTTCAGTTTTAAAATCAGAAAAATATTGACTATGGACTTGAGCATCCAAGCTAAGCCCCCAGGACGGCACAATGTAAGAGTCAGGAGTGATTTGTGACTCAGTCCTCGTTCCTCGCTGTAAACCTTGGAGCTCTAGGCTGGTCACTCGAATGAAATTAATAGATGAAAGTTGACAAAATGACTAGGAAAAGGATGCTTTTACAGATAGACAGAATAATGTTTCACTACGGATTTAAACAATATCACTGATTATGGAAGTAAGGATAGTTAGAGGTTAGGAGGGGACAAGATAATGCACAGGAATCAACAGTTTCTAGCTTCCTGCTAATACTCACAAAACAAAATGGATTTAAGATTTTGGACCATCAAGATTTGAACAATATCACTGATTATGGAAGTAAGGATAGTTAGAGGTTAGGAGGGGACAAGATAATGCACAGGAATCAACAGTTTCTAGCTTCCTGCTAATACTCACAAAACAAAATGGATTTAAGATTTTGGACCATCAGGATTCTGGACCATAAGGATTCTGGACCGTCAGGATTCTGGACCAATGAATCGGATCTATCAGGGCCTGACAGCTGGGCACATCGAACTGGACAGGGTCAGCAAGGCGCTCTGGTCACAGCATGGCAAAACACAGCACGGGTTGGTTCTGAGGATATTTTATTTCAGCAGTCAAGCATTAACAGCACAGCCCGGCTGTATTATAATGCTTCCCCTAGGCTTTTTGGCTTCTGTTCTAGAATTTGAGGCCTAGCTGAGAATGGTTCAGCTATGCAATAGGCCTTTGCTTTGCCAAGTTTCTGGAGTCTGGAACAAGGAAGATGTAGATTTCAGCAGCAGGGCTCTCCGCCAGCATCAGTAGAGTGAGTGTATCTGTGTGTCCCTATGTCTGGTCAGCTGTCTCTATTTATTCTATAAAATGACATTATAAAGTGGGTGTATGCGCCGGTTTAGCTAAGCTTGCCCCTTTGAGCTGGGATTGGACCCCACTTCATCTCTGCCTTGCAATTTGAGTGATTGGATCAAGGCTGGGTGATGCCAGGTTTTATGATTTGCTTAACAATCCTTAGAGGCCTCCCTTTAGCCATTGGTCTCCAAATCTGATTTTATATTAAATGTACATTTCTACATTGGTCACCCTTATACAAATCACACACACAGATGCCATATTTTACATAGCGGCTATTCCTCAAAAACCCTGCAGTGGTGGGATCTTGTCTCCCCTTTCTACAGAAGTTTGCCCTTTTCGCTATGAACACACTTTCCAATTTTTAAGCAAATTACCACAAATGTGCGTGTTTACCATGGGCACATGTATGTACCTTTTCGCAATTCTAAGAGTAATACATTTTGCATAAAACCACATATCTTGCCATTCCTTCCCAGAACATGTCACGCAGTTCTGCCGCCTCTTCACACGTGCAGCCAGAAATAAAATTAACAACTCTGTCATTTTTATATTTGTCCCCATTTTGAATAGCAAGTTATACGTCTTTTAAAATGTGTTCTTTCTTCATGTTTAGCAACAGATGGTCACTTGGCTACGCCTCTTTTTGTCTCCCTGCAGTCCAAGGCATCCCCCTCCTTGCTTGCTCCTTCCAGAGGCCATTTACGACCCCTTATCACACTTCCAATATCCTGGGCTGCAACTGTGTCATTGTTCCTTTGCTCTCTGTAGACAAAAGTCTGGGCTACCCAACAATTAATACTTACATGTGAGTTTCTGCTGAGAGGGAGGCCTCCTGGCAAACCTGCTTTTCCAGTTCTTTGCAGCTTCAGCCAAGCTAATTAACTTTTAAACCTAGGAAAAACCACATCTGTTGCATCACATACAAATACATTTCTTTCTTGGCCTTAAAATCTGTGGACTCAAAAACACAACTAAAATCTGTATTCCTTTTGGCAACAATCCTGTTTATTTTTGCTAATTCAGCAGACCTTTGAGTTTTAGGTCATTTTAAGCTCTCAGTCCTCCTCTGATAGCTGTCAGTCAGGCAGCCCCGGGTACTGCACCCAGATTTTGTCATAGATGCTGTCAGTTTTCAGACTTTATATGTTTCACAATGTTTTATTTGATACATGGAGTTTAGCACCAGACACGATAGTGAATGTTGAAAAGGGTTGTTTTATAGGCATTTTGGAGTTTTTGGCAACAAAGCAAATGTCATTTGTAGGCAAATTTGTGGGTTTTATTTGCAAAGTGCTTCTTTTCTCTCGGCACTCTGTTTGCTGGTAATGGAACCCACTGGCACATTTCTGCAGGGTGTGCTCTATTTCCCCTGCACATGCACCATGGGTGGCAGGTTGTGCATCCCTCTTTTTGTGTGCTGAAGCACACAGTTTGGGAGGTTTTTGTAGGTTTTTGGCGCGCACAAGGGTTTTGCTGCCATTGTTGCTGTTTCTTTCCCCATAACTGACAAGAGATTCCACATAGCACAGCGGAGTGGGCCAATACATCCCATAGAGCCCCACTCCCGACTTGATTTTGAGCGCCCGTCAAGGGGAAGTCGGGAGATTGGGATGTTCTTTTCTTTTGTACATGTGGAGAAAGTCAGCTGCTTCTCCCGTCAGTGCTGGATACGACACGCTCTCCTCGCCAGTTCTGGTCAGGAGTATTGCTGGTTCTGGTTGGGAATATGGAGAGGCACACTGGGCTCCTTGGGTCTTTCCTCCCAGTCCCTGTGTGGTCCTCCTTGGTAATCCATTTGGATGATTCTTAGTCCAGATGCTAGAAGATAGAACATAGCATGGTTATGGATATTTTCCCACTCCTGTGTCTACACGTCATTTGGGGATGTCAGCAGTGGGAAAGACACTTGCATTGGTTATAATCGGCAATATTCCCCGTCTATGTTTACTACTGGTCTTAACGCTCTTCTTGCACATACACAGTGAATATTTAGTGATTCTTCTAGGTTTCCGGATTTTCCCCCTCTGGGTTTCCGGTTGGATCCTCTATTTACCGCAAAGTATGCCTGGGATGGCAACTCTTCAGCTGGTTTCTGTGGACCCACTTGTCTTCCCCTTCTGCCAAACAGCCCTTGAGGATGCAGATTCTGTAGGCGACTGGTGAGATTCTAAGCACAATTTCAAAATGTCCCTGCCAATTTGGGAGGAATTTGCGCTCTTTGGCTTGGTTCCTTTGGAAACTGTACAAGTAGGCCCAGTCTCCTACTTGGTATTCCTTTTTAGTTGTCTTAAGATCATAGTGGGTCTTCATACTGTCTGCAGATCTTTCTAGATTCCGCTGAGCATAGGCAAAAGCGTATTGAAGGTGTTTTCTCAGATTCTCAATATACTCATGAGTTTTGGAAGCATTTATCAAGGTCTGCTCTTGGGTTCTGTAGAGCTGATGCAGGGGTAGCACCATCCTTCGTCCAGTCATCAGCTCAAATGGAGACATTTTTGTTGCAGAAGAAGGGGTCGATCTGATGGCCATCAGGACAAGGGTTAATCGAATGTCCCAACTTGGCCCAGAATCTGCCACAAACGTTTTTATTATGCCCACAATAGTTTTGTTGTACCTCTCAACTCCACCACTAGAGGACAAACGGTAGGCACTGTGTAGTTTCCTTTTGACCCCAAGTATCTCCAACATCTTTGTCATCACTTCGCTAGTGAAGTGACTACCTCAGTCTGACTGAATCCTTTGGGGTAGTCCAAAACGCGAGAAGATGTGATTGATCATCAGGGCATCTGCTGTTGCTGCCTTGCAATCTGGGGCCGGGAGACATTCCACAAATTTAGTGAACAAGCATGTTACGGTCAACATGTACTTGTTCCCCCTAGAGGAGCGGATCACGGGCCCGATAAAATCGACTTGCAAATCTGACCAAGGCAGTGTCATCCCCCTCTTTTGGAGGGGAGCACGGTGTGTGAGAGATGTTGGCTGAAATTGTGCACACACAAGACACCCCTTCAAGTATTGGTCGATGTCCTGCCCCATGTGTGGCCAGTATGCAACCTCTTGCAGGATTTCTAATGTCGTATGAAACCCCTGATGACCGGCTGTGGCCGCATCATGTGCGTGACTTAGCATCAGGCTTCGGAATGAGGTAGGGACCACCCACTGGTCATGGCCAGATATGGATTTCCTCACCAACAAACCGTCTTGGATTCGGAACATTTTTGGACATTTCATCAACACTCTGAGGTCCTCTTTCCCAATGTAATCGGTATCCATCATGGGAAAGTTCTCAGGGTCCTCAATGTGTTGCTAAAACGTACCAATTATTGGATCCCCTTTTTGAGCCATGATCAAATCAGCATCTGGGGTCTCCTTACTCCATTGTGCAGTTGAGAGTTCATTGTGGTTTTCGATATTTCGGATTGTTGAGAGTCCATTGTGAGCATTTGTCTGGGACCTAGTGATAGCACTGACCTGTATTTCCCACAACAGGGACTTGGTCTCAAGTAGATCCCCTGGGATGGCTGTGGTTTTGGCCAGCTGATCAGCTAGGTGATTTCCAGTTTTGTCTGGTCCCTCTACTTTAACATGATCCTTGATCTTTTTTCCAGTAGATGGTCATCCCATTCGAGGTGACCAGATTATCAATATTTTGTATTAATTATCCATGTTTTAAAGGTTTATTATTATCACATAGCATGCCTCTGGTTTTCCTGTTAACCAGGTGCTCCACGAACCCGTTCCGTACATAATCTGAATCAGTGATTATGACCAGTTTGTGGAATTGGTGTTGGACGGCAGTGAGGATGGCTTGATGCACAGCCATCAGCTCTGCCACTTGACTACTTCAGAGACCGAATTTGTAACCAGCGGAGGGTTCTGGGGCATCATTCACCCATGCATTCCCTACGTCGGCCACAAGTTCTTTTTCCCCATTGTTGTCAACATGGTAGGAGCACCCATCCACATAGACAGTGGGCATTCCCTCACACTTGTCTGCTTCATAGACTTTGTGTGGTGAATTAAGGTATGCCTCCATGTTGTCCTTGATTTTAAGACTTTCGTCCTCAAGACAATTTTCTCTGGCACAATCATGCAAGTCAGCCAGACCTTGCGCGAGGGAACTCTTCTTGTTTTGGCCATATCGACCTCCACAGGAAAGCTTTGCATTGACAGAATCCAGGAAGTAATTTGGGAATTACTCACATTTCCGGCCCGGATTCTGTCACTTTGAAGATATTGCAAAGGTTGGTGTGGAGTCTCCACTATGATGTATTCCCCCTGGATAAACGGGCAGTAATTCTTCAATGCCCACACTGTTGCCAGGAGTGCCTTCCCAAAATCGTTGAATTTTTCCTTCACAGAGGATAAAGTCTTACTTGCATAGGAGATTACTTTATTGACCTTGTCATGCTTTTGATATAATACTGCAGTGAAGCATGTATTTGAGAACCCTGTCTCTAAGAAGAACTCCTTGTTTTTGACTGGGTAAGCCAGGCAAGGCGCTTGTGAGAGGCTTCTTTTGAGTTGTCTTACTAACTCGGCTTGTTCTGGAGCCCACTCCCACTTGACCCCCCTTCAGAAGATGGATCAGGGGTCTTGTGATCTCTGCGTAATCCTCACTGAACTTTCTGCTTTAATTAGTTAGTCCAAGGAAGCGCCTTAGTTCCCACAGAGTTGTGGGGTCTTTTATTTTCTGGAGTGCTTCTACTTTCTTTTCCTAGGGACATAGACCCTCAGGAGTTATCTCATGCCCCAAGAAATTGACACAGTTCCTGCACCACTGTGCCTTTTGGAAAGAAAGTTTTGCTCCGGCAGCCCTCAACTGGTTCAGAACATAAGGCATCTCTGCTATGTGTTCCTCCACAGTTGAGCTTTTTATTAGAACATCATCTACATAGGCCAGGTTACCCCTTTCACCCAAGTCGGGCATGGCCTTATGCAGAAAGATGTTAAGTTAATTGCCGGAGTTGATGTATCCGAAGGGAGTCCGGGTCCAAGTGTACTGCTGCCCTCCGAAGGTAAAGGCCAGCTTGTATTGTTCCTCCCTACTGACAGGTACAGTCCAGTACCCATTGGTCAGGTCAATTGCAGTGAATACCTTTGACCCCTGGATCTGGGCCAGCCCTTGGTCAATGTAGGGAAGAAGCCATCGGGAAGTATGGACCCATTTGTTGTGCTCCCTTTGTGGAATCAGAAAAATACAATATTAAGGCTGTTACACCAAGCAAAGGAAAATACACCGACACGGGCTTGTAAAGATTCCCAGAATCTTTATTACAAAAGTGAACAGTATTGAACAAAGTACACAAATAGCTATTTGGCTGTCAATATATCACAGATACCACCAGCAGGGTTGAATGTGAGCAGTGAGCAGAATTTGCTAGCTGGACATCAGCGTATTTATACAGTTTGTCATAATGATGTCCAGCCTCTTACAATTTAATTATACACTGGGCTAGGGTCGCGCCAGGTTCGTTTTCCTAATTTACATATCTCGTGCATGCGGTTACTTTTGAATACATTTACTAACACACACTATTATTCTTTAATTTAATATTAAACTCTTTACATATTGCTTTAATACAGATCAAACAAATGTTTCGCATGTCATTTTTGGATAGCATTATTGTTCTTGTATACTTGTAGGTTTACATTGCTAATTCAAGTGATCCCCTGATCCGAGGTCAACGAAGGACAAGGTCTACATGACCCTAACATGTAGCCTGAAGGCAGGTTGGACATTAACCCTCCTACAGAGGTGGAAGAGGTTAAGGCAAGAACAAGAGCACACAAGACGGCCATTTTAGACTACAGGGTGATTTTGTACAATAAACTAAAATGGCGGTTCTAACCTAAAATGGAGGCTTGATTCACTTGAGGTCACAACCTTGTAATACGGGTTTCCTCACAAAGTGACTGGGCATAGGCCAACATATACGATGAGGACGAAACAATATTATATCAGTTCTAACAAACCCTCCTTTTGGCCCATGCCAATCGCTAAACTACCTTCAACCACTTTGCGACTAACTCCACATTTCAACATCTATACATCCCGAATCATTGTCTGACATATATATTGCCATTAGATCTGACACCAGAGTTTCTTTTAACAAATACTCTTTGGAAACCTTCTCTGGGGCGTATATTTTATTCCCTAATACACTTGTTGCTTGCGCGCAACATACCCCTAATACTGAGCATATACCAGGGAGACACTGTATACAACAGCAAAGAAACAGAAAACTTCCCAAGATAATCAGCAGGGCCGAAAACAACTTCCATCCCCATGACCGTAGGAGGTCCCAAAACCATGCACTAAGTTCCCAGTTTCCCTCAGGAATATGTACTTCTAAACTAAGAACATGTAGATTTTGGATAGCCCTAAAGATCGTCGGAGAGGAGTCTGGTACGTAAACGCAGCAAGCGGACCCCACTAATCTACATACTCCTCCACGTTCGGCCAGAATGACATCTAATACCATCCGGTTCTGAATCTTATCGCTTTTTGTTCTAACGTCATATTATAGAGTATGTCAGTGGTCCGATTGATGGTTCTCTCCAATACTCTCGCTAGTCCCCTGATATCTTCTGAATTCGTAATTTGCCCAAAAAATGGCACAAAGGATTTCATGATACTCTCCTAGAGTTTGTGCAGGAGTATCCCCTTTCACACCTCGTCGTGGATGAGTTTTTGAAACATCTGCAGTACTGGCAATAAATACCCCAGGTAGTAGAATCACTAAATAACAGGTTCCTTGCCAATCCCTGGGCAACCATGGAAATGCCACATTACCGCAAACAAAATAGACAGGTTCGCCTACGTACAGAGGTCTGTTCTCACTAGTCAAATTCGCAACGTTGGCGCACTTTCTAAAATTACCCATTGACCGTGTTCCATTCCTCTGTATGCAGAAGGATACTGAATCGGGGCTATGGTTAACAGAATAAGATAGAGGCGTGGCATCCTTATTGCCTATAGGAGCCATTTTGAAAGAGATTAAAGACTGAAAAGGACGTGACAATCTATCAGAGGGCCTAACAGAAGCAACGTTTGGCTTACTTCTATTTGCAAAAAGCGAGCATCCCAGGGGCATCAAAATATGCTTTTCAAAGCTATTTAAATTTGTACCATCAAAGTTCCCTGAGATGCTGTCATTCCATCGGCCAAAAAATAGTGCTCTAAGAGAAGCGTAACAGGCAGTTGTCAAAGGTAAAGGATGAATATACCAACCTAGCCCCTTATCCCCATGTTGCGGTAGATGTGAACAGATCCAACAATTGGTCTTATTTAAAATTACATGAGTGGCAATCATAATCAACAAAAGGGTATTATTCTGATAGTTCCGTCTATGCAAAGAATCTCTAGGCGATAAAGTATGCAATTGCACGGAAGGAGTGGGGATAACAGACACATTTTCAATAGGTAAAAAGTCCTCTAGCGGATATGCTTCCTCTAGATACGATAACCCAAGACCAACAGTTACTAAAAATCCAGTAATTATCACAAAAAGGCAACAATACACTTTGGGGGTCCCTTTACATGCTTGATTATTGTCTCTGCTAGTCACATTTTTATCTAAAAGTTCAGTACGAGCGGTAGCGGGTGCAGGCATTGTAGTCTTCAACCGAAAAAACACCAATTGTTCGTTTGCTGGCGCCTCCAGTCACGCGTCTTCTTAATGTCTTTCCCACAACCCTTAGCAAACAGAATCTTCCCGTACAGTGGGGCCAAAAGACAAGCCCTCAAATGATTTTTTCCCAATTGCACAGTCAGACCATGCTGTACGTTTACTTCCTTGAACGCAAATTATATTTCACAGTTTCTGGCGAGGACAAAGTGTCGTCACTTCCTCCTGGAAGTGGCGAATGAACGGAAATGGGATCAGAAAAGGATTGATCCGGAAGTTCCACTGTTGGGGAGTGTGGAGACAAGATGGCCGTTTTATCTGGCCTTGCGTATTCCGGAGCGGTCTCCGATTCTCCCTTGTTGGTTGTTGCTGTTTCAGGTACGCTAGTTATAGCAGTGGGAAGAGATTCTGTATCTTCTGTATCATATGGCACGGGCTGTGGGATCCATTTGGGGTGCGTCGCATGAATCCAGTTCTTACCACCTGCTACCCGCACAGCAGTCTGAGTGACTAGCAGGACTTGGTAGGGACCCCTCCACCGAGGTGCAAGGCAAGACGACCTCTCAAAAACCTTCGTGAGGATCCAGTCCCCCGGTCGTAGACTTTGACCGGGACCCTCGTAGCGTACAGGTAATGCCTCTCGCACCTGGTGATAAATTGAAAACAGATTTTTTGTCAACTGGTTACAGTAATCTGAAAGAAGCACATTTTCTATGTCTCGCAGTGAACTGCTTTTTGGCAAACCCCAAATATTAGCAGGTCTCCCCATTACCACCTCAAAGGGAGAGAGCCCAGTCCTAGTTTGAGGGGTTGTTCTCATCGACAGCAACACGATCGGTAAGGTGTCCAGCCATTTTAACTTAGTGCCAGCACACGCCTTAGCGAGTTTGTTCTTTATAATGCCGTTACGCCTTTCCACTAATCTGACACTTTGGGAATGTCTGGCCGAATGGAACCGTTTGTCAATCTGTAATACTTTGCAAATTTGCAGGATTACAGTAGCGATAAAGTGTGGCCCATTATCCGACCAGATCACTCTTGGCAGCCCGAACCTAGGAAAAAAACTCTTTCAACAGAATTTTTGCCGTGGTTATGGCCGTTGCATCTCTAACCGGGAAAGCCTCAACCCACTTACTAAAGGCACAAATGACAACCAACACATATTTAAGATTGTTACAATGTCCCATTTCAATAAAATCAAAGTGAATAACCTCAAACGGGACAGAAGGTGGAGCGAAACTTCCTCTAGGAGTCAAAGTACCTTTTCCTACATTGTGCTGCAAGCAGACCATGTAGCATTGGACAAAACGCTCCGCAGTTTTGAAAATCTTATCATTGGCCCATACACTCTGTAGCATTTTAGTCAATTTACGCGCACAAACATGTGACGGACCGTGAGCCATAATAACCATCATTGTAATGTAGGCGTCAGGGAGTAACCATTTTCCTTCAATATTGTCCACCCAACACCCATCATCATCCAATCACCCTGCGCACTCGATCCATCTCTTAGTTTCCTCTATGGTAGCATCTGCTTGAATGTCTTTTACAGCATCAATACTTTCACCCAAAGTGCAAATATTTACAGTCTCTCTTGCAGAATACATTTCTGAACTGAAATCAGTGGCAGTTTGTTTAGCTATATGATCTGCGAAAGCATTTCCTTTTCCTACATCATCTGGAGTGCGAGTGCTGAAAATAATCGCACTATTAAAGTGCCATGCTGAATTTTCGTTCCGTGCGAGGTCAAGAAACCTCGTTCTTTCCAAAGTCTAACGAAATTGTGGACCACCCCAAAAGCATACTGACTATCGGTATATATGTTTGCTGTAAGCCCTTCAGAAAGTTCACAAGCTCGAGTTAACACTATAATTTCTGCGGCCGGCGCAGAATTATGCATAATTCTTTTGGTTTCCACAATTGTGTTTAAAGTAGTGACGGCATAAGCAGCCGTGGATGTACAGTCTGGAAGTTTAAAACAAGAGCCAACACAAAATAGCTCTCCTTGTGGGCTATCCAAAGGCGTGTCTTTCAGATCTATTCTGCCTTTAGTCTCTTGTTCTGTCACATAAAGGAAATCGTGTGACGTTTCATCACCATCAACAGTATCTTGCGGGACACGTAAAAGTTCAGCCGGATTTAATACACAACACCTCTGAATTTGAATGTGGGGGGCAAACAAGATTAGTTCATATCTTGTCAATCGTGCAGAAGTGAGGTGTTGCGTTTGAGTTCAATTCAATAAAATGTCTACAGAGTCAGGTACCATCAGGGTTAACGCATGACCCAGGACCATTCCCTCACTCTGTTTTACAAACGCAGCAGCAGCGACAGCGCGCAAACATCTTGGCAAAGCGCATGCTACAGGATCAAGGGCGGAGGAATAGTAACTGCACGGCCTATTCTTCCCTCCATGCTCCTGCGTTAATACAGCCAAAGCACCTCCATCACGTTCATGCACAAACAATACAAAGGCCTTGTCATAATTCGGTGTTCCTAAAACCGGCGCCGAACACAGCGCGGATTTGAGCAAATCAAATGTTGTCTGGTGTTCCAAAGTCCATGTTAATGGCAAAGAAATGCCCTTCTTAGTCAAAGCCAGCATTGATTTAATCATTAACGAAAAGTTAGGGATCCACAATCTACAGTAAGAAGCCATACCTATCAGGGCTCTAACTTCCTTCTGCGTATTTGGGACAGACATGACAGAAATAGTCTTTATTTGTTCAGGTGTCAACCGTCTTCCCTCCTTTGACAGGAGGTAGCCTAAATAGGTGACCTCCTGACAACAATATTGGAATTTTTTAAGTGAAGCTTTGTGGCCATGTTTCGCTAGATGACAAAGCAACAACACGGCGCCTTCTTTACAATCGCTCTCAGAATCAGCAGCCAAGAGGAGGTCATCTACATTCTGTAGTAATGTGCAAGTAGTAGGCAACTCGAGAGTATCAAGCTGCTCTTTCAATGCCCTACTATAAATACTTGGACTCTCAGTGTACCCTTGTGGTGCACGAGTGAATGTAAACGAGCGTCCACCTAGAGTAAACGCAAACAAATACCTGCTATCATTGTGAATACTGAAAAACGCGTTTTTAAGATTGACAACGCTAAAATGAGTGGCAGAAGCCGGAATCATGGTTAGTACCGTTGTAACATCAGGTACAACAGGAAATTGAGGAGCCACAATTTTGTTAATAGCACTTAAATGAATTATAAAATGAAAGGGAATCGCATTATCACCTTTTATGTATACTGGCAAAATGGGGCTGTTACATAGGCTACCCGTAATCTCCTCAATTACTCCACGATGGACAAAATCAGAAACTATACATTTCAAAGCCTGTTCACCTTCAACTGAGATCTTATATTGCGGGATGCGAGGCAATTTTACTCCATGTTTCAAAATGATTTTAACAGGTTCAATTTGGAGAATGCCCACATCATTATCATCAATTGCCCATAAGCAGTCTGGAACATTACTGAATTCTGGCGGTAAAGGTCGAGTCAAAAACTGAGAGGCGAGTGATTGCTGAGGTGAAATTGTTAACCGAACTCCGTCCGGAGAACAATGTATTACTGCATGCAATGCCTTCATCAAATTTAGCCCCAGAAAGTTCTCCCCACAGTTTGTGGTAAGTAAAAATGGACACTGTTCTGTGAAGGGACCCAGTGTTATCGGTACCGGCAAAGAGACTGGACAAACTACAGGTGTGCCTGAAAACCCTACGGAAACGTTGGACTGCCCTGACAGGGGAATATTTATAACCCGTGAATGATCAATGGAACATTTCTGTGCTCCGGTATCTACTAAAAATAGATGCTTCCTATTTCCCACCGCCATCTCAACGTAGGGGCCTTTCTGATGAACGGGAATAGGCGTAGGTTCCAAATCCTGCTTCGGGCAATCCTAGCGAAACAGAATATTATCAAAAGGAAGCTCTTCAGATAGGTACGCGACAGAAGGGTGATCAAAAATGTTTCTATTATCCACATTCGAAACTTGCTTATCTCGCGAATGAGGTTGCTGTGATTCTGGTGCAAACTGACCTCTGTCAGGGCCCCCTGCACCTGGGCGACCTCTGGATCGTCTACCCATGTTCCCAAATGATCTTTGCTGCAAGGGCGGACATTGTGCGTGCCAGTGGCCTTCCTGCCGACAATAGGCACATTGGTTAATGATTACGGGAGCCAAGGGCACACTTCCCTGTGGAATGTACTGACCTCTAAATTTATTACCCCCTCTAGGGCTTTTAACAATCTGTTGCAATAAAACTTTTGTTTTCAGGTCACCCTTTTTTTTCTAAAGTTTTTCCTTTTCAGTATTTACACGATTTTCATAGTACTGAGCCATATGCAGTACTTCTGATTGAGACTTCGCCTGCCAAGCGCTTTCAGAAGACATAATCTGCAACTGGATGTCAGGCAGCAATCCATGTACAAATTTGTCGACAAACAGCCTTTTCCCTGACTCTGTGCTTAAGTCTTGTCCACTGAAATCTGAAAATACCTTCTCGAACCGATTGAAGAAATCGTTAGCACCCTCAGGCTTTCCTTGGACACAGGCCGTAAGCTTGTCCCAAATGATTCTTTTTCAGGAACTATAGTTTTCAATTTTACAATGATTCTATCAGGCAAGGTTAATATCACTTGAGGCAGTCGTTCGCCAGCTGGTCTTTCTCTATCTAGTCTAACCATGTTATGCCATGATCTCCCAACCCAGGTATGTCATCTATAGTCCTAATCTGTTTCCACAAATCGACTGGCAGGAGTACAGGAAACAATAGGTCAATATCACTTAAGGTGAATACCGACGACGGTAAGACCAACTCTATTTCTTTATAGAACCCGGTCGGATTCTTTATTATATCGGGAATAGATTGCTTTATGGTGTTCACTTCCTGTCTTGAAAACGGGACATGAACAAACTGTGATACATAATGTGCGGGAATGTTCACAGCGAGTATACCCTGTGCAGCATTAGCCACAACCTCAACTTTCGGGACAAATGTCGGGGGAACCTCTCTCATAGGCAAATCAGATGTAGGCAACTGCGAACGCTTACTAAGCAACAGAGCCAAGTCGAGCGATAAAGCGGTCGAAGAAGTATCAACCGAAAAAGCTCTCTGATAAACACTGAACAATTCAGCGGGACAACAAATCTTTCTATTTACGCACTCGTTCTGCAGGTACTCTACCATCATCTGTATCACTTTCTTTTGCATTTCTAACGTATATTGACTATATGTGTCATATACTTCATCTGGAGTTATCGATATATCCGAAATCCATCTTATCGCACCCTTTATACAAATTTGCGCTTCCTCACCTTTTAATTCACGGCGAGGAGAAAACCCTTTCTGTAAGTACATAATACCTAAACTACCACCATCTGCTTCCTCATTCTGTAACCCTTCCAACTCCTTCCTATACTCAAAAATCCTCTCAACATGCTCATATACCTTCTCGGCAGTATCTCTGGACAACACTAAGGCGTTCAAATCCCGTAACCGTTGTGGGTAATCTACATCATTTAATCTATTCCACATTATACTCAAATGAGTCCCTAATCCTTCAATAAAAACATTTTTCTCAGGAATACCTTTTACATTTTGGAGTGTGGAAAAAACATCAGCTTGTTCACCCTTCTCCATACAATGTTTAGCCCAAGCAATCAATTCACTCTTTTTGTCTGGGGACACAGTATTACGAGTCACAACCCTTGGTCTCGCTCCCTGGTCTACTAAAAGCGATGCAGAATCACTTGGAAGATGAAGAGTAGGCACATTCTGAATATCAACAGGTGGAGGAAAGGGGGCAGGCAAAGGAGCAACGGCTGGGAGAACAACAGGAAGAACAGCAGGGAGGACCGGAGGAACTATAGGAGGGGGAACAACAACAGGAAGAGGCAAAGCGCCGGGAGGAGGGACGTACGGAGGTGGCGCTGAGGCATCGGGCCTTTGTTCATGCAAAAGTTTATTAATCAATTCATCTGATGGATGAAAATCTTTTGAAGGGTAGATTTTCTGAATGCCTAATTGAAACGCCCTGTCCGTATTCCTAACTGACTCCAATTGTTTATTTTGATCATATAACCGTGCCTTTTCGACACTTGTCATATGTCTACGCATATGTTTCTCTCTACTCTTTTGTTGCTGCAAAGCTTCTGTTTTCCAACTGTGCAATGCGTTAAATGCTGCAGGTCTAGCATTTTTCTTTACTAATACAGACTCTAGATATTCTATACGAGGGATTTCAAAACTACCATTGGTTCGCCACCAAAGATTAGAATTATATCTGGCCTGTCTGTGCCAAATGCCATTAAATGCTATACTACCAAAGCCTTTCTTACAGTACATAGTACATGCCGGCGACCCCTCCTATGGTGCGGGACGGCTATCTTCCGAAGAGTGTCTGTCGCTGCGGAATAATGCCCTAAAGCAGGCAGACAATTTCCCAGGCATATCAAAGTTCTGGTGTTACCTGGTTAAATAATTGTGCTCGCGAGTACAATGCTCCAAATTCAAATTGTCAGGGTTAGATTAAGAATTGGGACACGATTCACCTGACCAAAGGACTGGGAGGCCCGATCGGGTTACTAAGGACAATGCTAAGGACCCACGTGTCTGGTGATTTTCGGCAAATTTACCCACCTCGATACATGGACCCTCGTCAAGACATCGTCTCGGGCTACAGCTCACCGTTCAGGGATCGGATTGTGCAGTTTTGTCGAGGAATTCGCTTCTCGTCTAGATTGGCCGTTTCTGTTGGCACCGTCCGATCCCGGTCCGATAGCCGAGCCAACCTTCAACGAGACAAAGGCAATCTTGAGAGTGCCTATTCGGGCGCCATCTGTGGAATCAGAAAAATACAATATTAAGGCTGTTACACCAAGCAAAGGAAAATACACGGGCTTGGAAAGATTCCCAGAATCTTTATTACAAAACTGAACAGTATTGAACAAAGTACACAAATAGCTATTTGGCTGTCAATATATCACAGAGACCACCAGCAGGGTTGAATGTGAGCAGTGAGCAGAATTTGCTAGCTGGACATTAGCGTATTTATACAGTTTGTCATAATGATGTCCAGCCTCTTACAAGTTAATTATACACTGGGCTAGGGTCGCGCCAGGTTCGTTTTCCTAATTTACATATCTCGTGCATGCGGTTTACTTTTGAATACATTTACTAACACACACTATTATTCTTTAATTTAACATTACACTCTTTACATATTGCTTTAATACAGATCAAACAAATGTTTCGCATGTCGTATTTGGATAGCATTATTGTTCTTGTATACTTGTAGGTTTACATTGCTAATTCAAGTGATCCCCTGATCAAGAGGTCAACGAAGGACAAGGTCTACATGAGCCTAACATGTAGCCTGAACGCAGGTTGGACATTAACCCTCCTACAGAGGTTTAAGAGGTTAAGGCAAGAACAAGAGCACACGAGACGGCCATTTTAGACTACAGGGTGACTTTGTACAATAAACTAAAATGGCGGTTGTAACCTAAAATGGAGGCCTGATTCATTTGAGGTCACGATCTTGTAATACAGGTTTCCTCACAAAGCGACTGGGCATAGGCCAACATATACGATGAGGACAAACAATATTATATCAGTTCTAACACCTTAGGTCAGAACAGAGTCTCCACTGGCCGTTTGGTTTCAAAATCCCCAGCACCGGATTATTGAAGGTGCTGTGGACAGGACAAACTATCCCACTGGTCTCAACCTTCTTAATTATTTCAGTAAGGGCTGCATTGATGCGAGAGGCAAGCAATATTGCTTCACAAACACTGGAGTCATGCCAGGGTCCGTGGGAATTGTTGTTTTGTGGATGTCAGTGTGAACACAGTCATATGAGTCCACCGGAAAGAGATCTTGAAAATCTAAGAAAACTTGTTTCAATTTTTGCTTTTGCTCCAGTGTCTCACAGGCATCCGCTAGGTTGACTCTCTCTTCAACCATCTGCCTGAAGCCCGGAAAGACTTCTGGTTTGGGTATCTCAGCGGCCTCCTCCAGCTGGGTGGAGATGTCCCTGGTCAAAGTACTGATTTGGACTGATGGCTTCAGGTGGGGAAGGCAGTCCTTGTGGACTTGAAAGATCACCTCATCCCTTCTGAAGTCAAGGGTCACATCATCCTTACCATAAGGGCAGGCAGAGCACACCAGGAAATTCTCCCCATGCCGGGTGAAGATCCTGTCTGGTGTTGTGTCATTGTTACTATCACTGTCAAAACAGTCCTTGGGGATTGGTCCTAACAGTTCGTTACCTAAATCTATGGAAAAATGTCGGTCATCAACCGCCATTCCAACAATGGTGCCTGCGGCTAGAGTAATACTCTTTAGGTCGCTCTTATCCACCTCTATTGGAATGGTGTTGTGTTTTATATTGACTAGTGGTGTTGGGTTTACCCCCAACCCTTGCTGTTGGAAATGAGCATTGAGATGAACATAGGCATCAGGGTTTTTCAGTTTCGTCCTTTTTCAATTTTTACTTCCAGTGAGAATTGTCGGGTCTGTTCTGGGATGGTGACCTCCTCTCCAATCTGAATTTCAACTGCATATGGCAGCAGTTGAGCTGACTGAAATGCTTTCTCTGGGTCATCAAAGTCCATGGGATTACCCGCTAATCGGGACAGGCTTTGAAGTTTATTAGGTCCAAACTAATGGCAAAACGATTGAGAATGTCACTGCCTAAATAAAAAATGTAACAGGGACATCTCGCACGACCCAACAATTATGGACTATGCTCTTGTTTCCCATGGACATTTTGAGCATACACCTGCTAGGCAGGAGATGTTTGGAATTTGTTGTTTCCAGGTCCATTTCCCATTTGTCTAACAGTTTAAATGTGGGAATAGCTGGATCTTTTGGGAGTTTGCGGACCATGGCCTCGCTAATGAAGCTCTTACCATTGTTCACACCATTGTTCACGCATACTCGGGCGAGAACGGAGTACTTCCCTTCATTTAACTGAATAGGGATGAACAACTGCTCTCCAATTTTCTGAATATCAGCCAAGTTCGAGCTGATTTCTCATCATTTTTGACTATAGGAGTAGGATTTTCGGATTGTGAATTTGTATAGAATTTCAGAGTGTTCCCTTACAGTGTGGAATGCCACCTTAGACTGGAAGGAAGGTTAATTTTCAGAAATAGAGAGGACTCCCCATCACCAGTTTGTTGTCCTATTGCAATTACTGTCACGTCTGGGATTTGGTTATTCTGGAAGTGGAATTCAATTTGGTCAGGTTTTTGTTCAACCATGTGGCATGTGCCATTTAAACTAACATGGTTGACACTCTGTTTTAATTTTATTGGTCGGTTAGTCCAGAGGATCTTTTTTACACTATCTATGAGGGGAGACAATCTACGCAGGATGTAATTCCCTAGTAAACATGGTGTGCCCTCTGGAGTCACAACTATGACCAGGTGCTTCACTTGTGTCGCCCAATTTTAATGTCTAAATCCGCATTTCCCTCGACAGGAATTTCCTTCCCATCGAAGTTCTGAAGTTGTCCAAGAAGAGGGGTGAGAGGGATTTGGTATTTCTCCCCCATCCCCAATTCAGCTGATCAAAGGCCCTTTTTGACAGTAGGGTGGTTTGGGATCCAGTGTCCATCAGTGCCAAAATTGTACATTGCCCCTGTATTTGGACCGGGACATAAAATCTTCTCTCTTTTTCCGCAAGGGGGCAAAGAGAATGCACATTTTTGGTCAATTGGTGGGTTAAATTCTTTGCTTGGGATTCTGACAGAGGGGTGATTTGGGCAGGATTTTGTTTGGGATCTTGGGAACCTGTAAGAAAAAGGTGGCAATTGGATATAGGGGAAATTTTGGGCTCCCCTAGTTCAATGTGATTTTCTTGCTGGTCATTCTGGGGTTTGATGATGGGTGGTTTTAACTCAGTCCCCCCATCGACCCAGTCTTGATCAGGATCTCTTGGGACCCATTTTTCTTTGGGAGGAGGTCCCCCATCCCTGAAGGAGAAGATCATTTTCCCAGAATCCTCTGAGGACCCCTCTCTTTCAAATTGGAAGATTCACACTTCCTCCACAAAATGGGTCTTTTAACTCTCTTTATTTCTCCTACCCACCCTCTGTTCCTTAGGTTGCAGATTTTCAGGGGCAGGAGATTTTGGTTCCGGTTCCTGGTTTTCCAGTGGCTTTCCACAAATGGGGAAGGAAGCTTCCTCTAAGGCTTTACACCACCTTTCCCGTTGTGCCTCCTCCCTGGGAACCGGTGGGTTGTCGCGGTTCTTCTCCCGTCATTGTTCTGGAGCACCAGACCCTTGATTTGAGGAGTACTGAGTCGCCATGCTCATCTGAGGGTTCTGTTGAGCCCTCAGCATGCAACCCAGATCCTATGCCATGTACTAGACCTGGTGCTCCAGTTGGGACACCTGCTCTGGCTGGTACGGGCTCCTCTGGTCTACCCGTGGTTGATCACAGGAAGGGTAACTGTCCCTTCTCCCATAATACCCTTGGTTAGGATAGTTTTGGTACCCCTCCACCCTTGGCCTCCCCTCTCCCGGATTGGGCTGTCTCGGCTCAGGAAAGTGGGGAAAGAAAGGTTTGTTTTGGGGGTTGAGGTTAGGCAGGTACCGGGGAAAGAAGTTCATCCCGGCATTTGGGGGATTACTGCCCTCCTGGGGAAAGTGAGGAGGGAAGTTTCCTGGGTTGGCAGCTGCCTGGTTGGATTCCCCCCCCCTTTGGCTGGAAGCGTCCACACATAACCCAGGATGGGTCTGTTGTCCTTGTAATGGGGGCTGATGTAGTCAGGGGAGTTAGGGGTCCCATTGGTAGGATTACCTCCCTGACTCCCTGTTTGGGATTGACCCGAGGGCCTTCTGGGTCTTGGGTTGGTAGGGTTCTGTGCAGGAATGTTTTAGGCCCCCATCTCCAGATCTAAGATGGGGGCAACCTTCACCTCCGCCACCTTAGGAGCAGCAGGGGTGTTGGTTGGTTTTATGCTTTTGTTAGCACTTTTGCTTTCTAGTGGCTTCTGCACTTCGTAAATACGGTTTGCTTATTCAATGACCCAGTCTATTGATCTTTTCTCATGAAAGTCCCTGACTAGCTGGGTCATAATATATTTAGGGAGTGCATGAAAGAAGGTATTAATAAATTCCCTACTGTCAGTGTGCACCCTTCTGTTGGTCTGTGCAAAGGCACGTTTCAGTTCTTGGACAAATTCTTATGGGGCCTGGTCTTCCCGACATTGCAGGTTGTAGGCTGCCTTGCGGGCCTCTTGACGGTTTCTATGGATACAAAAATCCTAAAAGATGGTCGCCCTATAGGTGGACCATCTTGAATGGTTCTGATCCACCAGCCCTGCAAAGAAGCTGGAGTACTCATGTGAAAATGTCCACTTAACATACTGAATGCAGCTTTGGCTGTCCTTCAGGTGGAAAGTTTGCATCATTTGCTCAAACAATTCAAGGTGCTCCCAAACTGAATATTTGGCATTGTTATGGTTTGGGCGTGATGACACTCCTAACAGCCTTGATTTGCTTCAGGAGATCTTTCAGTAAAGCTCTCTTAACTTTCTTGGCCTTTTTAGTTCTGGTCACCCTGGTCCACTCATCCTCTGACTGAGAGGCTCTGTTACCATAGGTGGCTATGTGTTCCTCTAGGCTCTCCCTGATTCTGTGAGCTTGCGAATGGCTGGCAGAATGTGGGGGCCTAGTCTCTTGAGACCTGTGGCGCTCGGAAGAGTCTTCTGACTCTCCCATGCTCCCCCCCACTGTCCTAGCTGGGAAGAGGTTTTTAAAATGCTCTTAGTGGGCCTAGTCTCATGAAATTCCCCACCAAATTTTACTGACTGTTCTCTAGGTAGGTGCTATTTCTGGGGATCCAGTTCTCTGATTCTCGCCTCACTGGAGTCTCCCTGAACAGAGAGGCTGGCCATAATATTTGGGAACCTGTACATAGAGGCCCGCCCATGCATTTCTGGGAGGCGTTGATCCGTCAGTCCCATATTTCCCATTATGTTGCAGTCTACCATCCCGTGGCCCTCGGTTCATTTGAGCCATTGGAAATAGAGGTGGCAGAGTCCATGGAATTGAAGGGATTAAAGTCCCTGATGCCAGGGTTCCTGAGGTTATGCTCAGAGGTTTCTCTCTCCCATCTTATCTCATCTTTTTCGGCCCCTACTCCCTGATGACATGCCAGAATCTGACCCTTTTGCTCCTCTATTAAGGCCTTACTGGTCTCTATGGGTTGTTCTTACATGGCTATCTGTCTATGGAGCCTGTCACTATTTTCACAGAGAGCCTCGTTGTTTCTCTGTGCTTCCTGCCTGAATTGGGAGTATTGGGCTGACTTTTGCTGCAGGAGACTAACCTCCTGAGTTTGGTCCTTACTGGCCTGATTATTCTTTGCCAGAGCATCCTCCACACACCTGGTGTGCTCTAACAGCTTTTCATAATCCATTTTGATTTCACCAAGTTCCTGAAGGGCCAGGTGATTTTCTTCTAACTTTGTTTTTAAATGACTGACTTCCTGCCCTAAGGCGTCCCTTTCCTGAGTTAGAGTGCCCCTTTGTGCAGCCAGGTCGTCCCTCTGCTTTATAAGTGCCCCGGCTTTCTGGATCTCCTCATCAAACTCTGTTTGCGATTCAAGGTCTTTAATAATTAATTTATTATTCTCCTCTTTCAAGGATTGTAGGTGGTTCTGTAATGTGACTACCTGCTCTGCGCAGGCTCAATTAAAATGTAACTGTTGTGCCAGCTTTTGTTGACTCTGTTGTAGGGAGTCCAACCTTTCCTAACACTCTTTTTGCATTGTCAGTACCTGGGCATCTTGCTCTGCATTCTTTTGCAGTAAGAGCGTCAGTTCTTCTTGCAGTTTGGCAGCATACTGCCTAGCCTCTGTCTCAGATTACTTGCTATTCTGGAGCCTTTGCTCTGCAGAGTCCAGATTAGTCTGGATTTTCTGCATTGCTTCCCCTTGCCTCTTTGTGAAGTCTACATGGCTTTCCTACTTTTCCTGTATGACTCCTATGTGGAGGTACAGGTAGGCCGCTATTTTGGCAATTTTGCATTGCTCTTCTTTTATTTTAGCGGTCATGTACAGCTCACTGAGTGCTTGATGTAATGGCCCCCTGTCCTGCCAGATATTAAGGTTGGTTTCAGTGACTTCTTGTTTTATTCCCTGTAGCCATACCTGTTCGTCCTGTTCTACCCATTCACCCCGACAAACAATTTGTGCAGTAGGCGTTCCCTTGTAATATTGATTTCCACTGTGGTCGCCATTCCGGAAATATTAATTTCCTTCTGGCTTATTTCAGGGTAAATGTACTTTTTCAAACAAGCTTGATTTCTAGAGTATTTATTTTAGGGGCGCTTCTACAGTGTAGCACAGTACTCACACCATACAAAGTATTATTACTCTGCAGGTTAGACTGCTGTGTTAGACTGTCATGGGTGGCAGTCAATCAAACTCCGGACTCGAGCCCCCAGATTTGTTAAGGATTTCAATCAGGCGATACACTCTGCTCTCGGCCTAGTGTACAGCACAATGGAAAAACTTATTTGATATATAGATTCAATTATTTGAAAGATGTACCACCCGTATCACACCCCTTATTTAAAAATCCCCCGGGTCACGATGGACCAGGAATCAGGCTGGTTTGTAAAAGGTATTGTTTATTTATTTATTTAAGATCAAAATCACAATATATATATATTAATAGGTAAACAACAATCACCAATGGGGTGACATAGCACAGAATGATATATTTAATACACTAGGACTAAATAATGAGAAAAACAAATGCAGCACAGAAATTAATACTTTTGTGTTGGTTTCAGATCAGATAGCAAAATAATTAGAAATTCCCCCTGCAACACCCCTCAACCCACCAATAAGCACATTTAAATAAATGTGAGGAGATAGTAGGTATTCAGAAATAATACAGATCACAGTGTCTCACTTCCTCCTTCCCCCCTTACACAGAAAGAGAAAAACAAAGTCGGCTTTTCAACTGTCAGAATGACTTTAAAAGTGGTTGAGCAAGAACTATAAATGTGTGGGAAGATGCTTAAATTGTTGTAAATTCCTATGGGACCCACTTTGAACAGTTGCACACAAGCATAAGCAATGATTTAGTCAGCAGAAAACATTTGCAATCTTAAAATCCAAGTCGGAAGCAGTTTAAATCTATTTTACACATCTCAGGATTTTAAAATCGTGACAAACTTTTCCATGTGTGAGATTTGCGATAAAAAGAGAACCGCACTATTTTGAAATGCGGTCGGGTTCTATGGATAGGCATGGATGTTAGGTACAAGTAGAAGTTGAGATTTCGTTTCTATCACAAAAAAGGAGGGAGTTATAGTGGTTTTAGTAAAGGTCGTTTTTGGAAATGGAAAGAGGCTTTAGTTTTAAAATCAGAAAAATATTGACTATGGACTAGAGCATCCAAGCTAAGCCCCCAGGACGGCACAATGTAAGAGTCAGGAATGATTCGCGACTCAGTCCTGGTTCCTCGCTGTACACCTTGGAGCCCTAGGCTGGCCACTCTAATGAAATTAATAGATCAAAGTTGTCAAAATGACTAGGAAAAGGATACATTTACAGATAGACAGAATTGGATATCACTACGGATTTAAAAAATATTACTAATTATGGAAGTAAGGATAGTTCAGATGTTAGGAGGGGACAAGATAATGCACCGTAATCAACAGTTTCTAGCTTCCTGCTAATACTCACAAAACAAAATGGATTTAAGATTTTGGACAGTCAGAATTCTGGATCATCAGGATTCTGGACCAACAGGATTCTGGACCATTGAATCAGATCTATCAGGGACTGACATCTGGGCACATTGGACTGGACAGGGTCAGAAAGGCGCTCTGGTCACAGCACGGCACAGCACAGCACGGGATCTGCCCTTCTTGGTTCTGAGTATATTTCAATTCAGCAGGCAAGCATTAACAGCACAGCCCAGCTGTATTATTTTGCTTCCCCTAGGCTTTTTGGGTTTTGTTCTAGAATATGAGGCCTAGCTGAGAATGGTTCAGCTATGCAATAGGCCTTTGCTTTGCCAAGTTTCTGGAGTCTGGAACAAGGAAGATGTAGATTTCAGCAGCAGGCCGTTCCGCCAGCATCAGGAGAGTGAGTGGATCTGTGTGTCCCTATGTCTTGTCAGCTGTCTCTATTTTTGCTATAAAATGACATCATAAAGAGGGTGTATGGCCGGCTTAGCTAAGCATGGCCCTTTAAGCTGGGATTGGACCCCACTTCATCTCTGCCTTGCAATTTGAGTGATTGGATCAATGCTGGGTGATGTCAGGTTTTATGATTTGCTTTACAATCCTCAGAGGCCTGCCTTTAGCCATTGGTCTCCAAATCTGATTTTATATTAAATATACATTTCTACATTGGTCACCTTTATGCAAATCACACATACAGATGCCATATTTTACATAGCAGCTATTCTTCAAAACCCCACAGTGGTGGGATCTTGTCTCCCCTTTCTACAGAATTTTGCCCTTTTCTCTATGAACTCACTTTCCAATTTTAAAGCAAATTTCCACAAATGTGCGTGTTTGCCATGGGGACATGCGTGTACATTTTCACAATTCTAACAGTAACACATTTTGCATAAATCCACATATTTTACCATTCCTGCCCAGAAAATGTCACACAGTTCTGCCGCCTCTTCACATGTGCAGCCAGATATTAAATACACAACTTCGTCATTTTTATATTTTCCACCATTTTGAATAGCAAGTTATAAGTCTTTTAAAATGTGTTCTTTCTTCATGTTTAGCAACAGATGGTAGCTTGGCTCCACCTCTTTTTGTCTCCTTGCAGTCCCAGGCATCCCCCTCCTTGCTTGCTCCTTCCAGAGGCCATTTACGACCACTTTTCACACTTCCAATTTCCTGGGCTGCGACTGTGTGATTGTTCCTTTGCTCTCTGTAGACAAAAGTCTGGGCTACCCAGCAATTAACACCTCCCCGTGAGTTACTGCTGAGAGGAAAGCCCTCCTTCTGGGAAACCTGCTTTTCGAGTTCTTTGCAGCTTCAGCCAAGCTAATTAACTTTTGAACTTAGCAAAAACCACAGCTGTTGCATCACATACAAATACATTTCTTTCTTGGCCTTAAAATCTGTGGAATCAAAAACACAACTAACATCTGTATTCCTTTTTGGCAACAATCCTTTTTATGCTTGCTAATTCAGCAGACCTTTGAGTTTTAGGTCATTTTAAGCTCTCAGTCCTCCTCTGATAGCTGTCAGTCAGGCAGCCCCGGGTACTGCACCCAGATTTTGGCATAGAGGCTGTCAGCTTTCAGACTTTGTATGTTTAATAATGTTACATTTGGTACATGGATTTTAGCACCAGGCACGAAAGCAAATGTTATTTGTAGGCACATTTTTGGGCTTTATTTGCAAAGTGCTGCTTTCCTCTCTGCACTCTGTTTGCTGGTCATGGAACCCACTGGCACATTTCTCGAGGGTGTGCACTATTTCCCCTGCACATGCACCATCGGTGGCAGGTTGTGCATTGCTCTTTTTGTGTGCTGAAGCACACAGTTTTGGGAGGTTTTTGTAGGTTTTTGGTGCGCGCAAGTGTTTTGCTGCCATTGTTGCTGTTTCTTTCCCCATAACTGGCGAGAGATTCCGCATAGCACAGCCGAGTGGTCAATACATCCCACACAACACACCACATCTCCAGGGCTTATTAGCCCCTGTGTTGTGACTCCGGCTGTATATGCCCCCATAAGACACCTCAGCTCCCATTTTCCTCCCACTACTGAACGTATAAGATGTAAGAATATATTGGGAGACCACCGTTAACATGGGGTGTTATCCCTACCCCCAATCGATAGTACGCAAAGCACAGCGATTATTCAGGTTCAGCTAGCCCTCTCTATGACTCATATAGAGCCACGTAGATCACTCCACCTGTGCCAGCAATGTTCCAAGTACCAAGCCAGGGTATAGAGAGAATATACATTTATTAAAATTATAGGTTCAATTAATAATGGTTTTAAATGGTTGTACATGCCACCTTCTCTGTGGCACAAAACAGAGCTTCAAAACAAAACACACTTTTCCCTTTTGTTTCAGCTGCAGGGAACACAGACAAATAAACAGGTCAAAACTCTTATCCCACAAACCCTTTTTTATGATGACATTAAATAATATCTTGACACATTAGTATAGCATGAATATTACTTGATAAAGGTATGATTTAAAACAAATGCACTATTTTGGTTTTCAAACAATTTCCCATGCATTACTTGATATGTTTCATTTCCTTGCACACTAAAAAAATGCTAGCAGTTTTAAAACTCACACAGGCCTTTTGAGGATACTTTTGATAAACAGAACCTTCTTCCTTTTTCACCCAAAAGCAATACAAAATCGTTCTGCTATCATGGTCACTTACTCACTCTCATGAAAGAGTGTATATTTTTCAAGGGAGAATTACACTTGGTTTCACTTTGAATAGCACTTTTCTCCCCACACCAAATGCCCAGGCCTCAGTTATAAGCAGCACACCTCTGTTTAAAGGCAAGGTCTAGGGACAGTGGGGACAGTTGGGAATTTCGTTTTGGGTCAAGGGACTCCTTTGTGTAAAGGCAAGGTCTGGTGAGTGGGGACAGTTAGGAATTATGTTTTGGAACAAGCATACCACTTTTATTGAGAGAAATCTGGGGATGACAGGGAAAATAATGTACCCAATTACAGGGATCTGGTCAAATACCTCTGTCAAATATAGTCACAAGCATCCATCCCTCCTTTGGCTCTCCCTAATCATAGGGCCCAGTCAGCTGTTAGGCATTGCTAGTTTCTGTCTCCCATGCAAATCTCAATTCTCCATCAATGTTGCAGACCTTCCACCCACGTAATGTCAGGCAGATTTGTCTGGATTCACACAGATGGATTATAGGCAAGTCCTCTTTCATGATGTTTAGCAGCTCATGCGTTTCTCCATGAAGCAAGGTCTTTTTACTCCACAAGTCACATCTCTAAATATTAAAATTATACAGTGTCAGTTTATTAGTTCTGACTTCTCATTGGAGGTTTATCCCCTCTTCCTCCCTCAAGGTCCAACCACTCTCTGCCGATAGGCCCTCAGAGTTCTATGATTGAAATGATGTGGAGAGGTACACCTGCTGTCAATGACAATTTTTTTTACATGTCAGTTTTTGCGCTCAAAAGTCACTACATGGCAAAAATCAGCAATTTAGAAATAAACATCATAATACTTACATATTTATGTTCCCATAATCATGATGGGTCTGTGGAACTTATGTTTGTTCCGGCAGCATATTGCACGTGCAAGCTATGGTTTTTCACCCTTAATTCAAAAATGTTCATAGTTAGAAATGTGACATTTTCTACCAAGATATCTAATTTAATAAGCCACCTGCTCCCCAACTTACATCATTATGACGGGCTTGGGACAAGCTTTAAAATGACATGTGCCACCCTTTTTTGAGTATCTTGGTTCAAAAGTTACTGGTTAAAATTCTAATATAAGTCTATGGTTACATAATTAACATAGATAATTTGCAGTTTCTCAATTTAAGTTGCGTTAAGGCAGAGGCATCTGTTACAATGTTGATTTAAGCCTGGATTAAATTCCTTAGCCTTTGTTCTCTTAGGGTTAATGGATGCTAAAGAGATTCTTAGTCTTCAGGCCACATGGCTTCACCTCTGCCCTCTGAACATCATGAGGCGGTACTGTCATTTGTCATTAATCCTTCCAATCTGGAGTTCACCACTTTTCAGATCTAATTTTTTTTTCAGAACTGCACCCATACAGGCTGGCTCTGTTGTTGATCATGTCATCATAAATTCCTGTTGTACAAGACCAAGTCATTCTGATCGGGCCTCAAAGAGATCTGACTTCCAGATAAAGAGACATGCCAATCTCCAATGGGGGGATGTCACTCGAGTATTGTGCTCAGCAACTTACAATTTATTGAGGACAACCACCTTCTTGTACTCCGCCTGTCCGGCTTTCGTCCTCGGCATGGTACCGAAACAGCACTACTTGATCTGAAAAATCAAATAGATGACCTAAGAGATGCAGGCAAACCTGCGCTGCTTCTGCTCCTAGACCTCTCTGCTGCATTTGACTTGGTAGAGCATGCAACCCTCTGCCACCATCTCTCTGCCACGGCAAACTTCTCCCCAAAGGCATGTGAATGGATCAACTCATTCCTTCAGGAGAGAGTAATGAAGGTCTTTTCAGAATCCTCTAATACTACCCCCAGTCCTATTAAATGTGGGGTCCCACATGGCCCGTGCATAGCCCCCACCCTGTATAACCTCTTCACCAGACCATTATTCAGAATCCTGGACCCACTGGGCATCTCATATACCAAGTTTACAGATGACACCCAGGTGCTCATACCTCTATCAGGGGATTATCTAGCTGACACAAACACCCTCAACTTCATCTACTCCACCATTCAATCATGGATGGCAGACAACTGGCTCTGTCTAAACAGTGAAAAAATCGAACTCCTCCTGATCGGATCGCCTTTCACACTGAGCAAACTCACCAAGGAGTATCACACCTTCACTATTGAAAAAATCCCCATCACAGTATCACAAGCGATTAAGACACTGGGCGTGTACCTCGAACCAAGCCTGACCATGGACAGGAAGGTCAATGCCATCGCTTCCTCTGCAGCGTATCACTCCAAACTGATCATTGCTGTCAGACCATTCTTGACACAACAGAACTGTATTACCATAGCCAGAGCCATCATTGGATCCAGACTGGATTACTGCAATGCCCTCTTTATTGGTACCGCCCAAAGAAACTTGGCTAAACTGCAGATACCCCAGAATAATGCCTTAGGGGCCGCAACAGGCACAACTCTGCACTCAGGAGGCAGGTACATTGGCTACCCATCAAGGAAAGGGTTGTCTTGAAAACACTAGCCCTAACCCACAAATGTCTTCACGATCTAGCACCTAGGTATCTAGTGCAAAGGATCTCCAAACAAACAGCGTCCAGACCTTCCAGATCCGCCTATGCCAACCGCATCATGGTTCCTCACACACGTAGAGTGCGTGCTGGGGGTTCGAGTTTTCCAACAATGGCTGACACTCTCTGGAACAAACTCCCAAACCAGATCAGATCAATCGAGTCTCATGCTGCATTCTGCAAGGCCTTCAAAACTAAAGGGCTTATCCTCCATGTGCAATATTTTACACATGCTACTTCACTGAACTGGACACACTATGCAATGTAGAATATTGTACTGTGTAATTCATCCCTGTAAGCAACTGTTTGTAAGAATTTTCCTGGGCCGCTTATTGTAACCCGCGAGCAAGCCTTCTTAAGTATCCTTTTATCGCCTCGATGCCTGTGGGCTGCAGTGCGCTCTATGAATCCAAAAGAAAATAAATAAAATAAAATAAAATATACAGTCATGTCTTTCTTGGGCCCATCTAGCCCATGTATGCTGCATCTGCAAGAAAATACCCATTTCAATTGCATTCATTTTTCATGTGAAGCCTTTTATTTTTTTTAATATCTTGCATCTTGCTATCACTATTAAATGCTCTTCTTACTGATAAATCCATTTTAGCAAGAGACCATGTGTCTCCAAGTCTTTATTTAAAGTTGTGAAATGCACACACTTCTTGACATTGCGGTTTCAGTATTTGAAAAACCCTGCTTTCAGGTAGAATTATACCTTTACTTTTTCTCGGCCTTATCAGCTGCATGCCAGACCCTTCCACATCACTGTCTTTCCCTTGATCTGCATCTTCAGTATTTTTAATGTGGCTTCTGAAACTGACAGGCTGCCCTTTTGTCATTCACAAGGTGTGTTTTTCCCCTTTTTCATATATTCCTTGAGTCACTTTCAGCAAGACACACACTCTGCATTCACAAGGCCTCTTGGCGTTTGAAGGTTTTGGGGGCTGGCATGTCATTTTTCCAGTGTTTTTTCCATCAGACAAATGTATTTTGCATTAGATGACTAACCTGGCCTTCCAGTTCATGTCATTCTGGGGCTTGTCATTAAACACCACGGATCCCTGGATCTTTTATCCTGATTACTCATGGGAAAGAGCAGGGGAGAGTGGAGTTTTCCTCAGAAGTCATTTTTTCCGGGAGCCCGTCCTACTAATTTTCCTTGCTTAGGGAGTGGGTGCTCTGGCCTCCATCTATGTGTTTATGGCGTTCCAGTGTATAGCCCTGGAACCCCTTCCTCTCTTTGGTTTCCTTTTCCTTAGTCTCTGGGGTACCCCACGGACTCCCGGACATCCTCTTCCCTAAGGTGGAAGGGAAGGGGTTTATTGCGCTACGGATAGGAATAAAAAGAAAGGTTCAGTAATTTGTGCAGAATGTATTACACCGGAAATGTTACAGAGTATTGGAGAAAAAAAATAACATTTAAAAGAACCATGGAAGAACATTGAATAGAATTACAATGCATTTATTACATTTCACATAGACATTTTCTAGACCATACTTTTCTTTAAGCTGTTTTTCATGGGTGTTCATTAAATGATTCCCTGTTATATATATATTTCTGTGCATCCAGAGTTTTGACCCTTACCTTTCACTCCTCAGATGGTTCCTTAGCTCAACATTCATTTGGCTCCTCAATCCATTTCTGGGATGAAAACATTTCAACTGATTGATATTAACCCATTTCTCTTCCGTCTGTTCTACTCTTGGGAATGCTGATCTTATAGGCAACATGCATGATTTTGATTACAATTTCAAATCTCCCGTGCCAAGACAGAAGACATTTCTGTTCCATGGTCTGATTCCTCTGAAAATTAGACTGATAAACCTAGTCACCTACCCTGTACTCCTTTGTGGGCTTTAGATCATAGTATGATTTTATTGCTTCAGCCGACTTTTCTTAATTTCGCTGAGCATAAGCAAAAGCATGCTGGAGGTGCTTCCTTACATTTTCAATGTGCTCATGAGTGGGGACGCATTGATCAATGTCTGCTCCTGAGTTCTATAGAGCAGATGCTGAGCTAACACAATTTTTCACATGGTCACAAGCTAAAATAGAGACATTATAGTTGAAGAATATGATGTAGACCAAATAACTATCAGGACAAGCAGTGATCAAATATCCCAACTGGGTCCAGAGTCTGCCACAAACATCTTTAAGATGCTCACAATTGTCTTGTTATATCTCCCAATAACCCCACTCGAGGCCAGGCAGTAGGCTATGTGGAGTTTTCTTTTTACCTCAATATTCTCCTAGAATCTCCCTTATCATCGCCATCAACTCATTAGTAAAATTACTTCATCGTTCCGACTCCAACCTTTGCACGTGGCCAAAACGAGAGAAGATGTGGTTGATCATTAGCCTAGCAGCTGTCTCTGCCTTACATTTCGGGGCAGGAAGATATTCTACCCACATTGTAAACAACCATGTTACAGTAAACATGCCACTTATTTCCTCTAGAGGAGCGAAAAACTGGCCCAATTAAATTGACTTGCAAATTTGACCAAGGCAATGTCATTCACCTTTTCTGTAGGCAAGCTCTGTCTGTGAGTGAACTGGGTTGAAACTGAGCACACACACCAAGACACCCCTTTAAAGAAATGTCGAGGTCCTTGCCCACGTGTGGCCAGAATGCAACCTTTCACAGTATTTCCAATGTTGTATGGAACCCCCTATGACTGGCAATGGCCGTGTCATTGATCTGGTACAACAACAGGCTTCGGAATGAGGTATGTACTACCCACTGGCAATGTTCCCTCTAAACTGTGCGTATGTGCGCTTGCCCAGCTTCTCTCCAGGTGCCACTCAGAAGAGTTTTAGCAGCGCACGCAAACACTTCCAACCTTCTCGTGTGAATAAGGCACAAGCCACAGCAGTTACCTGACATTGGCTAACCTTCATATTTGTATTTGTTTTTTTTTTTATTTGTAAAGCACGGCCAAACCTGGGGCAACTGGGCACTGTAAACTTACATGTTATACAATCAATGCTGTACAGAAAAGGTAATACATGTTATGGGCATGATAGGTGAGAGGAAAACATAGATGGGTGAGTTACATTGTCATATATATGCAGACACTATGATAGTTAATAGTCTACAACCAGTATTATACAATTTATAGAAGACAAGTACACAGCAATGACAGTGCAGAAGTATTCTTAGAGTGAAATGTCATTTATTGTGGGGAGGGTAAGTTGAGGTCTTGCTCAGTGAGCCACGTCTTGACCTTATTTCGGAAGAGGGAGAAGGAGGGTTCTTCTCTTCTGGAAATAGGAAGTGCATTCAATTTTTTTGCAGCAAGAACTGGGAAACTAGCTCCACCAGCTCATTGTTGGTTGAATTGTGGGATGACAACGCACTGTGTTTGCGCTACTCTGTTAGGTCGCAAAGGGAAGTGGCGTGAGAAGGTGTCTTGTTGGTATGTAGGTGCCTGGTTATTAAGGCATTTGTGAGTGAGAGTGATTTAGGTCTATTCTTTGTTTGATATTAAGCCATTTGATATTTTGTCTAGTTGCAGTGATGTGCTGTTTCCTTGGTATGTTGCAAGCAGATCAAATAGCATTATGTTGCATGACTTGCATTTTGTTGATATTTTGTTGGGAAGTTCCTAAGTAGAGCGCATTACCGTAGTCAAGCTTGGATAGTACTAGTGCTCTTGCTATTGAGATACAGTTAGGAGTAGTCAAGTAAGGTCTTAATAAAGCTAACCTATACTAACCTATTTTTATATTCTGGTTTAGTCTATTTACATTACCTTATTACGCCTAGCGTAACCTTAAACACCTATAAACCACAATAAACAGAGTACACCCTAAAAAGGAATATTAAAAATGGCTCCAGTAACAGAAAATCTAACTAAGATATGACTGCACACATTAAACATATGGCCTTCATCATGATTCCTATGCTTGACTCTACCACACTTATATCTTATGACTATAACCTCCACCCCAAGCCACATTTAGAAATTACTGGATAACCTTGACTCTGTGAAAGGTTACGAGACTTGCACTTGTTTAATATATTTTTTTAATATGAATAACATGCAAGCAACCAAATTTCTGTTACTCATGGTGCCTTACCAAAAGCATTACCCACACTAGGCAACCCAACTGTCAGCTGAAATATGATATACTGACTGTGAGTAATCAGGCTAATTGGATGTGTATCCGAATCCAATGCTTCTATTTGTTGTACATATGTCACACAAGCACTTTGAAGCATTTCCCTTGGAAGTTAATGTATAATACCCAAATATTAATTTGCCTTCTAAGGATGTTGAGCAGGCAAATGTCATGGTCAGCATCTGCTACTTTAGCACTACTAAAATTACCCTACAAGTGGAGAGCAACATTGCAATATCATTTACTGACCGGAAACGTATAATGGGTATGGATTATGTCTGGCATTACTCATGCATAGTATTAGGGCATCAGATATTCAAACAGATAGAATCCTTTTCACACAATCTGCATCCTTCCACGTTTTCAGAGTTCCAGTAGGCATAGGCCTTAACAAATGATATGGTAAATCTCTGCTATAGAAAAGCGGTTTCACTGAGCACTTGCGTAATACTGCCCAACATTCATGTATGGACTGCAAAACAATTGTGTACATGCAGATTGATGGATTTTCTTAAATTGGCCATAATATCATGGTGAGGCTTTATGCATGTTTTGTTTTCAAAGTATTGTGGGATGCCAATATTGTAATTAGTGTTTTACTGCTAAAATTCCTCACTTTTTACAGAACCCTGTCCAGTGATATTGGAGGCCAGTACAGGACCCGGGGAAGGTTACAGGGGAAGGGCACAGGAGAATACTCCTTGGGGGTGAAGAACGAAACAGTAACTTTCAAAAACCAAGTCAGAGTTTCGGCAGTACAGTACAGTGAAGGAAATGTGTTTGTGTACTAAAGATAGGAAATTCTAGTAACGGTCTAGCAAACTGGACCTCTGTTTCTTTCTATGCTCAGCTGCCAGGAACTTTTCAATATAATCATGTGTTCTGCGTTTATTGCCTATAGCTTCCCCCGTGCATCTTCTTTAACTGATAATAGGGAATTGCAGAAGAGGGGTCCCTACTTATAGAAGGCACTTGATCGGTTGTACTATTAACTTAAAAAGCAAATGTATGTGATTTTCTTCAACAAGGCTCGATAACAACAGTAATGCTCTTGTTGAATTTTGTCTAGGCTGTGATGAGGTAGAGAGGGAAATACTATAGGCTATTTTATGTGCCCTTTCATTTCACTTCCTATGTCAGGGTTGCAAGCAGCGCTCTGATACGAATGTACTCCCTATGTGGAATAAAATGATTTTTGAGTGAGCAAAACAGTAATTAGCTTTGCCAAAAGGGATACTGTATGCATATTAACAGAGGTTATTTCCTATTACTGCTCAAGAGGAATTTTAGTAGAGTGCCCTCTTATGCCACTGTCCTGCTTGCTACTGATTTGAAAATATCAGTAGAGCTTTGTGGGTTGAAACGCAGGGTAGTGTAAGGAAGGCATGGTATCAGGATAAGACAGACACAAGTGATCACAGTTCAAGGGTGTTTATTAAACTGTACAAATGGGTGAGATAAACGCCCAATCTAAACCTAAATCTCAGATGGGAGCAAGCTACGACCATCAAATAATATTAATACTGTCCAAGTGGAGTCTAGTCAAAATAAAAGGGCCTATACTAAGAAACCTATTGCTGGTCCTTATCGCTATGCTACAAAATACTGTGGGATAATGTTCACAAGAAAAAGAAAGAGTGTTCACAAAGTGATAAGTCAGGATGTTCTGGCCGGGGTCTCCCTTCCCTGCGTCTTTTAGCACGGGACAAGATGGGACTCTTGAGCACAGCACACTCCTGGGCTTCTCCAGCACGAGGTTATAGTCTTTTTCTCAATATCAGGAACTTCTGTGTCCAAGTCTCTTTCATGCAAAGTCTCTTGCTTTAAGAGGGCCTGATATGCCAAAATAATACACTAAAACAAACAGTTCCTAGTACTATTTATGTCAGGCGATTACTCTTCACCTTTTTGATCCCCCTCAGCCGGGCTCTGATCATCAACTCACTGTTGACATCCCTCCACTGTGGACATCCCTGTGGTTCATGCTTGTCATCACAGTGTTCATGGGTATCTCACTATTTACCCCAATTTGCAGGCATCCCTCAGTCAGGTTCACGTTTGCCAATTATCAAAGCTCATTTAGTTTTCACCATGTGTCAAAGACTTTCGACTATCCAAGGGATTTTGTTTGATCCTCGTATGACCACTTTGACACTTCACCTGGTCTCCCCTAAGGCTTCTTGGTCTTTGTAGTTTTTCTATCCAAAAAGTTCTTAGTTCAATACTTTTCCTTTCTTCAGCACAGGCATACCAGATAGAGTCCTCTATCTATTATCTTCTTTCTACCCAT
Source organism: Ambystoma mexicanum (assembly GCF_040938575.1). Classification (NCBI taxonomy): domain Eukaryota; kingdom Metazoa; phylum Chordata; class Amphibia; order Caudata; family Ambystomatidae; genus Ambystoma; species Ambystoma mexicanum. The sequence goes on along the minus strand of NC_090922.1, from coordinate 1,500,063,946 downwards.
ACAATTTGCCACGGCAACCTTGAGCTCAACACAGTCTGGTCCACTTTCAGTTTCTTCCGACTCACCGGCTGTGTTGAACTCGTTGGCATTTCCTTTGCTGCTGGAGTCAAGGACAGTACCGCAATTACAACTGCTTCTCCCCACCCTGGCAATCAGTGCGGGAGGGTTCCAGGTAACGCTGACATCCGATACAGCACTCACCAGCTGCGATTCCAGGTCTTACATTTGCTTTCACAGAGGTTTTGTGGGTCTGGTTTGAAAATGACAAGGGCCATTCCCTCCCGTTCGTCCTTTCAGATCACTCTGATTTCCTCCTCCTTTTGAACTGTTGTCCCGGAATGGCTGCTTCCTCGTGCGTTCGGCCTTGCTGAAAGTGTGCTCTCGTGCTCCACCTTTTATCCCTGTGGGGAAGGGAAAGGGCAGTCAGGTGTGTGTATTTATTGACAATTGCCTGACTCTGCTGACACTTATGTTGGGACACGTCAGGTAAACGGTTCTGGTGTTAGTCTGTTGTCTTTCACTGTGTGAGAAAGTGTTTGTGTTGGAAAAGAGGGAGTAGAACGTCTACGTATCATACGGGGTTAGATGGGGAAAAGGTGTCATAAGGAAGGGGATACCGCATCACACCTTTCGGTGTCCCACTCCCACTCCCTGAAGACCCCCCCCATCCAGGTGATCCTCCCGCACTGGTCTACCCCAGGAACTGGATCCAATAGTGATGGCTGTTTCCTGGCCACCTGGATGACAGATCCTCTGGGACTTGCAGGTGAAACACCTTCAGGTTTCTCACAGTAGACTCCTACATTTTTGTTGTTTCCTGTTTCTTGTTTTTAGGGAGTATAAATAGGTGTTATATATGCCTCTTAGCTGTAAGGCTTTTTTTTAAATTTGTTGTCAGAGCTCTTTTCACAGGATAAGGTAAGGGGGATAGTAAGCTCTTTATTCCACTGGGCAGTCGAGAGTTCCCTGTTAGCATGGGGTTGTGACCTGGAGATAGCAGTGACTTGGATTTTACCCAGCAGGGATTCTGTATCTATAAACCCCCTGCAGAACTCTGGTTTTAGCCAGCTGGTCAGCCATGTCATTCCCAGTCTTTGACGCCCCTCTACCTTGGAATGACCTCTTGTCTTCTTCCAAAATATATTAATCTCATTAGAGATCACCAGATCATCAATCCACAGTTTGCCATGCATTAAAGGTTTTTTGTTGGCACAAAGCATGTCTCGATTTCTTCCAGTTGATCAGGTGTTCCACTAACCTATTTCTGGCATAATCAGTATCAGTCATTATGATATGTTCTATGAGTTGATGGTCTACTGCTGTGAGAATGGCTTGATAAAGAGCCATCAACTCTGCCCCCTGACAACTTTGGGGTCCTATTTTGTAACCCACAGATGGCTCTGTGGTATTATTCATCCATGCATTCCCAACGCCAGCCACTAGTTCATTTCCCCCCTGTCATTATCAAAATGGTAGGAGTACACATCCACATAAACTGTGGCTATCCTCTGACACGTGTCTTCTACAAAGACCTTGTGCGGTGACATTAAATATGCCTTGTGATGAATCAGTAGTGATTCCCTCCAGAATACTGGCCTGGGACCCTTCTCATTTGGCCAGAGGACAGCAGACCCTTCCAGATCCGACCCTACAGGAGTCGGGGGGGTGTTCAGCGGGAGTATCACATGGGGGGAACAGGTCTTGAGGAACGAGAAACGCCCTTGTTTAATTTTGCCTGAAACCTCAATCTCTTAATGGCTGATTGCAAAGTAGAAAAGGTCAGGAAAACAACCTTTGTTGACAGGTACTTCAAGTCCCATAATTCCCTCAGTACTGGGACGAGGAGGAGACATGCAGAGGAATACTGCTGTAGGTGCGGTGCACTAATTAGTGTAAACGTCCTACACCTGATGGAGGCTGAGAGACTTAAAAAGACCCCTCGGGTGCAGGCAGTAGAACAAGAGCGAGAGCAGCAGGAACAGCAAGAGAAAGCAGTGCTGTTGTGTATGTAGAGGGAAGTGAGAGAAGTTGCCAGGACCCAAAAGCAGTGGCAGGTCCTGAGAGGGGCTTTGCCTCGAGCTATCCTTATTGCAGATGTTGCGCAGCAGGAAGTGTGAGAAAAGGGCACATTCCCATTAAAGGCTCATTGTGCAGAGGTCGCACAGCAGGAAGCAAAAGTTGCAAGGGAAGTGTGCCCACTTTAGAGACTTCAGGTGGCTGAGTTGCACCTGAGCCTCTACGAAGTGGAGGAAGCTCAACTTCTGAGTGGCGGGAGCAGAGGTGGACCAGAGAAGCTGTTTGCCTCATTTCAATGAATGGCACGCATTTTCACTTGCATGTGAGTCAAAGAAGCAGTAATAAGAATTCGGAATACTGAACTATTCGAAAACCATGAAAGTCATACATATTGAACCAAAGTAACAAAGTGGTTATCAAGTTTAAGAACTGTATTGGAAGGTTGGGCAAACCAGGATTTCCTTATTTCTTTTGAACTGTGGAGCAAAACCTTGCTCAGACCTGGGGAAGGGGAATTCACCCAGGTTATGAGTATTGGAGAAAAAAAATAAGATTTATGGTTATGAGAAGAGACACTGGTCATATTGTGAATTATATCATATGCTGTACATATTTGTTGAACTGAACTGCCATGCATCCCCTTTTTGCTTTATTAAATATATGAGGGTGAGGGACAGATATCCTTTTGTTAGAGTTTTTGCTTTAGTTTATTTTATGCAGGGAATTCATCGTTAGGCTAGGAATAGGGAAGTGTATATCCAACCTTCTTATTTAATAAAATGGCTAAAGTTGAAAACTCTTTATAAAGTTTTCCGCTTCGCATTACTTCGCAAACATATTGTTTATTGTCATTAGAACTTCATCCTTGAGACATTTTTCTTGAGCAAAATCATGAAAGTCAGCCAAACTTTGCGCTAGAGAACTCTTCTTGTTTTGGCCATGTCTGACCTCAACAGGAATGCCTTGTCTGGACAGAATCTAGGAAGTAATTCAAGAATTACTGACATTCCCCGATGGATTCTGTCACTTTTTAAGTATTGCAAGGGTTGGTGAGGAGTCTTTAGGATGATGTGCTTCTCCTGAATGAATGAATGGGAGGTAATTTGTCAATGCCCACACCATTGCCAGGAGTGTCATTTCACAGTTTTGGTGACATACAAGATGCCTTTGTTGACTTTGTTGTGCTTTTGGTACAATACCCCTGTTAGGCAAGTGTCTCTGAACCCCGTCTCCAAGAAGAACTGCTTATTCTTGATGGGGGTAAGCCAAACAAGGAGCTTGGGAAAGACTTCTTTTCAGTTGCTTAACTACCTCGGATTGTTCAGGACTCCGCTCCCACTTATCTCAGGCCCTTAATAAATAGACCAACGGTAGAGTGACCTCTGAGTAGTCCTCTATGAACTTTCTACTATAATTAGTAAGTCCAAGAAGGCTTCTTAGTTCACTTAGAGTGGTAGGGTCTTTTAATTTTAATAATGCGTCTACCTTCTTTATCTGGGGATTAAGACCCTCTGGTGTGATCTCGTGCCCTAAGAAGTTCACTCAGGTCTTACACCACTTTTCCTTCGGAAAGGACATATTTGCTCTGGCCTTCTGCAACTGGGTAAGAACACAGCAGATTTCTGCTATGTGTTCCCCCACAGTTGAGCTCTTGATCAAAACATCATCCACATAGGCCAGGTTTCCCCTTTGCCCAAATCGGGTATGACCTTATGTAGGAAGATGTTGAACTCATTGCCAGAGTTTATGTAACTCAGGGGGGTTCGGGTCCATGTGTACTGCTGCTCCCCGAAGGTAAAGGCAAGCTTGTACTATTCTTCCCTACTCACGGGTCAGTAACCGTTGGTCAGGTCAATGGCGGTGTACACTTTTTACCCTTGGATCTGGGCCAGTCCCTGATTGATGTTGGGAAGGGGCCATCTTTACATGTGGACCCATTTGTTCAACTTCCTCAAGTCTGCACATAGTCTTCATTGGGCATTTGGTTTGAGGATCCCCAGTACCGGGTTGCTGAAGGTACTGTGGATCGGGCAAATTATCCCACAGGATTCCAAATTCTTAATAATCTCTGTGAAAGACTCCATAGACACAAGATTGAACCGGTATTGCTTGACAACACTGGAGCCATCTAGGGCCGTGGTGATGGTGGTTGAATGAATAGATGTGCATCCCTAGTCATATGAGTCCACTGAAAATATATCCTGCAAGTCCAGCAATACCTGTTTCAGCTTTTGTCTTTGCTCCTCAGTCTCACAGGCATCAGCAATATTGATCCGTTCTACAAACACCTGCTTGAAACCTGGAAAGATCTTGGCCATGACAATTTCAGTGGTATCCTCCAGTTTGGTGGAGAGGTTTCTTTTTATGGTGTTAACCTGGACAGGTGGTTCCAGGGATTTGAGGTAGTTGGGTGCGACTCTGAAAACTAGCTCTTGCCTCATGATGTCACAGTTCACCTCTTCCACCCCATAAAGGCAGGAAGAGTAGACCATGGAATTCCCCCCATGAAGAATAAAAACCTGTTCTGGAGGAATACCGTTGCTGGTGTCGAAACAGTTATTTGGAATTGGTCCAACAATTTCTTTACCTAAATTAATAGAATAATGTTGGGCATCAACCGCCATCCGAATAAAGGTGTATGCACTCAAAGTGATGCTTTGAAGGTCGCTGTTATCCACCAAAATTCTAATATTGTTGTATTCTAGCTCTACTACAAATGCTTAATTTGGAGTGGAATAGTGAATAGTCGCACCTGTCCTTGGATGGTAACCTCTTCTCGCACTTGAACCTCAACCACAAAGGCAGACATTTTTTCAGTGTTTTCAAAGCCCATGGGGTTACCCCCCAGTCGTGGCCAGAATGTGTTATTAATTAGGTCCAAATTGATTGCGAATTGGTTTAGAATGTCACAACCTAAATAAATGGCGGAAGGGCTATCTCTCACAATACAACAATTATGTTCTATGCTTTTGTTGCTAATCATTATTTTTAGCATACACCTGCTAGGCAGGACATGTTTTGGAATTTGGGGTTTCCAGACCCACTTCCCATTTATCAATCAATTTAAATGTGGAAATGGTCTAATATTTTGGGAGTTTCCTAAATAATCCTTCACTTATATCAGACAGTTAATAGTTATTGTTCTATCAATCCATGTCCTGTGTGAAAGATACATTTAAACAATTTTATGAGGACATCTTGCATCTGTTGTATTTTAATTATTCAAGTATGTGATTGCATGACTTTTATTGTTGTAATATAAATCAATGATATAGAGAGAAATTGATATAAAAAAGCCAAGAAAAATAGAACTGTTAATGCATATCTAGTAAGATTACATTAAAAAAAATTAAAATAACTGATTCAACAATTAAATTGCAAGTTATATACCTTTTACATTTTATGTACAATCAAAACAGTTTCCAAACATTGGGCTAAAGCTTACAAATTGCTTTGAAAAAATTGTGAAGTCAGCCACACATCAATTGAATCTGGAAGTCAACCTTTCATCAAGTTTAAGTTTTGGTGGACATACATCTTTCGCAATGTTCAGTGGCATAGACTCGGCCCTGGGAACAAAATATGAAGACTTTCCATGTGTATGCATGGCCAGCACAGTCAATGTCAGATCTTTAACAAATTCAAAATCCAACTGCTGGAATATTGTCTTTGCCACCCTCTGTTTACTTATTTTTGTAAACGCCATGTTGTGACAAAGCATCCTGAAAGTTCCTGCATGTTTTGCTTGTTCCCCACCAACATTCTCATTGTGCGCAAGTACAGCCATTCGTGTTCTGGCCTCCATACCATCTATGTTGAAATGCATCCTTTTAGGCCAGTACTTTAGGCACTTTTATTTTATTTTTTACATTTATAAAGCGCAAAAAGCAGCCCTTGGGCATCGTGGCGCTGTTACAAGCCAGACTTACTTAGTTACATGACAACAAATAATGGGGAAAAAAGACATATGACAGTCTGTAAGAGGTTTGTGGTTACAGTGAACCAATACAGGACAGGTAACATTAAGGAGTGTGAGAAACAACAGACATAGGAACATGAGATGTTCCTTGGGGAAGGGGGTTTTGTGGTTATGAGTTCAACACTTGATAGAGCTCAGAGGTTTCGGGATGACTGGCAAACTTTAACAGTATAGCGTGATCCTGGCTAGTTAATGAGCATGGCTTAAGGGCTTTCTGGAAGGCAGTGTGGGAGATCTGGTTCCTGAGGGTGATTGGGAGGGCGTTCCATTGTTTAGGAGCAATGAAAGGGTAGCTGGCACCGGCTGCTTTGGCCCTTTTAACAATGGGGATGTTCAACTGGTTGGCATAGTTTGATCTTTTAGGTCTGGTAGAGTTAGCTCTGATATTTTTTTCTGAAAGATAAGCGTGGGCTGTGAGCGTGAGGCATTTGTGAGTTTGTTTTTTAGGTCCAATAAGGCAGATTCGCTTCCGTGACCCAGGCGAAATGCTGATTGCCTCTTTCCTAAAATGCCATTGGGTTCAAGGAAGTGCTGGATTTGGGTAGAAGCAGCTTTAACAAGGATTTTTAACAGAAATGGTACTGTGGTAATGGTACGGTAGTTGTTGGGGGAGTAGGGGTCTAAGGTAGTTTGTTTTAAGAGCGGGCGAACCCAGGCTTCTTTAAGACAGGGTGGGACAATGCCAGAGGCAAAGGAAGCATTTATGAATGCTGTCAGAAAAGGTGTGAGTGTTTCAGCATTTTCTTTGACGATTGTGCCTGGACAGATGTCCCCTTTGCAGTTGGATGGTTCAAGTTGTTTTAGCAGGGCTACAACTTCAGATTCAAAGACATCCCTGAAGGAGAATGGGTTTTTGTTCTGGTGGAGTATGTTTTTTTCGTGGGAGAGGTAGGAAGGTCAGATTTAGCCAGGGCTTTATGGTGGGCTCGAATTTTGTCTGCAGGAGGTCAATTTTATTGAGCATGTCTGATTGGATACTTGAGCACCAGGCTTCATTTTAACAATGTCTTAGGCACTAGTTGCGGGAGTGGTTAGTTCCCTAAAAATAGTGAACATTTCTTTAGATTTCGATGTGGCTTTCGATATTATGGTGTTATATGAGTTGGGTTTGGCTGTGATAATCGCTTTTCTGTATTGATTTGATAGTTTTTATGAATTCATCCTCTAGGGAATCTTGTGGATGGTTTTCCCAATTGGTGAGTGCTTTGCATTTGAGGGTGCGGAATTCCTGGAGCTGAGAGGTGAACCAGGAGTTTGCATGCTTTAACACTTTGTTTCTTTTTTGTTCAAGTGGTGCTATGGTGACGATTGCTGATTTAATGTTGCTGTTGTATAATTCTGCTAAAACAACTGGGTCTTTAGAGAAGGGAGGCTTGAAGCAATGATCTTCTAGAAAAGGCTGTAGGTTGACTTTGGTAATTTTGCGTGCACTCCTGGCTAGTGAGGGTGGTACGGGAGTGTTGGGTCTGGTAGGTGTGGGAATAGTGAAGTGAATGATGTGGTGTTCAGTCCAGGACCACGGGGTGTTATAGGCAAATATTATGGAACACCTCCAAATCTCCAGTGTGGCAGAATTCGATGAGTCCTTTCATGTCTCTCGAAAGTATTGTGTTGTACACAATCATGGTGTGTGAGGAGGGGAGCCTGTCACCAGCTACTCTTTCTTACACTCTTGCCCCTTAATCAAAGGTTCATTTGCACATTCCTGGACATTTTCATTTTCTCCCCAAGAGTGTTTATTTGTACAATGGTGCAGGACTGAATGCCCTTTTTCAAGCAGAATATCTACAAATCCACTGCAAGTTTTGGAGCCCCACCAAAGATGGTTGCTGATAGACTTTGACCTTTTTTTTACCAGCCACTGTCATTATTTTAGAAATTGATTTTGTGATGCGCCATATAGCATATTGATGCTGTATCTGTGGGACTGCTCTCTCATGGCATTTGCTATTGCATTATGCCTGTCAGGCTATCAGGTCTATTTGCATTCCTCTGGATTTCAGATGTTCAATAGATTTCATGAAACCATATTTCTCAATGGAAACAGAAGATGTACCTTCATAAACTTGCACGATGGCTGAACTCACTATTTTTTTGCTTTCCATGTCTGTGCAATATTTAGTAGAAAAAACTCAGGACTGTCACACTGTCCATTCCCAGCAATCCTGAGCCTTTTGTCTGCTAGAGCATTGCCCATTGATATCTGTTTGAGATTCTAGGTCTGGCTAATAGCTGGGAACAAGACATGTTTCTGATAATTGCAGTATTGGGTTTTAGCAAGGAAATCAAGTTCCACAAATTTACAGAAACTAGAGATTTTACTAAATGTTGATCCGCTAAACAGTAGTACATTTTCAGCAGGCACTTTTCCAAGCATTGGTTGAGCAATTCACCAATGGCTTCCACAAATTCTCCTACGTAATTTGTGATCACATTTCATCATTTTCATAATCTCTATCAGATAGCAGTTGGATATAATGTATTTTGGCTCCCCTCACAGCCAGTTACCCAGCTGTACACTGGTTTGTGATTCGATTGTGGTAGGCAAGTGCGTCGGATCATGAGCACAATCATCTAACAATTGCGAAGATGCTTCAGTTATTTCATTGTGTAACATTTCAGAACTTTCCTCATGTATTGGGGAAACAGTGACTGTCTCTTTTCTTCATATGACATTTTTTAAAGGGTGCTGATTGTGTGAGCAGGTCTGCAAGCAATTTTGGAATATCTTCTGTGTTGTCTGTCTCTTCTGGGTGATGTTTTATGTTGTAACAATGATCCATGGTTACTTTCCATGGGTCACTGGTGATATTCCATTCAAATTCCGGCCACTGCACATTAGCATAATGACTCTTAATCTTGAGAAGACCATGATGAACCTCAAAATGTAGTTGCTACAAAATATCTTGGATTTGGAAAATACCATCATTAGTTTGTGGTGTTGTCTGAGTCTTTATCAAACATTTTAACAATAAATTGTGTAACTAAGTCTTTATGTTCCTCTTCTTCCTAGGCCTCTAACTGATGATAAAAAAAATACTTAATATATTTCACATATACAGAATATATGAATTACAACCTCAAAATGTAATATCAATAAAAAATACTTCTAAACAGCTAATTTAAAATGAACATGTCTATTTTTTCCCTTGTTCTCCTAATATTCCTTGAAACAGTCAATATTGAGTTGCTGACCACAAGACCAATCTGAAAAACAGAATTTTTAAAATGTATAAAGCAAGAAATGTGCTCTTCCACTTCAGGATACAAATATACATATCTACAAATATAATCCAAGTTCTGTATGTAAATCATTAACAAATATTAAAATAGTACATGAAAATAAAAAGGGATGACAAATTATATTTTACAATAGCCTATGTATACCTCCGGTCCATGTCTCCGGTCCTCCGGTCTTCAATTTCGACCGCTTCAGTAGTACATTCCTTGTATGTAAGAAATTACACAGAAATAATGCGATTGCTAAACAATTTAATGTTAACATTTTTGATTTCACAAAGTACATCTTGAGAAAGTTATTTTAATGATTGGTAACCTTACAATATCAGTTAAATGTTTAAAAAGATATGGTTAATTGTTGTAGTACACTGTTTACATTCTTATTAAGATAATGTCGAACACTGTGTACATGTGAGGCTTTAAAAAGACATATTTTAAATTGTACCTAATAACCTTCTGAGAAGTCAGACAGATTTTCTGAAAAGTCATCCTGCAAAACATAGTGAGTAAATTGTTGCCGCCTAAATTAGTTTGCATTGTCATTTTTCTTAAATCTATTCAGCTTTGTGTAGGCAGCCAAAAGTTATTAACAACAACATAAACACTTATTGTAGTGAAAGGTTACATGTATTTCAGTGAAAAAGTACATTTTTGTGACAGTTTACTATCATTGTTGTATGTGTGTGGGGGCGATAAGTAAAACAAGGTTGTTGATTGTATCTTTTGTAATTTGCTGACAGTATTGAACAATTTCAAAAACGTAACACTTATCATAATTTCAAACAAAACTTTATTAATCAACAACTACTAATATACCTCAATAAATTCTCATTTTTCATACCTCCATCTTCCAGGCCGGTTACAATAGAAGAATAGGACGTTGATGAAGTTTCAGCATCTGCCTATATCAAAGTAATTGGTTTAATAATGCTGAAAAAGTAACATTTTAAAAAAACCTTACATGCAAAAGATGGTTGATATTAAGATATAATCTTACATGCCACTTTGTATTAATGGCTAATATGACACATAACAATGATCAATATATTTAAAGTTGAACTTGACCATATACATGTATTGTGTAGTGGCATTTGAAGGATTAGTATACACAAATTACTTGTAAGGTGAGTGAGGTTCCTGTTGACTCCGGAATAGTGGTCGATTTTGAATCTCGGTCTTTATTCAATGTATATATTCATAATAGTGTTCAATAGAAAAAGTACATTAGTATTATAATTTAGACCATGTCAAAATCTCTAAAATCAGTTTACCTGTATGTTGGTTGGCCTCACTATTTGGATATTTGAGCTGTCTGTGGTTTCCTGTGTGGTAATGCTCTGTACTTCCATCAGTGTGGGCTATGTAAAGAAAGACATGGTAACTAACAGATTTTACAAAATAACCTATTTCTTAAGGATGCTATGTAAGTGTTTATAAAGGCTCTCATTGCACTGAATTAAAATTCATCATCCACTACTCACTGGAGCCAGCGCGTGCTGAAATTCAGTTGGAACTGCTTTGGGAAGTAATTTGCTTAGGAGTCTGGGGCAACGCGCTCTTTAGCGTACTTTGATGCTTTGTATATATCTTCAGAGAAGTGCATGCTGCAGACGTGGAATCGATTACTCCTCACTTCTTCCAAGACATCCTTGTCTCTGCTTTCAATCTCAGATGCTGGAAATCCGCAGTTCAACAACCATGTTCTTATTAAATTGAAATACTTTGGAAATACATGAATCACTGTGCCATGTGTTTTGATATGGCTGATATTAGGTCAAAAACGATACGTGACGGCATTCTTGGATTATCCTTATGATCTGTTCAAAAATTATAACTATATATTACTATTAATAAAGTATCAAAGTGAGTAAATCAACCATCACTTTTATATTTAACTTTTCTTTTTTCTTCAGAAAATTCCCTGTAATCAGGTCTAACCATCACAGCGGTCAAATTAGTCAGAAATCATTGTTCTACCACAAGCTAGTTCTTTGAACAAACTTTGAGCCACCTAAAGAAAACATGCATTGAACACATGTACTACTAAACATTACATTTAGAAACAATACTCTGTAATGATATGTGCTAATTCCAGAGATAAAAATAAATGGAACGGTTGATAATGGTGACATATTTCTGATACATTTAAATGACATTATAGGGTACATTGAGTGTATAGCAATACAAAGTTGCAGAGCTGAAAACGATGACACTCCAGAAACCATTAGCTGACTAGCCCTTAACTGGAAGAACAGATGAGCCGATTAAGCAAGCCAGGTAACAAGTGGATGAATGCCAATATCCGTTGCTGATTGCAGAGATGACTTCTTGGTCACTTTCAAGGTGTTTATAAAGGTTTAAAAAAGTAGGGTGTTTATGTGAATGTCTGGCATGTTCGTTCATACCCACCCAGCCTCGATGCCAATGTTTGGCATCCTCATTCAAGCAAGCGTAGCCCCCTTATGAGCCCACTGACACAGGTGCAAACTGCCATCGATGCCGCAGGGGGATGGAAGTAGACGAGGCAAGTGCAAAAGTCCTGGAACATAGTCAAAGGACACATACTTATGTTGATTGCAGGGATGGGGTCTTCCAAGGGGAGTCTGGAGACACTGGGTCTGGGGTGGCCATGCGGCCAATGGGCTGGTGCAAAATAATCCTTTGAGGTGTACATGGTTTTCGCCACCTTGCGCGTTCCCATCCATCCAGCCCCCTTGCGACTGCCATTGAGACCGGAGGGGGATGGGTGTGGATGAGGTAAGTGCAATAATAACGATAATAACGATAATAATAATAATAATAATAATAATATGAGTTTTATATAGCGCTACCTCATCCAAGGGCATCAAAGTGCTGCAATAACAGTTGATATCAATAGGCAATATGCCTGCAACATAGTCAAAGGATACATACATATGTGGTTTGCAGGGTTGGTGTCTCGGGTGGCCATGCTGCCAATGTTCCCTGTGTGAAAGAACCCTTTGAGGTGTACTTGGTATTCAGCACCTTGGGCGTTCCCATCCACCCAGCCCCCTTGCGAGCGCACGGCACAGGTGTGAACTGCCATTGATACCGGAGCGGGATGCGTGTGGATGAGGCGAGCGCACTGATCTTTCATGCTCCTCTTAGATGTTGTGAACTTACAAAAAAATGTAATAACTTTTAATTTAGTCTCGTAAAGTAGATGGCAATGACAAACTACAAATTGTACTGCTGCGGTCTGTATAAATCCCTGGTGTTGTCCGCAGTCAATGGGGAATTTCTCACAAATGGCTTGAACCACACAGGCAGAATCCCAGTCTTCCATGCATCCACCATGTAAATGGATGATAGGCCAAAAGCCTGTACCACCTGTGTAAGAGATACAGAAAGAGTTTACTGGAATGAACCCAATATTGCATTTATTTGGTTTGAACTACTTTTTAAAATGTAAGGCATGTGTGCAAAGTACTGACAGTAATTGTGATTTCAAGTGGGGATCAATTAGAAATGCAAATCCCCATTCCAGCAAAAAAATGTTTGGACATAGGGAAATATTTTAACGTCAAAGTGAAAGAAACGTAATTGTTCGGACGTTTAACCTAGTGATGGATACATTGGTTTTAGATTAGTATGAGAAACGTTTTGAATTTACAGAAAAAACTTTCGTCCTTGATCCATCGAAGGTGTATAAGGATCATCATTCGTAGCACAGATCTTGTGAGACAGGCGGGCATGAAGTCATGCAACTCAGTAATGCATAGCGGTGGTGGTGTGTCTTCTTCGGCAATGTAGGCAAAGCAGCCCGGGTTTTCTCTGCAACAGCAGTTCTCCAACACAGTTGGTATAACCTCACGACAATGGCAGGTACACCAGGTGGAAACCTCTTCCATGCGATTGGGTTCAGGCTCCGGCGATTGATCGTCACAACCAGCATCTGATTCTCCATCGTCTCGGCTTCTTTTTCTTTCAAGGATTACTTCTTCTGAATATCCGGGCTGAATTGTTACTATAGTTCCTGGATATTGGAGCGGTACAAAATCAACAGTGAGAAAAATAAACATGTTTTTGTTTGTAAACAGTAAGGAAATTAGGTTTTACATTAAAAATACAATGGTAAGGAAAGATAAGAGATGAAACAGCCTTGTTACAATGTCAGCTTTTGGGTCGGGTGATCTGAATTACTGTGGCGAGGGCACTTTAGTTTAAGGCAATGGATCAACGGATAGGATTAGCACAAGATGGTGGGACCCACCCGTCGTTTTCGCATGTGTAAAAGTGAGAAAAACGAAGGTAAAATGCATTGGAATTTTCTTTTCAGATCAATGTATGCTCAAAACCACATGCCAAATAGATTGGGTCAATACAATTTCTGAGCAAACTTTCCCTTTAAGACTCGGAGGAAGGTTGATTTTCAAGAATGGAGAAGGGTCCCCATCACCAGTTTGTTCTTCTACCGAGATGACAGCAATGTCTGGGACCTGATTATTCTAGAAATGGAATTCCACTTTCTCGGACCGTTGTTCATTTAATGACAGGTACCATTCAAGCTTACATAATTGGTACTCATATCAGTTTTACAGACCATTAGTCTGGGTCCAGAGGACCTTGTTTACACAGTTGATCAGAGGAGATAACCTCTGCAGGAGATCATTCCCCAGTAGACAAGGTGTGCCCTCAGGAGTCACGACTATCACCGGATGTTTTAACCAATGTGGCCCAATTTATATTTTCAAATCTGCAGTCACTTCAAGGGAATTGTCATTCACATCACAATTTTGGAGTTATCTGGGAAGAGGTCTGAGGGGAATTTGGTGACTCCCCTTCATGAGTTGGTCAAAGGCCTTTTTGGACAGGAGCGTGGCTTGGGATCCAGTATCGACCAGAGCTGATGTTTCACACTGACCCTGAACCTTGACCGGGGCATAAAATGTGCCTTCCTTCTCCTTAAGTGTGCAAAGAAAGAGTGAGTTATTTGCCAGCTCTGCAGTTATTTTCTTGATATTGGACTCTGACGCTGTGTGATCTTGGTAGATTTTACATGTCAGAGCTCGGGAATCTGTTAGAAATATTTTACATTTGGAAATCCCCTCTTTTTGGTATTATCTGGCTCACCTTGTTGGGGTCTAATAATTTCTTGATCTGGGTTGGTCTCCATACTTACCCTGTCTAACTCAGTGTCTTTTGGGAGCCATTTTTCTTTGAGGGGGATCCCCCATTCCTGAATGAGAAGATTTGCATACCTGAATCCTCCATGGACTCTTCTCTTTCAAGGGGGATTATCTTGAGTTCCTCCACAAAGCGGGGTTTTTCTTTGGCCTCTCCTACTTACCCTTTGCTCTTTTGGTTCTTATTCCTGGAGGTAGAAGAGTTACTTTCAGGCTGAGAGGTACCCAGGGGTTCTGTCGTGGTGAGAAAGGAAGCTTCCTCTAGAGCTTGGCATCTCCCCTACACCCGGCCGCCTCCTTAGGAGCACGCAACTTGTCAGATGTTCTTCCCATAATTTCCCTCCCAGGGCATCAGACCTGAGTTTTGTGGAATTCTGGGAAGCAAGGTTAGGTTGAGGATTTGACTGAGCCCTCTGCATACACTCCAGGTTGATGGTCAGTTGCTGGATCTGTCGCTCGAGCTGTGAAACTTTTTCTGGGTTGTAGGGAGGTCTGGATTCATACCTCTGCTACTCCCGAGAAGGGTTACTGTCCCTATTCCCAGAGTAGCTTGGTCACTGTAAATTTCCCCCATTATTTTCCATCCTGATCTTCCCTTCTCCCAGGTTCAGGCATCTATTGTCCTGGAACTTGGGAAAAAGAGTAGGGTTAATCTGGAAGTTCCTGTGGAAAAGATTCATGTTGGGAGGTGGAGTGATATCATCTCTCCTTACGGAAGTATGGAGGGAAGTTTCTCAGGGAAGTACTTACCTGGTTGGGCCACCCCTTGTGCTGAGGGAGTGTACACATATCCCAGGATTGGTTTTTTACCATTGTACCTAGAGCTTACATAGCTGGCAGGGTCAGAGGGACCATTGTTCTGTACCACTGTCTCTCTGCTGTTCGATTGGGCCTGGGTGGGGGTAGCCCCTTCTGCCTTCTATTCTGCTTGTTGGTTTGAGGAGTATTTGTAGGCTCCCCATCTCCAGGTCTGAAGGAGGGGTAGTTCTCAACTCTGAGACCTTCGCAGCGGCAGGTGTGGTGGATGTCTTCGGGCTTTTGGGGGGGATTATTTTCTGTGGGCTTCTGGACCTCATAAATCGTAGTGGCTTGCTCAATTACCCAATCCATGGTCCTGTGCTACATAAAATCATGCACCAATTGAATAATGATGTATCTGGGGAGAGCATTTAAATAGGTGGTCACAAACACCCTCCTATTAGTGTTCCCCCGACTGGAGGTCTGCGCAAATGCACGCCTTCATTTGTGCATGAACTCCCTAGGCGCGTGGTCTTCCCCACATTACAAATTATTTGCGGCCTTACCAGCCTCTAGTGGGTTCCTATGTGTGGACATTTATTTCAAAATGGTTGCCTCATAGGTGGACAATTGATAATGATCCTGGTCCCCCAGGGCTGTGAAGAATCTGGAGTTTCATGGAGAATGTCCATTTGGCAAATGCTATGAATTTTACATCATTTCTGATCTCAAATGATGACATCATTTGCTCATAAAGCTCCAAGTGCTCCCACACTGAATGCTTGGTATGGGTTCAAGAAGCTCTTTATTACCTTAATTTATGTCATTGGGTCTTTAACAATTTCCTTTCTCTGTTTTGCTGCCTTTCTTTTTCTCTGCACCTGAGTCCATTACGTTTCTGACTCAGAGCTGAAATTTGGACTCCATTCCCTGTCCTCTAGGTGCTCCCTATCTGTGTAAGATTTGGAATACCTCCCAGACTCGTAGGACCTGGACTCCCCTGAGCCACAGTGAACTCTCAAGTCACTGTCACTGTTGTCACTTTTAGGCACAGGATAAAACACAATATATTCCTCCCTCCTTCCAGGTAATCTGGGGAAATCCCCCTATGCCCCGGTATATATGGAGGTTTTTAGAATGCCCTTCTGATGCTGAAGCTCTGGCCTTTCTCCTCCGGCATAGCAGAGTAGGTGGTCCCTTTATAATCTCATCTTCTGCAAATCTAACTCCCTGATTTTCTCATTATAGGAGTTTTCAGGGTCAGATGTACTCACAGGATTCCTTTTAGTCTTCCAGGAAACAATGGCCCAGCCCCCTTCCCTTCTGCATGATAGAGATGAATACTCATCAATGTCAGACAACGACTGTCCTTTTGGATCAGTTTGGCTAGGCCTAGCTAAGTCCAGTTGCCTCATGTTTCCGTGTTCTCTATTGGTGGTAAGCATGAGGTCAGCTTCCATTTGCGCATGGCAGTTTGTAGATAACTGGCTTAAGACCCCTAATGGGAGGGGCATCTCTCCTTGATCAGAGGGTCCAATCCCATACCCTGATTTGTCAGGGTGACTCAAGGCCTGTTTATATTTCTCACAGTCATTTATGAAACTCTCACACCTGCTTCTCTCTGTCTTTATTTCCTGTTGGTATTCATAGAGTTGTCTTTATAACTATGACACCAAGGCCTGACTAGTCTCGAGCACCCTGCTCTGAGCCACAAATTGACCCTTCGTTTTCCGTACTTCATCCTGAAATGTTTCAATTTCTCTCTGAGAGTCCTGTATTATGTGTGCATATTCAAGGCACTTTTCTTTCAAGAGACTAATCTCTTTCACTTGTGCATCCCTACAATGCACTGCCTGTGATAGGTCAGCTTCTGCTTCCTTCACATGCTCCACAAGCTCTATGATCTCTTCCCTAATTCTGGTCAGTTCCTGAGAACCTGAACCTTGTCTGCATCAATATTTTACTTTAATGTATCCTGGTCTTTAATCAGCTGTAATTTCTGTTGCTTCAGAATATTTACATCTTGACACATTTCATGACACTCCTGTTGTGATGATGATGAACTGACTGTTTTCCATTTTCCAGTTCTTTATTTGTTGTTTGAGGGCCATAATGTCATCTAGCAGCTCTCTTTGTGACAAGTCTGTCATTCAATTGACATTGGAGGTGGCTTGGTTTATGCTCTCTCTTTGAATTTGTCTTGCAGCACAGCCGACTCTATTTCTCGCTCTGCACTGGCCTGTAGGTGGGTTTGCATCTCATTTTGAAGTTGCTTAACAAGATTTTGTTGTTTTAAATACAAACTGTGGCTCTGTTGCACTTTATATTCTAACTGTGCAACAGCTTTCTGGGACTTTTGCAGGACCGCAGTCTGATTCGGCCACAGGCCTCTCTATTTTGCAATTACTCTTCCACTAACTGCACATGGAATTATAAATAAGATGTGAGCCGGGCCATTTGAATCCGTTCTTCACGAGGGGTTTGGGTCATGTAAAATGCCTCTAAAGCCTTTCAAGTCAAATGTCAGTGCTTACTGAGGTAACCTCCTGCGACATTCTAGATGGCCATCTCCCGGCTTCGTCCTCAAGCCATTCTCCTCGAATTAACAACTTAGCTAGCAGTTGCTTCCTGCAATCATCAACTTCTATGGTAGTTATTTTAAGAATGGATTTTGTTTGGAACTATTTCTCTGAATGCAACTTTCCCTCCATTTATGAACCCCCTCAAACTTTTTTTCTTTTTGTTACAGCGTTCTGACCTGACTTTTGCCATTGGAGCACAGCCTTCCGCTGCACTCCACTGGGCTTTACGGGAAAATTATGCATCGTTGAGGCTGTCATAATGAGAAATTTCATTTCTCTTAGTGTTTCGACTTTGTTGCCACTTTTGGTAATATTTTATCATTGTGCAAAGTACATTATTCTACTGCACAATGGGGTCCTTGTGTTTTCTGGTCCTAGCCATCCCTTAAGGATCTTATGGTGACATGGCAGGGCTCCTGGGAACAGACTGGTGGTAGCAGAACCTTTTATTTGTATATGTATAACTTTGTAATTTGCCATGCCACACTTACCGCGTTTGGCTCATGACTGTGGCTAGTGTCTGTCATGGACGTGCCACAAGGTCTTTTGTATGTTCCTTTGGCCATTTGCAATCTGGTACTTCATTATTTGTGCATGCATTTGCCCACGAACGCAGCCTCTTGCACAGGCTACTGCAGGTCACGTGGGTGTGCACCCAGGAAGTGGGCTGTGACAGTCTGGTCCCAATCCACACTACCGGTGCCAGGATTTCTGGTGTGCACCAGATCATGAGAGCTGCTGTAGTCCCTGATAGGAACACTGCTGAGATACATGCATGATTTGGGCAGAACTTCTCTTTGACTGGATTTGTGGATGTGAGGCGGGGTCCTGAAAGCAGACCAGAGATCAGCAACAGGTCCGAGTCGACCTGTAGAGAGAGCCAAGTATCCAGAAGAGCCAAGCTGATCCAAGGACTATCCAGAACCGTGCTGAAGAAGGTTGGCACCCTGTGTCCGCTGCTGTCCTGGTAGAACCCTGCTTTGCACTCAATCTCAGCAGACCTATGAAAGTGCTTTGAACCTTTGAAGTGGTGGGACTAACACTCTTGATGCCTCCTGATTGCACTGCAGAAGAGCCTGTTCAGAAGTGTACCAGGCCATACAGTGGATTGTCCAGCTCAAACCGTACCCACTGTGCAGGAACGTCTCTGTGTCAAGTTTTGACTGTAAACTTGGGGGACTCCTAACATGCACTCTATGGCACCTTTTCACAAAATTGCTTTGGGCCACCAGAGAGAAGGTTACATCAGATTGCAAAAGTTGGGGGCCCCTATGTCACTTTGTGACAGTGACGGCCACTGAAGGTGATTTCCCTGTGTTCCTTTTTGTGTCCTGGGAACAGCTGCATCAGTGCTTTCTATGTTCTTCAACTGAATTGAGAGATACAACTCCTGTTACAAACCGGATCTCACATCATTGAAGCCAAATCGAGGAAGGGAAATCGACCTCTGACAACCTCTTCCAGACCTGCCAAGT
Source organism: Ambystoma mexicanum (assembly GCF_040938575.1). Taxonomy (NCBI): domain Eukaryota; kingdom Metazoa; phylum Chordata; class Amphibia; order Caudata; family Ambystomatidae; genus Ambystoma; species Ambystoma mexicanum. The sequence goes on along the minus strand of NC_090922.1, from coordinate 1,500,044,769 downwards.
TTGGACCAAATCCGAGCTAAGGACAATGAGTACTGAAACCAATTACCGGTGGCCCATCATTCATGCATACTATTTTATGCACAGAGGATCCCTTGTGGTCCTCTCTGAGGCTTGGGTAGCTGCAGCTTCCTAAAGTCCTCCGAAAGTTGGAAATAGCTTTGTTCATCGCAGCAGATCCTCCCCTGACTAATGGAACCTGTTTTCACCCTTCACCCTTCAGAAGTCTGTCCCTAACTTTCCCAGTTCTTTAAGTCAGTACCTTGTGAACTTTACGCATGACCGAGTGCCTTCACGCGTGCATCGAACATTGAGCCCACGGCTCCATTCATCATAGGGCTAGACTTATAAAGTTAGGTTTTTCACTTCTGAAGTTCACCTATGCTTTGAAAGTTATTTGGCCACTCCTTTGCAGGTATTGGCAGAGTTATTAACTTGATCGCGTTGACTCCAGTGATTGTATATATTTTACTTAGTGCATTGTTTGTGTGGTATTTTGCTAGTGCCTTTCATTATTCATTTGTGTTCCTTCATGGGCCTAATAAATACTAATAGTACATATTAGTATACTTTCGTCTAATGGTAATTCTTGGAGTCAACTGTGTGTGCTCATTGAAAACCTCTAACCACCCTCACTCCTCTTGACATTTAGCCATGATTTCTCTACCAGCTACCGTGAATTGGTCTGGCTATCATCCAGGACGTGTCCCCTGCTTCACTAACAAGGGTGGCCTCCTGAACATTTGTCCATCAGGCCAGAGTTTTGAAATCCATTCTAACAGCTTTTTGCACCCTTCTACACTTTCTCTGCAGAGGGGCAAAATCACCATATTCTTATTAGCTTTCCACCCTCAATGCCAAATCAAAAATCACTTCAAATCAATTTATTTTCGCATTGGTACTCTGCACAATCTTATTCGTCTATACACCTCCCTGATACCCAGGCGTCAAGTCACAGTGGTACTTTAACAGAGCATAATCAACCTTCTATCCACCTCAATGCAGTTAAACCAGAATGAATAGTCTGTCACAATACACTTTTCTTGAGTCAAAGACAGTAACCTAAATCCCGGCACGAGCCCCCAGTTTGTAACAATATATTGGGAGACCACGCCCAATCAAGAGGACCAACAGCACACTAAATATTTTGGTTCGGCCGCCCTGTCTGGGACATATATAGAGCCACGTAGATCCCCCCCCCCCTAGTGCCAACAATGAGCCAAGAACCTGCCCGGTGTATATAGAGAATATATATTTATTTAAATTATAGATTCAATTAATAATGGCTTTAGATGATTATACATGCCACCTTCTCTGTTGCACAAAACAAAGCTTCAAAACAAAACTCACCTTTTCCTTTTGTTTCAGATGCAGGGAACACAGACAAATAAACAGGTCAAAACTCTTATCCCACAAACCCCTTTTTATGTTGACATTAAATAATATCTTGGCACGTTACTATAGCACTAATATTACTTGATAAAGGTGAGATTTTAAAACAATTTCACATACAGTCTGTATATGTTCCATTTCCCCCAAAAAAAAAAAAAAAAGATAAGTGGGCACCACTGGGTAGATACACTCTAGGTGCGGTACTTAGTAAAGTAGAAATCTTGAATCCAAATAAGATTTAGAAAAATCAAGAAAAATGTACAGGAGCTGGCTGTGATGCGTCTGGAGACACCCTGACTCGAAAAACATGTGAAGCAGGAGACTAGATAGCAAATCTAGTCACACAGCCGCTCTACATCGGTTGAGTTTTCATCAACACAGTTTACTCAGGAACTTGTCATATAGTCAATTACTACGTGTCAAAAAAATTGTTAGTGATCCTGAAGACTGTTTAGTTCAACAATCGGTAATGAAAGACACATTTTTGGCACGAGGCTACAAAAAGGAAGAACTGGACTCAGCACCCCAGAGAGTGAATGCTCTTAACCGAGACACCTTGTTGTCCAACACCATCAAATCCCAAAGAGAACTCAAATCGCCAGTATACGTTTCGAGATTTTCTGTTCAGAGTAACAAATGAAAAACTCCATCAAAAAGCATTGGAACATCTTTAAGAACGATGTAAGAGTACAGAATCTATTTGACCAACTTCCGGTATTTGCCTACCAGAGGAGTAGGAATCTACGAGATTAATTGGTTCGCACAAGACCCCCCATGAAAGAACCTATCACCCAACGTACTGGGACATATCCCTGCCTTTACTTCACAACTGTAATCTGGTAATAAAGGGTAACATCGTATACCATCCCCGCACAGGCAATAAAATGTTTCTTAAAACATTTGGTACTTGTGACAGTGTAAACATTATATATGGCATCAAGTGCCCCTGTGGGAAATACTATGTAGGTCAATCCACAAGAGCAGCAAAAGCACGTTGGAACGAGCATCGCTTTTGTATTCGTAACTCAAACCCTAATTCAGCAGTGGCTCGTCACTGGAGTGAGAAACGCCATAACTTGACACAAATTAGGTTCTTGATCCTAAAAGTGTTGAGTAAAGTCAACCCACATGAAGATTTGGGCCTGCGGCTCAATAGAAGAGAAACATTTTGGATCGACAGACTTGGAAGCCTTTATCCCAGTGGTCTCAATGAAGAGATCGACTATTATTGTTATATTTAATATCTGATGATCTTCCTCATGGATTCCATGCATTGTTTTTTACACTGTTTATGATAACTCAGTTGTTTCGCTTCCCTGTATAACATGTACATGCTACCATGTCTTCCTGCATGTCTAAGTGCTTCTGACCTCCTGCAAAATGATGATTCCATCCATCATTGTCATATCAAGAATCTGATGTACCTTTTTTTATGTGTAGCATGCCTACGCTGTTCAATGCCACCTATAGTCGTTTTTCCTATAGCCATTTTGCTATCTTGCATCACATGCACATACTATCTTGCCTCATCTGTTTATTAGGACTCTGTGTCCTCCTGCGCACCTGCGCCTTTGCACCCATGTCGCAACTCCCGGACTGCCTGTCTGGGACCCAAGGTGGCACTCACGGATGCCACCACCTGCGACAAGGATGCATGTTCCTGAGCATCTACCTACTTTCATTTGTTTGACTGGGCTCAGTCACTATTTCCCCTGCATACACGCACAACTCTTGCGTTTTTACTTGATTAGTATTTCTTCTATGTCTATGCTTGTACCCCACTTTCGTTTTTGTTTTTGTAATTTCCATTATTCCTTAATGATTGTCTTTAGTCCACATAAATACTTTTTTTGTCCATTGCTTGCCTCACAACCGCATATGCTGCGGCCCTTCATGAACCATCCGCATTGTGCCATTCCATGGATGCGATGCCGTCATGTGGTTATATGTGTAACTGTTACCATAGCAACACCTTCACATTCGGCGATGCGAAGCGGCGTCCCCACGGCTGCCGCAGCTCCTGTACTGTGATAACAGGTATGCCCGCCAGCAGTTCCTTCCACAATCAGGATTTCATGACATTCATACCTTTTATTTACTATGACCTTACACCCACAGATCGCCATCTATATTCTGTCCAGTTTTGGATCGTGTGTTCCTTTTTGAAGACCACACGCCGGCTACTTACACAGCCCCATGTAACTTTTTGGCTGCACACAACTCGAGAGGTATACTTCCCCTTTTTGTTAAACACTTACATATACGTGATCACCTATTTCTATCTGTAACTGTGACACTCATTTCTCTTTTTCTTTTTCTTTTCCCTATGCTGCACTCCAACATTATTTGAATTTACCTACGTTCTGGTATGTGACTTTTTTCCGTTTTTTTCATTTTCTGACTGTGTTTATTTGTTGTTATTGCATTATAATACTCACGTTCTGGTATGTGACTTCTCCACATTTTATAACTATGTTATGTTGTAATTCGTTCTTGTCTTAATGATATTACAAATTACAGACTTGCCCTGACGAAGGAGAAAAATTCTCCGAAATGCATTGGCACATTAAGTCTACTCTCACCGTGAGATGTGTTAGCCGCGTACCCACTAAGATTGAATTAGTGTTTGTTTCTTGAAACTTTTTTGTTGATAAACAACCATCTATCTAATTAAGACTCTGATTTTCTTTGGGAACTTTTGTGAAATTTACACATGTTGCTCAAGAACAGAGCACTCTTTTCTAAAATTGCATTACCCATGTTGGGTGTAACAGAGAGCGGTTGTGTGACTAGGTTTGCTATCTAGTCTCTTGCTTCATATGTTCCATTTCCCACACACTTAAACATGCTATCAGTTTTAAAATCACCCTGACTTTTTTAGGATACTTTTGATGGATAGAACCCAAAAGCAATACAAAATCGTTCTGCTATCATGGTCATTACTCACTCTCAGGAAATAATTCATATTTCTCTAGGGAGAATTACACTTGGTTTCACTTTGCAACGCACTTCTCTCCCAAGCACCAAAAACCCAGGCATCAGTTATATACAGCACCCCTTTGTGTAATGGCAAGGTCTGGGAAGTGAGGACAGTTAGGAATTTCATTTTGGTTCAAGGACACCCCCTGTTCTTTCGAGAAGTCTGGAGTTGAAAGGAAAAACAAATATACCCACTATATACCGACTATAATATATCTTCCTGCTAGGAAGGAGGGCAGAGGTATCAAACTCCCCCGAGGTCCCCCCTGAGTAATCTCTTTGGTGGTTAATTAAATTAATATTCAGTCAAATATGCTAATGGTTGACACAATTGCCCCCACCCACTATTAAGGGAAAATATTAAGCCAGGCAGATCCCCCACACACTTTATTGCATTTGGATTCATATACTCATATTGGAAATCTTTGTTTTTGGCACCCAGGAAAGACGTCAGGGCTCCTATCTGGACAGAACAGGGGTCTGGTAAAAACACTTCTGTCAAAGATAGTTACCAGCATCCATCCCACCTTTGGGTCTCCTTAATTATAGGGCTCAGTCAGCTGTAAGGCTTTCTTAGTTTCTGTCTCCCTTGCAAGGTTAATTCTCCATCAATGTTGAAGCCATTCCACTCCGGTAATGTCAGGCAGCTGTGTCTGGATTCACCAAGATGGATTCTAGGCAAGGTATCAGGTTATGTTATTGAATCACATTGACCTGTAGTCCATTGTCAGTCCAGTTATGATTAGGAAGGGAATACCCAACTCTGTCAGACCCTCAAATGGAAACAAGGGATGTGCAGAGTCGAGGGGAAACCACTCAAAAAGGGAAAAACACCTGGAGAAAGGTGGGTTGGTGGAGAGGGCTGTAGTCTGTCAATAGCGGTTGTAGAGGATGAGATGACTGCCAATGACTTGCTGAACGGAGCTGATTAGCTGCAGTCCCTGTGTTGCAGTGATCAGGAAACTGCACAGAAGGTACGGCATGTGAGTAGCACGTAGTAGATAGCAAGGCAGAAATCCAAGTTGGGAATTAAAGAGAAAAGGAGGTGCGAGGAACGCACTGGACCAAAGGCAGAAGGTAAGATGTAAACTGTGGAAAGAGAAAAATCAAGTATGTGTGGAGCTCGTTGAAACAAGATGTGCAAGGTCCAGATGAGAGAATGTGAATGCGAGGAGCGCAAGCAGCAGTCTTGTAACAGGTAGGGTGCAGGGAATAGTGAGGGGCGCACAAGGGATAGTGTTAGAGGTTCAGAATGGCAATTGGAAAAACGCAGAGAGAGTAATGCTGGCAACACCATTGTGACCCTTCAAGCAGCAGAGGAGAAGAAAGGAAGCGCTGGGCGTCATAAGGCAGGCAATGTGTCCAGGTAGCAAGGGACAGTTCAGCGAGAGGATGTGGGCAGGGAGAAGCCGACAGCTCAGTGAGAACAGTGACCAGGATGTGAGGAGCACACAGAATATCTAGGAAATGGCGGAAAAATGGAAAGGGCTTACCGCTAACAGCCGTACGGAGGACAATGGGAGCACCAAGAGAAAAGTAATTACACAAGGACTTGCAAAAGTCAGCATCTGATATAGCAGGCAATTAGGTTGTCATAAGGCTCATAGATCGACTAAGCTGGAACACTAGCCTGCTGTTTGAGGTCTTAATGTTAGTCCAAATGCTGTGGCCATCTTGGAGGAAGAAATGGCAGGAGCATAAAGGTCTCCTCTTGCATCGATCCCAGAGTTTCCAGGATTCTGATTCTTGACAGGAGATCATCTGTTTCTTCATAGAGCAAGGGCTTTTTACCCCGTAGGTCACACCTCCAAATATTAAAATTAAAAGGTGCCAGTCTATTGGTTCTGACTTTTCTTTGGTGGTTTATCCTCTCTTCCTCCCTTAAGGACCAACCCCTCTCTGCCGATAGACCCTCAGAGTTGTATGATTGAAGTGATATGGAGAAGTACACCTGCTATCATTTACATTTTTTTTTACATGTCAGTTTTTGCACTCAAAACTCACTACTTGGCTAAAATGTGCACTTTACAAAGATACATCATGATACCTAGATATTTATGTTCCCCTAATCATGACGGGTCTGTGGAATGTATTTTTGTTTCGTCAGTTTACTGCATGTGCAAGCTATGGTTTTTTGGCCTTCATGCAAAAATTATCATAGTTAGGAATGGGACATTTTGTACCCTGATAACTAATTTAACAAGCTAGTGGCTGCACAACAAGTATTTCTGCATGTTTAGGCCTCAGTCAGCCAAAAGCAGTTTCATTTGTGTCTTGGGACTGAAGCTACCCTACAATATTACCATAGTTTGCTTTTATCTAAGTATCCGCCCTGGTTATCACACATCCACCTCTGGCTTTTACACAGTTTAATGAACAAAGCATAAGGAGCTCAGGGTATATTTTCTCACTATAGACAGCTACATCTTATCATAGTTAGCTCTTTTCTCCCTATGAACCCTGGTTATCACACATCCACCTCCGGCTTTCACACAGTCTAATCAACACTGCATAGGTAGCTCACGGTATACTCTGTCACTATAGATGGCTATGTATTACCATTGTTAGCTCTTTTCTCCCTATGCCCCTGGTTATCACACATCCTCCTTTGGCTTTCACACAGTCTAATGAACACTGAATAGGGAGCTCAGGATAGCTCTTTTCTCCCTATCCACCCTGGTTATCATACATCCACCTTCGGCTTTCACACAGTCTAATGAACACTGTATAGGAAGCTCAGGGTAGCTCTTTTCTCCCTATCCACCCTGGTTATCACACATCCACCTTCAGATTTCACACGGTCTAATGAACACTGAATACGGAGCTCAGGGTATACTTTCTCACTATAGACAGCTACATATTAGGACTCATTACATGTCCGGCGGTAACCCTGCCAGTGCTTCTGGTGGATTGCTGCCGAAACTGTGAAAAATTATTGCCGTCGGACTTCCCGGTGCCACCGGGCTATTACAACTCCAGCGGCAGGGAAGTCAGGCGCCGGTATTGTTAATCCCCATTCCCATAGAGTTGCATGGGACTCTATGGGAATGGGGAAATGGAAGCACCGGCAGCGTTGTTAACGGTGCCTGTGCTTCTTTGATGGTTTTGCCAGACCTGTCAGGCAAAGCGGCTCTGTCAGGCAAACCTGTAGTTTTGCGGTCCAGAAACAAGGGTGCTGGTGAGCTTATCGGCACCCTTATTTCCGGACCGGCAAACTTGGCATGGGGCCCAATATCATAGTTAGTTCCCTTCTCCCTATGAACCCTGGTTATCACACATCCACCTCATAGTTAGCTCTTTTCTCCCAAGACACCCTAGTTATCACACATCCATTTCCAGCTTTCACACAGCCTGAAGAATGCTGCATAAGGAGCTCAGGGTATATTTACTCCTATAGACAGCTACGTATTGCTGTACTTTGATAGCCTAATCCTAGGGAAGGCATCACACTGCCTCCAAGTTGAACTAAAGTAAAGTCAAGCACAGCACAATACCGAATGAACTCTTAATAATGACTTTTTGACATCAAAGTGTTAAGATTTTTCTATTTGACTCTAACAGTTTGATGACCCATTCCCTTTCCTTCTGTTACCAAGAACATTGACCTGTCTACATACACAATTCTTGACTGTGCCACTCTTGTGTCAGGCTTGGCAGTCCCAGAAGTCCCTTTCTTGCATTTGACCTGTGGTCCGATGGATAGAGGCACCCAGCAATATGAGTCATCTCACTTCCAGAAGTGCCCTGGCACACTCTCAAGCCACCATTACATTGTGTACTTACTGACAATTCTGCAAATCTTTCTTGGAAACACAACCTTACCATTGCAGCACTGGACGGCGCATACCTCGCCGCCTCCCATTTGCAGATCTCTGCTGATAGGCCTGGCATACACCCATGCTATCACAAAACATTCTTCCCCGCTGAATCCCTACTGCCCTGTGTTAGTAGCACCTATTTACAACTTTCCCACCCTCTTATCTTCCCCTCACTCCTTTTCTCTCTTCCAGCAGACTAATGGCCATAGGTGTTTCCATGGCAAAGCACATATCTTCAGTCCTAAAGAAACTCCACTGGTTGCCAGCAGCTGCGAAAATCAAATTCAAGACCCTGAGATTATTTTTTAAGGCTCTCCAGAAAACTGGCCCCCAATATCTTGAAAGGAAATCCTCCCTGCCTGCTCTCAGCTCCTCTAATGCCTTTTTTCTATCAGGCATTATAATTAGATGATCTAGAGCCAGGGGAAGGGCCTTCCAAGCACTAGCTCGCAAATTCTGGAAGGAACTTCCTCAGGGTCTTCCAATGTCGAACAATCTTCTGGATCTCACAAAAAGATGAAAGACTTTTCTGTTTGTGTAATCTCTTTCTAGTACTTTATTGTCTGCAGTCTATCGATAGCGCTTAGATGCTGGATCCGTGGACACTTTACAAGTACACATAACACATAGCACATGATGTCAGGGGACTAGCACTGGTGGCTGTACAGTGGCCATGGTGGCATATGGGGCTATAACGGCATAATATGGCAATGACTGGCTAAAGGAGGATGCTCTGGCATGAGAAGGCAGTGCCCCTGCTCTATGAAAGTCCTGCTGGGTCTGCCCCTTCACTGCACCTCATGGCATATCAAGGTTTGATTATTGTTGGCAAGTAAAAAAAATTATTATTTTCTTTGGTGTGGCAGCTTGCTTTTTATTTGTGTATACTTGCAACCTTTTTTAAATCATGAACTTCACTTCCTATCATGCCAGGAAAAACTGGGGATCCCCTCCCATGCTTGGCATCACCCTAGTAGTAATGACTACACAGTATGTGTGCAGTTATAATAAATCTCGCTTGACATCTTTAATAAAAGGGTTCTTGTTTATTCTTAATGCTTCTTTGCTACGGCTTGAGTGGCAACATCATCAGGGCCGCCTCTGCAAGCCATGTGAACATAATCATCACAGGGAGGAAAAGAAGAACTGAACACGAATATATATATATACATTGCTCAAAAAAAGTCTAGGCAAAAACCAAGCATTGGTGTCTACAAGCGAAGCAATGATCTCGAGCAGCATGGGCTATCATGGCCTATCGCCCGATCTCCATCACTCCTGGGCAAACTCCTGGAAAAGCTGGCAATCTCCCAGCTTAATCTTCACAATGAATGTGTTGGTTGCCTCCATGACCATCAGTCTGGCTTCAGAGCTGCCGGAAGCACCGAAACTACTCTCCTGAACACCAGTGAAGACCTGCTGTCTAACCTTGACTCTAATCTTCCTTCTGTCCACATTCTCCTCGATCTATTCTCTGCTTTGGATACGGTCGACCACGCCATCCAGCTCAATTACCTCCGTGACAACCTGGGTATCACTGATCAGGCCCTGCCTGGTTGACCTCCTTTCTCGCTCACCGACCCTCCTAGGTCCAACTGGGTTGTTTCGTCTCTTCTATCTGTTTCTCTACTTGTGATGTTCCCCAGGGTACTAACCTTTCTCCCTGGCTTTTCAACCCCTACCTAGCACCTCTTGCACACCGCTTTGCTTCATTCTGCTCTCCCTTTCAATGTTATGCGAATGACACCCAGATCTCCATCAGGCTCCCATCAGCCACCTCTGCTCTTTCTCTCATACCAGACTGTCTGGCTGCAATTCAGGAATGGTGTGCCTCCAATGATCTCTGCCTTAATGCCAGTAAGACTGAGATCTTCCTCATCGGAACACCTGCTGCCTCCTTTCTCTCTCTCTCTCTCGCTCTCTGACTCTCTCTCTTTCTTTCTCTCTCTCTCTCTCTCTTTCTCTCTCTCTCTCTCTCTTTCTCTCCCTTACTCTCTCTCCCCCTATCTCTCTCTCTCACTTTCATGGCATGTTAACGTCTTCCCGCTCTAAAGAAGTCATAGTAGGGCGAGGCATGTCTGTGATTGCTGAATGCCTTATCGAGATGTCTGTCCCTGGCTGTCAAGGCTGCCTTAGACGTAGGTTTTTCTGAGCTTTTGCCTGGATAAAGGGCTAGAAAGGGTGTCCCCTGGGGTCCTGTGCAGGCCCCCTGCAGCTTACTGAATACCTGGATACATGAATGCATGGGGGCGGGGTGCATATTAACACAGTATCAACAATTGCACTGCAGGACACGTGTAGAACACGTGTAGACAGACGCGCTGAACCACCACCTAATGAAAGCATTTTAACATGACTCAGGGTCTCAGGGATCCCCGAAGCTGAGGGCTGGGGAGGAGGAGGGGTTTAGTTGGTAGGGTTTAGGCAGAAAGAGAGAGGAACAGAACCTCAGGAGTGGGTGCTGCTGAAAGATGGCACCCTCAGCATGGAAGAGGGTAGGGGAGTGCAAAGGAATTGCCAGTGACAGCCCAGCGCCCTGGGAACCGCGCCCTCTGAAACAGGGGAGGACTGGCCTGCAGGGAACTCTGAAGATGTCCCAGTGAGCCTCTGCAGCCTGGCCCGGGAGGATTGGCCTGCAGGGGACTCTGGAGATGTTTCAATAAGGCCTCTGCACCCTAGCCCGTAGCGGACTGGCCTGTTGGGGACTGTGGGGAAGTCCCGGTGGGCCTCTGCACACTGGCCTGTAGAAGACTGGCCTGCAGGGATCTCGGGAGATGGTGCAGTGGGCTTCTGCACCCTAGCCAGGGAGGACTGGCTTGCAGGGGACTCTGGATATGTTTCAGTGATCCTCTGCACCCTTGCCCGGGGTGGACTCACCTGAAGGGGACTCTGGAGATGTGGGCCTCTGCACACTAGCCTGGGGAGGGCTGGCCTGCAGGAAACTCTGGAGATGCCCCGATAGGCATCTGCAGCCTGGCCCGGGAGGACTGGCCTGGAGGGGACTTTGGAGATGTCTCAATGGGCCTCTGCACCGGCCCGTAGAGAACTGGCCTACAGGGGACTCTGGGGATGTCCTGGTGGGCCTCTGCAGACTGGCCTGTGGAAGACTGGCTTGCAGGGATCTCTGGAGATGTCGTAGTGGGCTTCTGCACCCTAGCCCAGGAGGACTGGCCTGGAGGGGACTCTGGATATGTTTCAGTGTGCCTCTGCACCCTGACCCGGGGAGGAATGGCCTGCAGGGGACTCTGGAGATGTCTAGTGGGTCTTTGCACACTGGCCTGTGGAGGACTGGTCTGCAGGGGACTCTGGAGATGTCCCAGTGAACTTCTGCACCCTGGCCCGGGGAGGACCTGCCTTCAAGGCACTCTGGAGATGTCCCAGTGAGCTTCTGCACCCTGGCCCGGGGAGGACTGGCCTGAAGGGAACTCTGGAGATGTTCCAATGAGCTTCTGCATCCTGCCCTGGGAGGACTGGACTGAAGGGAACTCTGGAAATGACCCAGTGTGCTTCTGAATCCTAGCCTGGGGAGGACTGGCCTGCAGGGGACTCCGGAGATGTCCCAGTGGGCTTCTGAACCCGGGCCCAGGGAGGACGGACCTGCAGGGGATTCTGGAGATGTCCCAGTGAGATTCTGCACCCTGGCCCAGGGAGGAATGGCCTGCAGGGGACTCTGGAGATGTCCCAGTGAGACTCTGCACCCTGGCCCGGGGAGGAATTGCCTGCAGGGAACACTGTAGATGTCCCAGTGAGCTTCTGCGCCCAGGCTTGCGGAGGACTGGCCTTCAGGGAACTCTGGAGGTATCTCAGTGGGCCTCTGCACCCTGACCCAGGGAGGACTGGCCTGAAGGGAACTCTGGATATGTTCCAGTGAGCTTCTGCACCCTGGCCCAGGGAGGACTGGCCTGCAGGGAACTCTGGAGATGTCCCAGTGGGCTTCTGAACCCGGGCCCGGGGAGGACGGTCCTGCAGGGGAATCTGGAGATGTCCCAGTGAGCTTCTACTGCCTGTCCCAGGGAGGACTGGCCTTCAGGGGACTCTGGAGATGTCCCGGTGAGCTCCTGCACCCTGGCCTGGGGAGGACTGGCCTGCAGGGGACACTGGAGATGCCCCAGTGGGCTTCTGCACTCTGGCCCGGGGAAGGCGAGCCTGCAGGGGACTCTGGAGATGTCCCAGTGAGCTTCTGCATTCTGGATTGGAGTGGACTGACCTGTAGGGGACACTGGAGATGTCCCAGTGGGCTTCTGCACCCGGGCCCGGGGAGGACGAGCCTGCAGGGGACTCTGGAGATGTCCCAGTGAGCTTCTGCATTCTGGATTGGAGTGGACTGACCTGTAGGGGACTCTGGAGATGTTGCGGTGAGCTTCTGCACCCTGGCCCGGGGAGGAATGGCCTGCAGGGGACACTGGAGATGTCCCAGTGGGCTTCTGCACCCGGGCCCGGGGAGGACTGGCCTGCAGGGGATTCTGGAGATGTCCCGTGGAGCTTCTGCACCCTGGCCCAGGGAGGATGGCCTGCAGGGTACTCTGGAGATGTCCCAGTGAGCCTCTGCACCCGGGTCCGGGGAGGACTTGCCTGCAGGGAACACTGGAGATGTCCCAGTGAGCTTCTGCACCCAGGCCTGTGGAGGACTGGCCTTCAGGGAACTCTGGAGATATCTCAGTGGGCCTCTGCACCCTGGCCCAGGGAGGACTGGCCTGAAGGGAACTCTGGATATGTTCCAGTGATCTTCTGCAACCAGGCCCGGGGAGGAATGGCCTGCAGAGAACTCTGGAAATGTCTCATTGCGCTTCTGCACCCTGGACTGGCGAGGACTGGCATGTAGGGGACTCTGGAGATGTCCCAGTGGGTTTCTGAACGCGGGCCCAGGGAGGATGTTCCTGCAGGGGAATCTGGAGATGTCCCAGTGAGCTTCTACACCCTGGCCTGAGGAGGACTGGCCTGCAGGGGACTCTGGAGATGTCCCAGTGAGCTTCTGCACCCTTGCCCGGGGAGGACTGGCCTGCAGGGGACACTGGAGATGACCCAGTGGGCTTTTGCACTCTGGCTCGGGGAGGACGAGCCTGCAGGGGACTCTGGAGATGTCCCAGTGGGCTTCTGCACCCGGGCCCGGGGAGGACTGGCCTGCAGGAAATCTGGAGATGTCCCGGTGAGCTTCTGCACCCTGGCCTGGGGAGGACTGGCCTGCAGGGGACTCTGGAGATGCCCCAGTGGGCTTCTGCACTCTGGCCTGGGGAGGACTGGCCTGTCAGGGACTCTGGTGATGTCCCAGGGAGCTTCTGCACCCTGGCCCGGGGAGGACTGGCCTGCAGGGGACTCTGGAGATGTCCCAGTGGGCTTCTGCACCCGGGCCCGGGGAGGACTGGCATGCAGGGGACTCTGAAGATGTCCTGGTGAGCTTCTGCACCCTGGCCCAGGGAGGACTGGCCTGCAGGGGACTCTGGAGCTGTCCCAGTGAGCTTCTGCACCCAGGCCTGTGGAGGACTGGCCTTCAGGGAACTCTGGAGATATCTCAGTGGGCCTCTGCACCCTGGCCCAGGGAGGACTGGCCTGAAGGAAACTCTGGATATGTTCCAGTGATCTTCTGCAACCAGGCCCGGGGAGGACTGGCCTGCAGAGAACTCTGGAAATGTCTCATTGCGCTTCTGCACCCTGGCCCGGCGAGGACTGGCATGTAGGGGACTCTGGAGATGTCCCAGTGGGTTTCTGAACGCGGGCCCAGGGAGGATGTTCCTGCAGGGGAATCTGGAGATGTCTCAGTGAGCTTCTACACCCTGGCCTGAGGAGGACTGGCCTGCAGGGGACTCTGGAGATGTCCAGTGAGCTTCTGCACCCTTGCCCGGGGAGGACTGGCCTGCAGGGGACACTGGAGATGACCCAGTGGGCTTTTGCACTCTGGCTCGGGGAGGACGAGCCTGCAGGGGACTCTGGAGATGTCCCAGTGGGCTTCTGCACCCAGGCCCGGGGAGGACTGGCCTGCAGGGAATCTGGAGATGTCCCGGTGAGCTTCTGCACCCTGGCCTGGGGAGGACTGGCCTGCAGGGGACTCTGGAGATGCCCCAGTGGGCTTCTGCACTCTGGCCTGGGGAGGACTGGCCTGCCAGTGACTCTGGTGATGTCCCAGGGAGCATCTGCACCCTGGCCCAGGGAGGACTGGCCTGCAGGGGACTCTGGAGATGTCCCAGTGGGCTTCTGCACCCGGGCCCGGGGAGGACTGGCCTGCAGGGGACTCTGAAGATGTCCTGGTGAGCTTCTGCACCCTGGCCCAGGGAGGACTGGCCTGCAGGGGACTCTGGAGCTGTCCCAGTGAGCCTCTGCACCCTGGCCCGGGGAGGACTTGCCTGCAGGGAACACTGTAGATGTCTCAGTGCGCTTCTACACCATGGCCCGGTGAGGATTGGCCTGCAGGCTACTCTGGAGATGTCCCAGTGGGCTTCTGAACCCGGGCCCGGGGAGGACGGTCCTGCAGTGGAATCTGGAGATGTCCCAGTGAGCTTCTACACCCTGGCCCGGGGAGGACTGGCCTGCAGGGGACTCTGGAGATGTCCCAGTGGGCTTCTGAACCCGGGCCCGGGGAGGATTGGCCTGCAGGGGACTCTGGAGATGTCCCAGTGAGCTTCTGCACCCTGGCCCGGGGAGGACTGGCCCGTAGGGGACACTGGAGATGCCCCAGTGGGCTCCTGCACTCTGGCCCGGGGAGGACGAGCCTGCAGGGGACTCTGGAGATGCCCCAGTGGGCTTTTACACTCTGGCCTGCGGAGGACTGGCCTGCAGGGGACTCTGGAGATGTCCCGATGAGCTTCTGCACCCTGGCCCAGGGAGGACTGGCCTGCAGGGGACTCTGGAGATGTCCCACTGGGCTTCTGAACCCGGGCCGGGGAGGACGGTTCTGCAGGGGAATCTTGAGATGTCCCAGTGAGCTTCTACAACCTGACCCGGGGAGGACTGGCATGTAGGGGACTCTGGAGATGTCCCAGTGAGCTACTGCACCCTGGCCCGGGAAGGACTGGCCTGCATGGGACACTGGAGATGCCCCAGTGGGCTTCTGCACTCTGGCCCGGGGAGGACGAGCCTGCAGGGAACTCTGGAAATGTCTCAGTGTGCTTCTGCACCCTGGCCTGGGGGGGACTGGCCTGCAGGGGACTGTGGAGATGTCCCAGTGGGCTTCTGAACCCTGGCCCAGGGAGGACGTTCCTGCAGGGGAACCTGGAGATGCCCCAGTGAGCTTCTACACCCTGGCCCGGGGAGGACTGGCCTGCAGGGGACTCTAGAGATGTCCCAGTGAGCTTCTGCACCCTGGCCCACGGAGGACTGGCCTGCAGGGGACACTGGAGATGCCCCAGTGGGCTTCTGCACTCTGGCCCTTGGGAGGACGAGCCTGCAGGGGACTCTGGAGATGTCCCAGTGAGCTTCTGCACTCTGGCCTGGGGAGGACTGGCCTGTAGGGGACTCTGAAGATGTCCCGGTGAGCTTCTGCACCCTGGCCCGGGGAGGACTGGCATGCAGGGGACTCTGGAGTTGTCCCAGTGGGCTTCTGCACCCTGGCCCGGGGAGGACTGCCCTGCAGGGGACTCTGGAGATGTCCCGGTGAGCTTCTGCACCCTGGCCCGGGGAGAACTGGCCTGCAGGGGACTCTGGAGATGCCCCAGTGGGCTTCTGCACTCTGGCCTGGGCAGGACTGGCCTGCAGGGGACTCTGGAGATGCCCCAGTAGGCTTCTGCACTCTGGCCCTGGGAGGACTGGCCTGCAGGGGACTCTGGAGATGTCCCAGTGAGCCTCTGCACCCTGGCCCGGGGAGGACTTGCCTGCAGGAAACACTGGAGATGTCCCAGTGAGCTTCTGCACCCAGGCTTGCGGAGGACTGGCCTTCAGGGAACTCTGGAGATATCTCAGTGGGCCTCTGCACCCTGGCCCAGGGAGGACTGGCCTGAAGGAAACTCTGGATATGTTCCAGTGAGCTTCTGCACCCAGGCCTGGGGAGGACTGGCCTGTAGGGAACGCTGGAAATGTCTCAGTGTGCTTCTGCACCCTGGCCTGGGGAGGACTGGCCTGCAGGGGACTCTGGAGATGTCCCAGTGGGCTTCTGAACCCTGGCCCGGGGAGGACGTTCCTGCAGGGGAACCTGGAGATGCCCCAGAGAGCTTCTACACCCTGGCCCGGGGAGGACTGGCCTGCAGGGGACTCTAGAGATGTCCCAGTGAGCTTCTGCACCCTGGCCCACGGAGGACTGGCCTGCAGGGGACACTGGAGATGCCCCATTGGGCTTCTGCACTCTGGCCCTTGGGAGGACGAGCCTGCAGGGGACTCTGGAGATGTCCCAGTGAGCTTCTGCACTCTGGCCTGGGGAGGACTGGCCTGTAGGGGACTCTGAAGATGTCCCAGTGAGCTTCTGCACCCTGGCCCGGGGAGGACTGGCCTGCAGGGGACTCTGGAGTTGTCCCAGTGGGCTTCTGCACCCTGGCCTGAGGAGGACTGGCCTGCAGGGGACTCTGGAGATGTCCCGGTGAGCTTCTGCACCCTGGCCCGGGGAGAACTGGCCTGCAGGGGACTCTGGAGATGCCCCAGTGGGCTTCTGCACTCTGGCCCTGGGAGGACTGGCCTGCAGGGGACTCTGGTGATGTCCCAGGGAGCTTCTGCACCCTGGCCCGTGGGGAACTGGCCTGCAGGGGACTCTGGAGATGCCCCAGTAGGCTTCTGCACTCTGGCCTGGGGAGGACTTGCCTGCAGGGGACTCTGGAGATGTCCCAGTGTGCTTCTGCACTCTGGCCTGCGGAAGACTGGCATGCAGGAGACTCTGGATATGTCCCGGTGAGCTTCTGCACCCTGGTCCGGGGAGGATTGGCCTGCAGTGGACTCTGGAGATGTCCCAGTGAGCTTCTGCACTCTGGCCCGGGGAAGACTGGCCTGTAGGGGACTCTGGAGATGCCCCGATGAGCCTCTACACCCTGGACTCTTTTGTGTGAATATCCTAGTTTCTACCTTGCCTTATCCCACACATCCCTTTAAAGCAATCATGGTATTCTACAGCTCTCAGTGTGCTATTCCTCCCTCTACGAATGGTACACCTCGCACAGGGGCAAATGTGCTTTATAGTTCAGTATGCGGCCAATATTTAGCTATTTTCAATTTGAAGGCCCCCTATCCTCTACTTAGAGGTTTTGGACCTGCACCGTGTAATTTGGGGCCACTTTAAAACACATTTCCGGGGCTGATTTTGGATTCCAATCTGCCCGTGGCCTTATGGATGCCATTCTGGCTATAGCGCTGGTGCACTCGCTCCCTTCTGCAACATGGCCGCCCACATAAGGCAGGAACACGCCCAGTAGCTGGGGTGTGTGTGGGGGAGGGCCGCTGTACCAACCGCAGAATGTTCTGATGAGTAAATGTGGTTCGGAATCCGAGGAAAGGTGGAACTTGAGACGCAAAATCTTGTCATCTCCAGATGAATCACTCAAGATCCCTCCTACCCCCGCCCACATCTGTCCCCTCACACCCCTTCCCTCATCTGCCCCACCTCCGGACCACTCCCAATGCCTCCTAAAATATGTTTAGTCAGTCTCACAACAAACCTGCCTCCGCCCTACAACCAACCCAGCTATGTGCGTCCCTCTTCCACCACTGATGTGGTGATGTGGTGCAGATCTGTGGGCAAGACCGAGGGGCTTTGGCAGAGCTGTGTGTGGGTCTCAGTAATGGAATAGCTGGAACTGTGGCCGAGCTATATGTGGGTCTCAGTACTGGAATAGCAGGAACTGTGGCAAGTCAAGACCGAGGTGCTTTGGCAGAGCTGTGTGTGGGTTTCAGTATTGGAATATCAGGAACTGTGGCAAGTCAAGACCAAGGGGCTTTGGCAGAGCTGTGTGTGGGTCTCAGTACTGGACTAGCAGGAACTGTGGCAAGTCAAGACCGAGGTGCTTTGGCAGAGCTGTGTATGGGTCTCAGTACTGGAATAGCTGGAACTGTGGCAAGTTAAGACCAAGGTGGTTTGGCAGAGCTGTGTGGGTGTCAATACTGGAATAGCAGGAACTGTGGCAAGTCAAGATCGAGGGGCTTTGGCAGAGCTATGTGTGGGTCTCAGTACTGCACTAGCAGGAACTGTGGCAAATCAAGACTGAGGTGCTTTGGCAGGGTTGTGTGTGGGTCTCAGTACTTGAATATCAGGAACTGTGGCAAGTGAAGACAGAGGTGCTTTGGCAGAGCTGTGTGTGGCTCTCAGTACTGGAATAGCAGGAACCGTGGCAAGTGAAGACCCGAGGTGCTTTGACAGAGCTGTGTGTGGGTCTCAGTACTGGAATAGCAGGAACTGTGGCAAGTGAAGACCGAGGTGCTTTGGCAGAGCTGTGTGTGGGTCTCAGTACTGGAATAGCAGGAACTGTGGCAAGTGAAGACCGAGGGGCTTTGGCAGAGCTGTGTGTGGGTCTCAATACTGGAAATGCAGGAACTGTGGCAAGTGAAGACTGAGCTGCTTTGAAAGAGCTGTGTGTGGGTTTCAGTACTGGAATATCAGGAACTGTGGCAAGTCAAGACTGAGGTGCTTTGGCAGAGCTGTATGTGGGTCTCAGTGCTCAAATATCAGGAACTGTGGCAAGTGAAGATGGAGGTGCTTTGGCAGAGCTGTGCCTTGGTCTCAGCGCTGGAACAGTGCAGCCGATCAGGACTGAGGTGCATTGGCAGAGCTGTGTGTGGTTCAGAGTAATAGAACGGACGTCGGGAGGGAGTCAGTGTAACGGATCATCACTAAGGTGCATTGGCAGAACTGTGTGTGGTTCTCAGCGCTGGAACAGTGTGGCTGATCATCACTGAGGTGCATTGGCAGAGCTGTGGGTGGTTCTCAGCACTGGAACAGTGCAGCTGATCATGATTGAGGTGCATTGGCAGAGCTGTGTGTGGTTCAGAGACATAGGACGGATCTCGGGAGGGATTCGATGTGGCTGTTCATCACTGAGGTACACTGGCAGATCTGTGTGTGGTTCTCAGCGCTGGAACAGTGCTGCCAATCAGGACTGAGGTGCATTGGCAGAGCTGTGCATGGTTCAGAGTAATAGAACGGGCGTCGGGAGGGAGTCGGTATGGCTGATCATCACTGAGGTGCATTGGCAGAGCTGTGTGTGGTTCAGAGTAATAGGGCAGACGTCGGGAGGGAGTCGGTGTGGCTGATCATGATGGAGGTGCATTGGCAGAGCTGTGTGTGGTTCAGCTTAATAGGACAGACGTTGGGAGGGAGTCGGTGTGGCTGATCATGACAGAGGTGCATTGGTAGTGCTGTGTGCGGTTCCCAGCATTGGAACAGCAGGGGCCGAGAGCAGAAGTGTGGTTAATCATGACTCAGGTGCGGACTGTCAGTATTGCAATAGCATGGGGTGTGGCAGGTCAGGACTAGGGTTCCTTTGCCATGATTTGTGTAGCCTCATCAATGGAATAGCCGCAGGTGTGGCAGGTTATGGGGCCCCGCGACCACCGCTGGAACTCTCTCCCAAGCACTCTCCAATTGGACAGAAATGTGAAACCTTCAGAGCATCACTGAAAACCATTCTCTTCAAATAAACCTCTGGCCCTCAGACCGGGATGGTGTCGCCACGTTAGACATACATTGCTAGTACAATGTCCTGTTTGCTGTGTTGGTGTAGCACCCAGATGCCTGGGGGTTCCCGGCGGGGTACAAATAAATAAATAAATACATACATACATACACATACATAAAATAAAATAAATGCCACAGGCTCTATAACGTTGCCAATACAGTGAAAAAACAGGTATAGGATATCCACGTTCAGGCCATTGAACATTCAGTTCCTGAGGAACAAAGCTGGAAAGTAAGCTCAGCAGGTTCAGTGACTGTTACTTTGATCTCATGTGTTCAGAGTTCCTTCTGAAAAATTGACTATTTTGACACAGACCAACAGCAGGCTCCCTCGCTTAGCTTGGGTGCTCGCGTTTTCCTGGTTGATGTGTTCACACCACCTCACTGCGCAGAGCGGGACGTGCATTAAACGGCGTGACGTCAGCCCTCCCTTCTGGAAGGATCGGCAGGTACTCGCCAGCTGCTACCACGGCTGGTGCACGCGCCAGAGCAGGCAGGCCTGCAAATTACAACAGAACACTGGACGAAGTGGAGCACAGCCCACGAGGCTGCTGTGCACCATTGTGTGCATCCTGGCTGCTGGCTCCAGAGGGGTCTGATGCATCACACAGTCAGCGCCTCCCCAGCACATTGCTAGAAGCAGCTCAGAGAGATACAAGAACTGGGTACCCATCCCTCATTGCTGCCAGTAGCAGCGGAAGCCCAACTCCACACGCCAGAGGACCGGAAGATGGCAGCCAAGTCAGGCCCATCCGCGCCACCCACATTCAGCCCCAAGTCCCCAGCCCGTAGGCAGGGCGGTTTGGTACGGTGATGGCCTTGTTTGATCATTAAACAGACCCCTCGTCTGTTGGACCCATATGGGTGCTGTGGATTCAGAATTTCCAGATGGTCATGGATTGCAGGGATGTACCCACACCAAAAAAGATGTGGTCCCGCTTACTGCTGAACGTGGGGACGACATGCTGCACATTTTCACCTCAATACCAAGTCACTCTCACCAACAATGTTATGCCCCAGCTCAACCCGGGCTACGAGATATACAACAGATGCAGAGCGAATCAGAACCCCTTGACACATACCACACACAACTGCATCAGCTCGCCCTGTCCTGCGAATGTGAGGACATCAACAAGGAAACCAGGCACCAGATCATCAATGGCATGCACTCAGAGAAGCTACGGAGACTCGTACAGATCGAAAGTGGCATCCCTCTGCCCTGCATACTTGGTCGGCAGAGAGAGCTCTCACATTCGAAAGCAGCCCACATGAACACAACCCTGCAGAAACTTTAATTCACATCAGCGCCTACAATTGCGTCAATCATCAACTGGCCACAACTGAGAGGAGGTGACAGGGAGATGTGCAAGGCACCCACGCGGCACCCTAACAAACCAGGCCCAAACTGCTGCAGACGGTGTGGTGGGTAGTGCCATGGAAAATGAAACTGCCCAGCACTGTGCACCACATGCAGCGCATTCAGCCACCTTGACCACTACGCCAAGGTATGCTGGTCATCAGCGACCACCAGTCTCAAAGACTGCACCAAAGAAAAAGAAACAGGCCAAAGCACGGTTGGTCGAGGCCAAGAATGTCTCCTCGTCGGCTGAATCTTTAAACGAGGATGATAGAAAGATGGAGGAAATTGCAGCTCAACAGCACAGGAAAAGTAAAGGTAATGTCTACCTGATACCTGCGCTAGAGCAAGGAGGGAGGTAAACAAGCACAAAGAGACAAACCTGATGCGTCATACAAATCGGCCATCGACACAGGAACATCAGTAAACGTTTTACCCCTTGAAACACTGTGGCAATTGAAGCCCCAGCCAACGCTGACAAACACCACCATGCAGCTATATGCATGCAGTGGCAGGGAACCCTTACTGGTGGCGGGGCTGCTTCACACATTGCTCAGCAGGAGGGGAGGCCCAAACATCCATTCCAAGGTATATGTCGTGGATGTCGGCATTGAGTGCCTGCTCAGCTGGAGCTCAGCGGAAGACTTGGGGCTAATCAAATTCATCTGCAATTTCACAGACAACAACGACATATGTGACCTGTTAGCAAAGCACCCCAATCTACTTCAGGGGATCATGTGTCTCAAAGATACGGTGGTCAAGCTACACATTGGCACAAACATACATCCCCAGGTAGTACAACACCGGAGAACGCAATTCCACATGAGGGATTTGGTTGCAACAGAACTACTTGAGCTGGAAAAGGCTGGAATAATTGAGGAAGTAACATGACCTACACCCTGGTTCTCCCCTATGGTCATGTCCAAGAAGTCCAAACAGCCAGGGAAGGTCTGAATATGCATTGACATGCGACTCCCCAGTGCTGCCATCATCTGGGAGAGAGGTGAAGTGGGAGAATGGGACAATACCCTCCCCCCTATCTCATCCAGACCATGGCCTAGAGGGTCACGACACAGACACCCCCCACAAGACGAGTTTGTCTATTTACCAGATGACAAAATACCCTGGTTCAGGAACTTACACATGAGAGGAGTATGCCCGCCAGCATGCCAGGCTCAGCTTACACCTATGACATGGATGAGCTTGACTAGAATAACAGCCACAAGTATACACATCGTTAGAGATGCAATAACGACATAGCCAACAGACGAGAACACACGTTCAACCATCCACACTGGCCACTCATACACCCCCCTACACAAAGAACATACTCAGTGCTATGACATAGGTGACTGACACACCCACTGACGTGCATCATTGTTATTTTTTATATAGGTTTTTTACAGCACCACAGAAACGCAAGCTGCCTGAAGAACTCGTGTACATGCTTGCTGACGCTTCTCCCGTCACCCATCCCTATGACGACATCACCATGTATATCTAATGCTGCTTGTGACACTCTGTCCCCCCGCGACCTCCATGCCCGCGACCTCCATGCTATGGATTATGTACCGCCACCCAAGAACTAGGCCTGAGTAGGCCGCAAGCAAGAGTCCCCAGGCAGGAGACTCGCAATGAAAATCCTCTCAGAACAAGAGTATAAGTGCTGACCATGCAGGACGAGCCCCCAGCAAAAGCTCACAGCCAAGGCCACGATGTTGCAACTCGGATGCCGCGAGCCCAGCGCCAAGGTTACACCTGTAAGCGCCAAGCCCTCAGAGACGAAATACAAATCTAATGCGCATAATTCAGCTCCAGATACGGTCTCTCCACACGTGACCAAGCCAACTGACAAGGTGCCAAGCTCATGAGACAGAAAGTCGCCAGGGTCCCACGTCTGGGACACAGGTTGCAACAACGAAGTGGCAAGATGGACACCTACAGCGATGGGAAAGACCTGCTCACAAGCCCATGAGCAGACCTGTCTGTTGTCTGCACAAACACATAGTTGCACATTGTTGCTAATGACAGGTACACTGCGAGCTGGGAACAACGATGATCCCAGGCTTGGGGGCTTTCAGGAGAACCAATCAGAATACAGGGGAGCTTATTACTGATGCCATTACTCTTAGCCAATCACCAAGGGTCCCCCTGCAACAATTCCATAGTAACTACTGCAAGGGACAACCCAACTGAACCACCTGACCCATCATTAGCCACTAACCTTTAATCACATACCATAACTATACTAAGCCTACCACTCGGGAACCAATCCAGAGTTGCGATAGGTTTTGTGCTAACTTTCCCAGGTGACACAAGTAGCGTGTCATACTGCTGCAAAAAGGGCCTGCGAGCACCGATTAAGAGTGAGAGTCTCATTGGATGCATACAAACCGAGACCCATCCCTGCGTTATCATAATAAACAGCAGTACCGCCTTGCTTCTTGTGTGTGTCTCATACTCCATGTGGGGACACTCGAGGAGTTGGGGCCTCCCCAGCCCGGAGGTCCGCGGACGGCTCTGCCGGCCCCAGGAGAATCACCCCGACAAGTTGGAGGCAATGCTGAGATCGGTTGATGTCCATTGGCCCAGTAGCACAAGTCCAAGGCCCTTGCAGCGAGGCGACTCAGCAGCACGGCCCCCTCTGCCGTTGCCCCCTTTGAGAACTACAGGACCATTGCGGAACTTCGAGAAGACTGGACAGCGCAATCCGGATATTGGCCCTCGGGAGCCGATTGAGAAGTATCCCGCCCACGGTTGGCGAGTGTCCAGAAGTGGTCCAGACGAAGGGTGGTGGCGAGCCGCTTGGAGGGGTGCACGCAGTCGAGCAGCCCCGCATCAAGGGAACTTGGTGAGTATGACACACCCAACAAGCAATGTGAAATTGTGAGTGAGGGGGGAGGAATTGTAATAAGGGCGGCGGGAGGTGTTTTTACAGTGTGTTGCAAGGATTTGATTAATAAGTGTTGACAGACGAGTGAGCGGTAGCGGGACAGGCACGAGAGCCATCTTCTATCGCATCACAGAGCAGGGTGGGTGGAGCCAAAAGGCACCACATGCGGTTGCTCGAAGGCACTGATTTGTCTACGTCGCGGGCACCTGTAAAGGGGATGTGTGGCTTTCCTATGAATTGGGGTTTTTGATCAATGAATAGACGAGGATCCCTACTGATTGAGTGTAAAGCTCGTTAGGTAGATGACGTTTTCCCGTAGGAGGTAGCCAGATTGTTGCCAAGTGCAGAAGATAATTGGCTGGTTAAGCTCCCCTGGCGAGGGGCGTATCACACGCGAGGCGACGCAGCGTGCGCAGTACGATTATAAGAGTTTTTTATTGAGTACGTAGCTCTGGGTGTAGCGAGAGGACAGCTGTAGGGTTGACGGGGACAAAGAGTAAAACATATTGCGTGCTCCATTAATGTTATAAAAGGTTCTTACCGGTAATGGTTTGAAGAAGTTGGTGACGTCACCCGTAGGGCTTCCATAGGACACCGCGGCCACACCGTGTTGATCAAGGGGTGGCCAGGATCGGGAAAGTGGTGGCATAGACGAGGTGGGGAGGCCGTGCACGGAGAACGTCGGCAACCCTCGATAAGGGGAGGGTGAAAGGGGAAAGGTGGCTGCGCACGGAGAACGCCGGTCACGTTGAGCAAGGTGGTTGAAAAGGGGAGGGAGAGGTTTGAAAGAAAGGGGGAGAGGAAAGGTGGGGCGGCTGTACCAGCACGTCACACAGGGCATGCAGCCGCAGAGGGTTTCGTGCGCCGCGGCCGCAGGGCGCCATACAAGTCATATCAATGGAGGGAAAAAAACAATAGAGAAAAAGAACTGTATATTAGCAATTGCATTACCTTTCAGCGGACGGTCGGAAGTCCCCAATTTACGGTGCCAGGTAAAGAAGGTGGTTGCTGAAGAAAGTTGAAATATAACATTGCAATGCCTTACGGGTCAGGATCCGGAGGGTGGGGAAACACTTTAACTACCCCCCTCCAACATATTGCAAGACACTATCACCTTACAAGGAAAAACTTATCAAGTATACTATAGACTGGACACAAGGAACAGACAACAACATGACAACACCATGGCCGCCTGATGGCAGTTTTGACCCATTCGTCCAACACTCGCTATTGACATACGTACATAACACATATAAAGGGAAGAAACTAGCTCATCATGTAGAGATATTCAACTTGTGGAGGATTTTCCAGGGATCCAAGCCAGGAGCAACGGGATGTTTAGTATGGAAAGGGCAACAGAGGAGAAGGGGAGCAAAGAAACAAAGGAGGTTAAAGAGGTGAAGGAAGAAGAAGGGACGTGGTCACGGCGAGCAGCAATGCACCACGAGTGAAGGAGGGAATGAGGGAGGAAGGAGGATCGGTTGCAGTATCAGAAGTAAAGATGGAGAAGGAATTGACAGACGATACGCCTCTGGCGAAAGTAGTAAAGAAGGAGGAAGGAGGATTGTACCCAGTAACGGAATTAAGAGAAGCCGCCAGGCCACAATTAACAGCTGCTAAGGGCTATTCAAACCCTGCGTACCATACAGCCCTCCTCCATATGCCCCTAAAGATAGCTACCAGAGGGGGATGGCGGCAGTGACGGGCACGTTAGAATTAAACACAACACAGGCCGGCACGGCGAGAGGGAAGAAAAGTGGAGAACAAGTTGCAAGCATAGGACCAGACGAGTGGATAGCAGCACAGGTACTCTTAAATCTCCGAGGGACACTAACAGGGGAGGAAGAGGACGCGGTGAAAAGGGCAAAAGAAGAAGAAATGGAAAAAACGCAGACAGGGACTGAGGTGAGTAACACAGAGTAAGGGCGACTGTCACAGGTAGAGGAAGAGATGCTGGAGGAAAGGTTGGCTGAACTGAGAGCAGTACAAATGGACCTGATTAGACAGTACGAGCAAGAAACACGGGGAAGGAAGAAGGAAAGCAAAGAGAGTATGGAGGAGCAGGAGAGGATGAGGGAGAGACTGAAGGAGAGAAAGAAGGAAGCGGAAAGGATGAAAACAATAGCAGAGAGGGTGTCACGTATGGAGCAACGGGAAATGAAAAGGAAGCAGGAGAAAAAGGAAAAGGAAATGGAAATGTGGAAAATGAAAATATTGTCTGAAAGTGCATGGAAGTATGAAGAAGGTAAAATAATAGAGAGCATATTGAAAAGAGGAGGGGCAAAATGGGGAAGACGGGAGGAAGACGAAAGGATACTGGCGAAGGTAAGTGCTGAAGTAATGGAAGAATTACGCAAGAAAAAAGAGGAAATAGGGGGTGAAGTATGGGGAAACGAGGAAAAGGAGAGGGGGCATAGGAGAATGGAGAATGAAGTAAGAACTTACACTCGCCGGGACTCAGAGGTGCCTACAACATCAACCCAGGGGACAACTATTAAAGGAGGAGAACACAAGGAAGCGAACTTCATCGATTTGAAGACAGTTACAGTGGGGGGAAAACTCACAGACTGGAGATTGTCTTTTCTTTATGAATTTTACAGCAAGGAGGAAGGATGTTCGGGAAAGAATGGAGGAGATGACAATGGGGGAAGTTTTAGACAAACTGTACATCTCACGAGTAAATTGCGAGTCACCTTGGGCATGCGGGAAAAGGGAGGAGGAAGAGACAAGCAGAGAACAGGTAAGAGAAGTAGCAGGGAGAACGCCAGACCTAGTAACCCCAACACCAAGCCCACCCCGCCCACCAACACCATGCCCACAGACCCGTACCCTTGCGCACACTCCATATATTGACAGACTAAGAGATCTCCCGGGACGCAGACAGGAAGAAAGGACGAGCACGCCCATGGTGAAACACAAGGTTAATATAAGAGGGAGGAAGAATGAAGGGGACGACAGAACAGATAACTGTAATGATATAATGATAGGATCACATGACACGGAGGAAGAGGATGAATACACTGACATAACCCCACGAGCATTAGGGGAAATGAAGGGGGGGAACCACTTCTGGAAAGGGGAGGGGCCAGACCACAATATGTCCCATGGAAGCATGGCGATAAAGAAAACATGAAGTGCAGACTCCCCTCTCTAAGTGGGGGTGCTTGGAAATGGATATATGAAATGGAGAAACACACTGCAGGACAAAAACTAGCGGTGGGGGATGTGAAAGGGCTCCTAATATCAATACTAGGGGATGCTGCAGATGACTTCTGGAAAAGGGCAGGCTTCCCAGGGGTCACAATAACAGACACGTCACATGATGGGGCGACATTTGCCAGCTGCAGGCATGCGCTGTGGCAGTCATTAAGGGTCCAGTACCCAGACACGTCAGACCTAGGAGCAATTACGTCACGCAAAATGCGTGAGAGTGAAGATCCTATTGATTACATCCAGGAGATTCAGGAGAAGTGGCGCTTAGAAACTCGGGAGCCGTGGGATAAAACACTAGCAATTTTGTACCACATATTGATACAAGGTCTCCCCGAACCAGTGCAGAGACAGCTGAAGAAGATTGTGGGGATGGAAGTTAAGGCTTGGCAAGAAATACAGCTAACTATGGTGCATCACTGTAGGATGTGGCAGGAAAAGATGAAACAAAAGGAGGAAGATAGGAAGGCAGAGGAGGCAAAATTGGTACAGATGAAACTATCCAAATACACCATGGAAGGAGCACTATTGACAATGCCCGTGGTAGCCACACCAGCACCTACTCAGGCCATAGTTGCACAAGGCACGACACAACAACATGTAGCACAAATTCAGCAGCCAGCGCAAATAATAACAAAGCAAATGCCCCCGCCCCCACCCCCACCATACACGGTAAACGCAGGAGGGGGCTATATGCAAATGGGAAATGGATACTGTAACAACTACAGAGGGAGGGGTGGACTGATGAGATGGAGGCGCTATGGCCAGCATACACAACAAAAAGGGGGCGGATTCCGGGGCTACAACTCGAACGGGCAGGAAGGGTATCAGGCTAACACAGGGAACTTTCCATGGCAGGCCAGAGAATCAGCAACATGCTGGGTTTGTGGGATGGTGGGACACATGTCGTGCACATGTAGGATGAGACCCACCCCACCAGCTTGGGGGGAACCAGTGCAACAAGGGCATATGGGGGAGCAACAAGTTTACCAGCAACAGCAAGGAACACAACAGTGCACCCTGCAACAACAAGCATCCATGCAACTACCACATCAGCAGATACAACAGTATTCTTCACCACAACCACAGGTACAACCACACACTGCACCGCAACAACAGATACAGACATACCTACCACCACAACAGCAGGTAGTAGTAACACAACAACACCAGGTACAACCAGCGCAACAGCTCACCCAGATACAGGACAATAAAGTGTCAATAACTGACACACCACCACAACAGACACTGTTGGGGAAGGTGACAATATTGGGGCACGACCCTTATACAGGAGGTGGTCAGTCACTGTACCCACAATAGGACATCCCACAGATGTCTTTGATGTGTCCCATCCTATCAGTAGCACCTAACATTGCGGAGGAACCACGCATACAGGTAGCGATAGGTGACAGAAAATGTTCCTTCCTTGTTGACATCGGGGTCACTAGGTCCTGCATAAGGGAGGGTACATTTAAAATGTCAGGTGAGGCCATGCACTCTCAAGGATTCTCTGGGGCTCGAGGGTTGGTTCCCTTCACTGATAACATCTCCTTATCCATAGGAGATCATGGCATGTCTCTTCCACTTCTGTACTCGAAACAGTCACCAGTAAACATACTTGGGAGGGACATAATGAGCAGATTGAATATGACAATCTCCTTCACGGAGAACAGCATACTTTGCTCCACACCAGGGATAAACATGCTCACAGCCCGACAAATACTGCAAGCTTACTGCGGCCAAACAGTAGCTCGGGCAGAGCCTGTAGATGGAGAAATATTCCAATATGGAACAGACATGGCATTTGCATGGATGCCTGGAATTGAGGGCAAGATTTGGAGGAGGCCAGCAGCATACTTGTTCAGACCAGAGACACCAGCAAGTGAACCAGCGGGGAAGATAATTCCACTGAGCATCGAGAGCATCATGGCAACTGCAGATTACATCACAGTACATGCCCAAGGCAGGGCGGGGAGGGCCTGGAGAGCAGTAATAGCACTGGCTGAGGGGTGGACGCTCACACAGGTATCAGATGAGGAGCTCTTCTCAGATGAGAAAGGAGGAGGGGAGGTGGTGTTTATGATGAGTGTTGACATCTGGTTGAGAGTGACATACAAGCAAGTGGCACTAAAAATGGCAGTGACACTAGAGGCACCTGCACCTACACCAGTACCATTTTATGAGGAAGACTTGGCAGCAGTACCAGCATCACTGTGGACCACCAGTCCATATGAAGTTGGCGGCATAAAGAGCATTGGAGGAGTGAAGATAAAATTGAAAAAGGGAGCAATGTTACTGAGGGTGAAGGAGTACC
Organism: Ambystoma mexicanum; assembly: GCF_040938575.1. Classification (NCBI taxonomy): domain Eukaryota; kingdom Metazoa; phylum Chordata; class Amphibia; order Caudata; family Ambystomatidae; genus Ambystoma; species Ambystoma mexicanum. Next base: position 1,500,015,231 of record NC_090922.1, on the reverse strand, counting down.
CACTATCAAAAAAGGCAGACGAGGGCATATACGAAACAATAACAGCCCTGATAAACAATGGCATATTGGTACCATCAGAATCCCCATGCAACACGGCTGTGTACCCAGTGCGCAAAGCAAAAGGGGGGTCTTGGCGTTTCATCCAGGACCTTAGGCCCTTGAATTACATTGTAGAAGCAGAGTATCCCATAGCAGCAAACCCAGTTACAATACTATGTGGAATACCAGAGGAGGCATCACGGTTTACCGTAATTGACCTCAAAATTGCCTTTATCTCGATACCTCTGCACCCAGATTCACAAGACCTCACAAGCTTCACATACAGGAACACAAAATGGAAACATACAAGGTTGCCTCAAGGGTACTGTGAGTCACCATTCATCTTCAACAGGGTTATACAGATGGATATGGGAAACATTGAAATGGAGACCACGGTGCTGCAATACGTTGATGACATCATCATTTACAGCACCACTGAAGAAAGGTGTAGAAAGGACTCAGTAAAGATGCTCACAGTGTTGGCTGAGAAGGGGTACAAGGTGGACAAAGAAATGTTACAGTACTGTCAGGAACAGGTACTGTACATTGGCCAACTTATCTCTCAGCATGGAAGGAACATCACACCACAAAGAGCACAAGCAATAACCAACACACCACAACCACAGACAGTGAGAGAACTACAGCAATTTCTGGGCCTATGCAAATACTGCAGGGCATGGGTTTTTGACTACAGTTCATACATAGGACCCCTGCTTGAGGCCCTCAGAGATGCACAAAAAGGGGACAAAAGATTGTGGTGGACAAGAGAAATGAAAGAGGCGTTTGATGAATTGAAACACGCCATATCTACAGCACCTGTGCTAGTCACTCCAAACTATGAACACCAATTCTTCATTTTCTCACATTGCGACTCAGCAGTAATGAAGGCAGTGTTGACACAGAAAACAAGCATGGGGCACAAGCCCATGGCCTTCTACAGCAGACACTTGGACCCTGTAATGTTAGGTCACTTCCCTTGTGAACAAAACCTGGCCGCTGCAGCTTTTGCGGTGGAATAATCCTCGTTGATAACAATGGGGTGCCCTACCACACTATTCATGGAACATGCCCTCTTTGCCATCTTGAACAAGCCCAAATCCACACTGACCACCCAGAGAGCATCAGGTTATGAAATTATTCTTTCCAGGCCAGAATTGACGATTGTAAGGTGCAGCAATGTGAACCCGGCAAGATTCATAGCTGAGGTAGTTGAAGAGGGTGAATATGCTCATGACTGCACACAAGCCATTGAACTTTACTCCAGCACAAGAAAAGTTGAGGAAAATGCACTAGTGGGGGGAGGGGGGTAATAATGTACATTGATGGGTCATCAACGATCGACCAAAGCGATGGTGTTAGAAGGACAGGAGCAGCAGTGGTTAAGTTAACAGAAGGCTGGATGTATGTGCCAGTAAAGTGTGTTCAACTACCACAAAATTACTTGGCCCAAGCAGCAGAGCTAGTGGCCCTAATTTTGGCATTAAAGGAGAGTTTTGATAAAAGAATCACGATATACTCCGACAGTGCATACGTCACGTCAACAGTAAACTCAGGATTAATAAAATGGCAGAGGAGAGGGTAAGCCAGTACACCATGCTCTACTACTTGCAGAACTAATTGAAGTAATTGATGACCCGAAAGAGATAGCCTTGGTAAAGGGACAGGCTCACACCAATGGGAATTACCCTATCTCAAAAGGTAACAAAACAGCAGACGCACATGCCAAGCATGCTGCGTATTTTGGAGAAATTTGGACACCCCCAGAAAAAGGAAAAGATAGGAGGAGGATGGTAGTGAGACAAATGTTGATGAAGGATGGGTACACACACATCCCTGAAACGCAGATACTAGAATTACAGGGCAGCAGCACCTATGGCAGAAAAGGAGCTATGGGTAAAAAGAGGATGCACAATGTAACCTACAGATGCATTGTGGCTTCATAGCAATACAGGAAAGGTAGTGATGCCCCTAGCTCTACTGAAAACAGCACTAGCTCAGCTACACCATCCAGCACACACAGGAAAAGAGGTCATTGCAACACGAATAAAGGAAGCATGGTTTTGTCCTGAGCTAAATTCACATGTTGCAAAATTTATCAGCAATTGCCTAAGGTGCCAACAGTTTACAGCCGGTCACACGCTGCAAGTGATAAAAGGTACTATACCCCGGCCAGAAGGACCCTTCCTGCACTTACACATTAACTACGTTGACATGATCAACGTATGTCAAGGACAAAGATACATGATTGTAGTGGTGTGCCCATTTTCAAGGTGGATTGAGGCTGGACCCTGCTCTCATGTGGATGCGTTCAGAGCAGCCAAATTCTTGGTGAGGGACGTCCTCCCAAGATGGGGAGTGTGCGAAGTGCTGCGGTCAGACAATGGCCCACACTTTGCTAATGAGATGTTCGAGCACATAACTTCAATGCTCAGCATCAAACATAAGTTTGCATGCGCATACCACCCGCCGGCTAATGGTATCTGTGAACGCCTGAACGGCCTGCTAAAAGAAGAGATCGCCAAAATACAGCAGACAACTAAGAAAAGCTGGTTGTACTGCCTTCCCCTGGCTCTGTTTGAGCTGAGGAATAGGCCAGGATCTGATCACCACCTCACTCCTCACGAGGTGGTGACTGGACATCAGATGCGCCTTCCATTAACGCCAACATCAAGGGCCTTCACCGACCATGAGAGTTCTGCAAATTTCTTTGGTGATGAAATGTATCAATACGTGTCTTCCTTGATTACTAGTGTTGCCTTTATCTCTCAACAGCTTGAGCGCACGCGGGGCGGGTCGAAGATCACCAGAGGAAACAAATGAGGAACAAGAGCAGCAAAAACAGTGAACTATTGCGGAAGAAGACTACGCTCTCCTCTGCAACTTCAGCAGGAAGTGGAACAGCCCCAGGTTCACGGAGTCCCACTTAGTGGAAGCAGTGGCTCCCAGAGCAATTAAACTAGTCGGCAAGAAGGTCTGGAACCACCTCCACAATGTCAAGCCCTACAAAGGCCAGACCCGCCCTCGTGTTGACGACAGGGCCACCGAAACAACAACAGCACCAGCAACACCAGCAACAGACAAAGACACAGCAACCACTAAAAGGGACAATTGTGACACTGCCCCAGACCCCTCCCCAGCCACAGACACAGCCATAGACTTTGGACAATCACCCATAGCCCACCCCATGGCCACAAAATCTCAAAGCAAACAAACCTCTGCCCCGCCCAGCCCCGTCCCTGCCATCACCGAATAAAAGGCATCGTCTAACAAACTTGAATGCTGCACACACATATAAACACTTGTATGTTATCTTTCTCTTTTTGTCTCGCACATGCAGGTACCGCATATTACTGTGTTGTCTAGAAAGTGAAGTAACTAACGTTGTGTTCTGCCCAGGAGTTAATGCTACCCACAGATGATAACGCCCTGAGGCCCTATCACACCAATTTGTGTACCATATAAGGAGGCTAAAGTATCTAAAATAGAGAAGGGTATGCGTGTACTACAACATGTTCATTTTGGCCATAGAACAATCATTCCCACATCTCCATGAGCACTTGCCAGCCCTGAGAGATAGGTCACTGAGATTAGCGTGGGAACAGCTTTTCATCTGGGCACTAAATGACTATCTGATAGGCAGAGCTTGACTAAAAAACACTAACCAAATAACGCATATTTTCAGAATTTTCAGTCGGGCATCTTTAACATCGCAAGAATAAGCTGCAGGACCGCAGCAAAGGTAAGAGCATCATGCCAATGAAATTAGCTACTGTAATAAAGCTCGAAGGCGTGTTGGTTGTCACTGGTCTATTGGCTGCCTCTGTCTGGCAGAAACACTATGATTATGATATGATGGCTGTCCCCAAAACTAACTTACCCCCTTCCACAGCTGCAACAGGTACGGTGTCAGGTGGTACAAGCAACCCCAGAGGTAAGGAACATAGGGTTAAACGCAGCACATATGGAGATGATAAGGGAATTGACACATACCTCACAGATTCAGCACACGTCTCGAATGACATGTGGTATCAGCACATGACCAAAATTGGTAAGCAGGCATCTGAGGAGAACTGCTATGTGTGCTCATTGATCCCATACGCTATGAGTGCATCCAGAACATTTGTAGCCACTGAAGTGCCAGCAAAAACAGTGGAATGTCTCATATATTTGGCACTATTCCAAACGAAAGGACGATTTCAAGGAACGGTGGTGATACTTCAATGGAAAACAAGGGACACATACCCATACGAAAATAATTTCCGCAAAACATATTTGAGCTACCATAAAAGAAGTCTACATGCTGAAGCTTTCAGATATATGACGGATGGCCTCGAAAAAGGAGAAACAAAGAAAGTAACGTTACAATACCTGCCGTGTGATTGGTATTCAAGCGAAGTTGCTGGTGAACAAGGGTGTTGGGAAAGACCTCTAATAACAATAACTGGGAAAATATATACAAATGACGGATGGGAAATAGGTGTGGCTCGGAGCAATATGGTGACAAGAGAAAATATCACCACTATAAAAGAGCATAACTACAGATGTTGGACGATGTGGGGTAAATATGTACCGATGTTGACTTGGCTGGAGAAGGACGAAGATCCAATAAGTATACTACCGCTAACTGCACCCACACTGTGCTATCAACACAAAGGCGATGTGGATGTGTGATATAACACCAACTGTGAAAGCACGATAGAGATACCTGAGGGGGGTGCCGGCACAGCAGTTCTACTGGACCACTATTGGGCCTGCGGCGATAAGGCGTACCACACCTTGGCTCCATCATGAAATGGAATATGCACTATGGTGCGCATCAATGTGCCATCCCTGGTAGTGCCTCAAAAACATGTCAACATAGCCAACTTCCCCCAGATGGACAAAGGGAACAAGAGGAGGAAAAGATCTGTGCAATCAGAAGAAGGCGAGGAGAATAACAACAATAACGTTTTGCCAAGAGTGAAAAGACAAGGAGAACCACTGACGGGAAACTACCTGTGGGGAAGATCGGAAACAGCTCTCACCTCCATCCCACCAGAACACAGACTATTCAGCAGAGCAGCAATGTTCTTCTCATCCATGATACACCCAGGACTACAGGCATATGCAAATGCAAAATGGTTACAGATCACCAGATGGGAGCCGATGATAACAATAAATTCGACAGTAAATGGATTCAACGTAATAAAAGAAGAACTGAGAGCGGTAAGAATGGTAGCACTTAAAACAGATATGTGCTAGACCTTCTCACGGCAATGGAAGGGGGAGTTTGTACCAAAATAGGACAATCATGTTGCACATTTAACTCTGCTAACGACGCAGACAATGGAACACTTACTGAAGCAGTATCACAACTGGCCCTGATGCACTCCAAAATGGTGGAAGAAAGTAAAGGAGTAGAGAGAGACGGCAGCTGGTTTTCGTTCATATGGTCATGGATGCCTTCATGGCTGTTAGATGGGCTGAAGCTAATAGTACGATGCATAATATTGGCTACAGCTGTGTTGATCGTAATAAAGTTCTGGAAAGCTAGAAAAGCACGTACAACAGACGAAATGATGGAGATGGTCGGCATACACGCCTTATTGCCGGCTGATGATGGCAAGCACACCGACATGATAATACAGGAAAGAGAGAGGTTGCGCAAACAGATCCTTGACAACCATATGGATCCACCATCTGTGAAGGTGGAGAACCCAAGCAACAAGAGGAGCTATGTTGGAAGATGGGTATACTGCAAACCAGGCGGCGGCTGCGTTTACATGTGCTGGTCATTTGAAGATCATGTCAACCACTATGGGCACTTGGCTGGAATAACTAAATTATGGAGCGTAAAAGGAGATAAGGAAAAGGATAAGTTTGTGGTCGACAAGTCTGCCAGAGGGGGAATGAAGTGGGAGAATGGGACAATACCCTCCCCCCAATCACATCCAGATCATGGCCTAGAGGATCACGACCCAGACACCCCCTTACGAGACGAGTTCATCTATTTACCAGATGACAAAATACCCTGGTCAGGAACGTACACATAAGAGGAGTATGCCCGCCAGCACGCCAGGCTCAAGCCGACGCCTGTGACATGGATGAGCTCGACTAGAACAACAGCCACAAGTATACACATTGTTAGAGATGCCATAACGACATAGCCAACAGACGAGAACACACGTGCCACCATGCACACTGGCCACTCACACACCAACCTACACGAAGAACATACTGAGTGCGATGACATAGGTGACTGACACACCCACTGACGTGCATCGTTGTTATTTTTTACATAGGCTTTTTACAGCACCACAGAAACGCAAGACGCCTGAAGAACTCGTGTACATGCTTGTTGACGCTTCTCCCGCCACCCATCCCTTATGACGACATCACCCTGTATATCTAATGCTGCTTGTGACACTCTGGCGCCCAGCGATCTCCATGCTATGGATTATGTACCGCCACCCATGAACTAGGCCTGAATAGGCCACAAGCAAGAGTCCCCAGGTAGGTGCCTCGCAATGAAATCCTCTCAGAACAAGAGTACAAGTGCTGACCATGCAGGACGAGCCCCCAGCGAGAGCTCACAGCCAAGGCCACGATGTTGCAACTCACATGCCACGAGCCCAGCGCCAAGGTTACACCTGTAAGCGCCAAGCCCTCAGAGGCAAAATACAAAAACTAATGCCCATAATTCTGCTCCAGCTACGGTCTCTCCACACGTGACCAAGCCAAACTGACAAGGTGCCAAGCTCACAAGACAGAAAGTCGCCAGGGTCCCACGTCTGGGACACAGGTTGCAACAACGAAGCGGCAAGATGGACACCTACAGCGATGGGAAAGACCTGCTCACAAGCCCATGAGCAGACCTCTCCGTTGTCTCCACAAACACATAGTTGCACATTGTTGCTAATGACAGGTACACTGCGAGCTGGGAACGACGATGATCCCAGGCTTGGGGGCTCGCAGGAGAACCAATCAGAATATGGCTTATTACTGATGGCATTACTCTTAGCCAATCACCAAGGGTCCCCCTCTAACAATTCCAAAATAACTACTGCAAGGGACAGCCCAATGTAACACCTGACCCATCCTTAGCCACTAACTTTTCATCACATACCATAACTATACTAACCCTACCACTTGGGAAACCAATCCAGAGTGGCGATAGGTTTTGTGCTTACTTTGCCAGGTGACGCGAGTAGCACGTCATACTGCTATAAAAAGGGCCTGCGAGCCCCACTAAGAGTGAGAGTCTCATCGGATGCATACGAACCGAGACCCATCCCTGCCGTTATTATAATAAACAGCAGTACCGCCTTGCTTCTTGTGTGTGTCTCATACTCCTTGTGGGGACACAGGAGGAGTTGGGGCCTCCCTAGCCCGGAGGTCCGCGGACGGCTCTGCCGGCCCCAGGAGAATCACCCTGACAGAGGCATCACCCCAACGCTGGACAAGATCATTGCAGACCTTACAGGGTCCAAGATCTTCTCGAAGATCGACCTAAACACAGGCTACCACCAGCTCAAACTACACAAGGACTCGAGGTACATCACAACGTTCTTGATGCACTTGGGACAGAGGGGATACAAAAGGTTAAACTTTGGCATCTCCTCTGCAGCCGACTCATTCTAGTGGCCAATACAGTCTTACAGGTTCACCCGAGGGTCCTAAATGTCAGTGATGACATCCTCATCTACACAAAAGACAGTGTGGTGCACATGCGCCAACTAGCAGAAGTCTCGACTGGCTAGACAAAGCTGGTCTAACCATCCACAAGGACAAGTGCGAGCTCCACAAGGAATAGCTAACCTTTTTTGGCTATGTGTTCAGCAGCAAGGGTATATCAGCAGAGTCCCTCATGGTTGCCGACATCAAGGGAGGGACACCACCCACCACACCCAGAGAGATGCTCAGTTTATTATTTATTTATTTTTACATTTGTAAGGCCCACCTAACCCTGAGGCATTTGGGCACTGTTTTTCTTTTGTAAAGACAGTGCAGCATAACATACATATATCATGCGTAACGTTTCTGAGTAGTGAATATGGTTAACAGTTCTGGTGAGAATTCTGAGTAATGCATACGGTTTGGATATAGTAGATATTTCAGGGGTTTGTGAGAGAGAGCAACTTAGCCGCTCTTGTGTGAAAAGCCAGGTTTTCAAACTTTTGTGGAAGGATCAAAAGGAGAATTCAGATCGTAATGGTAATGGAAGAGCGTTGCAATATTTGGCAGCTGCCACTGGGAAGCTGCAAACCCCTGCTTTCTGGCATTTGAATCTAGGAATGGTGAGTAGGTGCGAATAGGCTGATCGAGTAGGTCTATTGGATTGGTATTTGGTGAATCGATTGGATAGGTGCTTAGGGGCTGAATTGGACAGACATTTGTGTGTCAAGGAGAGGGTTTTGAACAGGATCTGTTTGTGGACCGGCAACCAGTGGGCATTCTGTCTAATGTGCTTATTTTTTGGGATCTTAAGGACTGCTCCTGTTGCGTTGACTTGTCTAGTTAAGGTGAGTGCTGAATCAAGGTAGGGCTTTGACTTCCTTGGCGAAAGATTAGAAGAAGTCGCAGAGTTTGTTTAGATGGTTTTGTGAGCCTATGAGGAGTAAATCTGTTCTTTCATCATTTCAACAAAGGCAACGGAAGCAAGATGACATGGAGCAACACAGGTTCAATCCCTGGGTCTGCACTTAGAAACCTCTAGATATTAAGCACGTTATCAATAACCTATCATATCATATTGGGCCATCCAGTCCTGGATGGTTTGGTACATTTTATTTAGTGATTTCGAGTCTGTGTCATATGCACCTGTAACAGGGATGAGAATTTGGGTATCGTCTGCATAGTTAGTATAGGTGATACCCAAGTCATCGAGAAGGTCGAATTGAGGCTTGGTAAAAATATTGTAGAGTGTATGGGAGATACAGGAGCCTTGAGGAACTCCACAGGTGACTGAGACTGGCAATGCTGCTGCGGTGGGTGAGAAGACCCTCATAGTTCTGTTGGTTAGGAAGGACTGAGTCCAAAGTATAGCTTTGGTTGAAAAGTGGGCTGCCGAGGAGAGATGGTTGCAAAGTATTTTATGGTTTACTAAATCGAAAGCTACTGACCGGTCCAGAAGGAGGAACGCCAGGTTGCCGTTAAACTTATTCTCATCCATTTGTATTTTCCGATCCAGAGGGCTGATTCAGGGCCATGCCATGGACGGAAGCCAGATTGGCATAGGCCTAGGACGGTGTTAGATTTCAGATGGTTTGGGATTTGCAGATAACCAGCACTGTTAAAGTCTTCCAGCCAGTCGAGAGTGCATCTTTTGTTGTGTGTGGGGATAATGATATGGTGGGTGAAACCTAACACTTCGATAGTGTGGGCACGGGCATTGTCATCAGTTGGGTGGTTACATCCCAGATTTAGATCTCCCAAGAGTATGATTTTGGAGCATGCCTTGGTGTTCTCTGAAAGGAGTTGTGCAACATCTTTCTTGAAGGAGAGCACAGGACCTGGGGGTCTGCATAGAAGGTGGAGGGTCATGGTGACAGAGGTGGATAAGGACAGTTTGATTGAGAGTAGTTCACCTGAATGGAGCGATTGGTTAGGGATTTCCCTTATGGCGAACTGGTTCTTAGCGATGAGTGCTACTCCTCCTCCTTTGGAGACCTGTCTGTCTGTCCTGAAGATGGTGTAATTTTCTGGGATGGCGAGGGAGAGTGTCAGGCCGGCTGCTGCCTGGAGCCATGTTTCAGAGATGGTTAGGAAGACTAGGCTGTTCGTAGTGATAAGATCTGCAATATCTAGTGCATGTGTCAGGAGAGATCTGGCATTAATGAGCACGCCGTTGAGTGTAGTTAGCTCCAAGTTGGCGTTGTCTATGGGGGCTGGATTGGCCACCATGCTTGGTGGGTGTGCAAAGGCTAGTGGGATCAAAGTGCTCGAGATTATAGTTAGAGCTGGGGTCAAGGGCATTGGATTTGGAGAGACCCAAGGCGGTGGTATTCAAATCGTAAGTGGCATCATAGGGATGGCAACATACTGAAGGAGGTTTATTAACCACCCGAACACAATCTCAGAATTACGGTTTGCCCTAACCAAGTCGGCAGCCAAATGGGAGCGGAATCAACCCTGTCAAGAAGCGTTTGAATGCATCAAAGCGCCCGTCTGCCAGCACCAACATGGCATACTACGACATCCGCCTACAAACTGAGCTATACGTGGCCACGCACCCAGTTGGACTGGGTGCCATTCTGGATTCCCATTTTCAATAGCTCTGCACCTCACACCCTGGCAAGGATTGAGAATCAGCTGTTGCAGCTAAAACAGTATGATTTTGACCTCAGATACTGGGCAGGATAAAAATATCCAGTGGATTTCCTGTCCAGGCATCTTCGCGCCGCCACAACGGCTGAAATAATGGAGTCTGTAGGGACAGAGAAACGCAACCGTTTTCAGAGCGGTTCATGAGGACAATCAACAAAGTCCCCAGGATTGCAAAAGCTCAAAATACTCCATGGAAACTTGAACTATACCGTTTCCTCAGAAACTACTGATTGACTCCTCACGCATGATATAATATGATATGGCATGTATAACGCGTTTCAACTGATACCCTCCCTGGCAGACCTCATGCTTGGGATGGTGCTACACTCATCAATACCGCACCACTGCTGCAAGCAGACGGAGGCCCTGGGCAAATGGCGTACTCATGCAAAGAGAATCTGATTAAAAGAACAGATGAGCGATAACCGACGGGCCTAGGGGTCCCACCATAAGGTTGGGGACCAGGTGCTGGTACTCCAGAATGCATCAAGCGTCAAAAACTATTGAGCCCTTTCGACACCACACCCTGGACGGTGACCAGACGGAAAGGGACCATGATAACAGCTGAACGTGCCAGCGAATTGATCACAAGGAATGCGTCATGGTTCAAGTAAATCCCAGTGACAGTGTGGTGAAATAACTGGACCAAGGGGGTCAGATGGTGAGGAAATAATCGAAGGAGATCAAGGTCAAGAGGAAGGAGTGGGGCACACCCCAGGCCCAGCTGGCTTGTAAGAATGCACAGAGAGACCTGCCCTGACCCCAGATGAAGCCCAGCTGACCCACATTTCCTCAGAGACTGTGGCGCGGCAAGATCACAGGTATGAGCTGATTTTGGTGCTCTGGGCCCTGTGGCGCTGCCCCGTGTGCGATGCGCATGCGGCGGCGTGCCGTTGCACGCCGCCGAGTGCTGTATAAATAAACGGGGCGTTCCCGGCCGCCGCAGAGCGACCGGGAAGCCCGAACTGGAAGGACGTGTGAGCAGTGTGGTCCTTTCAGGGTGGGGGCTTGCGGGCACGCATGGGGCCAAGGACAAACCCCCAACTGTGGCGACGAGTGTCAACGGATGCCCGGGCCCGGCGGTGAAGGCATTCCAGAATTTTTCCCTGAAATGGAATGTTCGGATGTTTCGTTTCACGCCGTGGCTGCGGATCGTACACGCGGCTGGCAGCCATTTTGTCTGTGAGGCCGTGGAACTTCATCAGGCTCCGGTTTGGAGGGTGAAGGTGATCCAGGTCTAATATTTTGATATTCTGCTTGCAGGCAGACTAACCTGCACGCCAATGCCTGGTTTGTGAATTTTAATCCAGTTTTGGGACTCCTACGTCGAGTGAAAGCTAGGGGAAGGACTAACATGGCAGGGCCTTTTTAATCCACTCCACTATTGTAGCTTAATTTTTGGAACATCCACACCCCTGTGGACCACGGCAAGGTGGAAACACAGTGTTTTTCTTTGTCCCCTTCATCATCCGGACGTTGTGGCTTCTTCTTTGTCCCCTTCATCTTCACGAGGTTGGCTGCAGTGGGTGTATTCTTCTCCTCCGCTGGTTTTGTGGCTGGAAGCTGTCCCAAGTGAGCGAGGGACAAGTCACCACCGCCTCTCCCCCAGGTTGGACTGTTGCTGTGCCTGGAAGAGGGGGGGGCTTTTTGTTTGTCTGCATGGTGGTGGTGGGTGGTTGAGTTGCAGCCCTCAGGACACTAGGTGGGGATGCCTGTGCGCTCAAGCCCATGAGTGACATTGATGATCAGGAGGGTGAGGCCGCCGTAGCTGCACAGCTTCCTCAGGACGGTGGCCAAGCGACGCAACATCAGCAGGTTTTGCAGCCCCCAGTGTTTCCAGTTCAAAAACCAGTGGCGACTCTTCAGCTGCCCCCGCAAGTAGGTGCTCAGGCTCCTGTACCCCAGGTGCTGCCGGTGGCACAGCCAGGTGCTCAGCAAGGACTCCCTGTCATGGCTCAGGCACGAGCCCAGGCTGCCCTGCAGCCCATTCCCGAATTTGATGCATCGGGCCCACCTTCCAGCATGGGGCCCCGGTGGAGGAGGTGGGTTGGCCGCTTGGACATGTATTTCAGGGCTGCTCAGGTGACAGACGACGACAGCATGGTGGCCACTATGCTGTACTCTGCGGGGCCTGCGGTCCAAGAAATGTTTGAGTTGCTTACTCCGGTGGACCAATCCTATGATGCAGCCAAGGCGGTGCTCCTTGCACATTTTCTGCCCCATGCCAACGTGGACTATGAAAGATTTGTCATGCTGTCGGCCAAACAAAAGGATGATGAGACACTGGACACCTTTTATGGTCGCCTGAGCCGCCTCTCTATGGGCTGTGCATGGGGGGACGCGGAGGACATGATGCGCACGATGCTGATTCAGACGTGCTCCTCCGGCAAGCTCAGGAGGCAGGTCCTGAGAGAGCCGGGCATCACTCTGCCCCGCATATTGGAACTGGGCCGATGTCATGAGGTGGCAGAGGCTCGTGCCAGCAAGATGGAGGTGGGGTCCCGCTCAATAAAGTCGGAGGAAGTGTGTGCTGTGTGGCGAGGCGGCCGAGGAATGAGAAGGCCGGGCGGAGAACCCCGGGACAGAGCAGGAAGATCAGGGGAGTCGTGCCAGAAGTGTGGCTATGACCATCCCCACCCGACGGAGAACATGTGGCAGGTGCAGCCTGCCTGACCATTTCTCTAGAGTGTGCAAGGCGGCCCTGCCCGTGATGGTACCTAGAGGTCCGGCCCGGACATGGACTCCGCGCCAGAGCTGAACACCAAATGTGGCCCAGGTGGAGCAAGGTGAAGAGGAGGCCCAGGTGGACGAGGCAGATGAGGAAGAGGTAGAGAACATCTTCTTTGTTTCGAGTGTGGAAGTCCTGAAGTGGAAGAGCAGGAGGCAGCCGAGGTGTCTGGTGGAGGTTATCCACTCTCCGGTCCCGGTGCTGGTAGACACGGGGGCGTCGGTCAATGTAATGGCCAGGGGACACTATGACGCCCTTGACCCGCCCCTGGACTTGGCTACGCCGAGAGCCCGCATATTCGCTTTTGGAGGACTACAACCAAAACCGCTGGACGGTGCCTTCGGAGGCTCTCGGAATTGTCAGTTTCGCGTACTTGGTGTACTTGGAAGATATCAATGACCTCCTGGATAAGTATGCTGCCCTCTTCAACGGCATTGGAAAGATGACCGGTGACCCGGTCCGGCCGTACATTGATGACTCTGTACAGCCCATCGCCCTGAAGCACCGCAGGGTGCCGTTCCATCTCAGGCAGCAGGTGGACAAGGAGTTAGACAAGCTGGTGAGTCTGGACATTATCGAAAAAGGTTGAGGGCCCGATGCCCTGGGTGTCCCCCATTGTGGTGGCTAGAAAACCTAAACAACCTGACTCTGTCCGGATTTGTGTGGACATGAGGCTACCCAACAAGGCCATTAAGAGGGAGCGGCATCTCACCCCTACCATCGACAACATTATCGAGAAGTACAAGGGGCCCGTTTCTTCTCCAAGCTAGACCAGGATATCATCAGGTTGTCCTCCACCCGAGTCCCAGTACATAACAACGTTTACCACCCACTGTGGGCTGTACAGGTACAAGAAGTTGAGTTTTGTGGTGTCATCGGCTGCAGAAGTATTTCAGAACATTATACGGGGTGCCCTAGCAGATCTGAAGGGTGTCCTTAATATCAGCGATGATATTCTGGTGTTCGCAAGGACAGAGGTGGACCATCTGAGTAGGCTTGGAAAGACCTTTGAGAGGCTGCAGTCAATGGGCCCACTTGAGCAGTCGGCTTTTGAGGACATTAAGAGCGCCTTAACAGCAGAGTACACCATGGCATTCTTCGACCCGGCGCTGGCGTCCGAGATCATCGTGGATGCCAGTCCGTTCGGCCTGGGGGCTGTACTGACTCAGGTGGACCGGGACGGGTGCGTCCGCCCAGTGGCATACGCCAGCAAGGCGCTCTCGGAGACAGAGCAACGATACTCCCAGATCGAGCGGGAGGCGTTGGCGGTCCTCTGTGGTTGCAGACATTTTCGACTCTACGCCTTGGGGCATCCAGTGACCGTGGTAACAGACCACAGGCCATTGCTTCCCTCTCCCGGCGTCCTGGAGTGCGCAGGGGAGAGGAGTATCCAGATCCTAAAGCACGCAATGCAGCACGGCTCCTGGAAATCCATCTTGGAGGCACTGGCGGGGCGGACCCAGGAGGCGAGGACAGGGCTCGAGCAATTGTGGAAGGTCAAGGACGAGCTGTCCTTCTCAGAATCGGGCCTCCTACTCCGAGGTGTTCGCATAGTGGTCCCCCAATTCAAGATAACGGAGGTCATCACTTTGGCCCACCATGGACATCAGGGCACCGCCAAGACCAAGGCGAGGCTGCGGCTGAAGGTCTGGTTCCTGGAACTGGAGAGAAGGGTGGATGACTTTGTGGTGGCCTGTGTGTGGTGCCAGGCGGCTTCTCCCGTGCAACGAGAGCCGGCCATCGAGGCGATGCCCCGGGGGACCCGGCCCTGGGAGGTCGTCCATGCAGACTTTGGGTCGATGTCCGTAGGCACCCATTTTCTCGTAATCATTGATGAGTACTCACGATACCCGGAGGTGGAGTTCGTGGAGTCGGTGGCCTTCGAGCACGTGGTCGTGGCCGCGGAGAAGGTGTTTGCGGCCCATGGCTTCCCCATCACTCTGTGCTCGGACAATGGGTCGCCGTTCCAAAGTGAGTGGTTCTCGGAATTCCTGGAGAGCTGCGGGATTCAGCACAGGAAGATATCCCCGCTGGGGCACCGAGCTAATGGTGAGACTGAAAGACTGATGCGGACACTCAATAAGACCTTCAGAATTGCCCATGGACAAGGGCAGCCACTTCAGCGAGCCCTCTACCAGTTCCTGCGAGTGTACCGCACCACCCCACATGCCTCCACGGGGGTAGCCCCGGCAGAGGCTCTGTTCAGGCGATGTCCCCGGGGCCTACTGCCCGAGGTCCGGGAGAAGGAGCCGGGAGTAATTGACATCCAGCAGGTCGAGGCCGACAGGTGGGTCAGGATTGACCAGGAGAACTTGCGAAGGGGTCTTCGCCCCCAGCGGCTGGAACCGGGAGATGAGGTGCTCATTCAAAACCGACAGCCCCATGGGAAGCTCTCGCTCCCCTATGAGCCGGAGCCATTGGACGTGGTAGCCGTAAAGGGGTCCATGGTGACGGCCTTGGATGGAAAATCTGCCATCACCCGAAACGTCAGTTTCTTTAAGAAGCTGGGTGATCCACAAACTGAACCACCACTGGACCCGGATGTAGCGGAGGTGCCGGAGGAATCTGGAGGTCCCTTGCGCACACCGCAATCCCCTGTCCGGGGGACTGCTGCGGAAGGACTTTCCGTGCCGGAGGTAAGCGGGAGGTACCCCCAGAGGGCTGGGCGAGGGAAACCTGCTTACCTCAGCGAATACGTGCTGGGACATGTGGACAGTATGCCCGACTAAAGGGGACCCGGGTGGCTGACATTAAAGGGGTATGGGTGTAAAATGTTGCTGTTATTGTGTTGTGTGGTTTGTAGTGTTTAGTAATAAAAGCAGTTGTGTGTCCTCCAGAAAAAGGAGGAGTGTGGCGCTGCCCCGTGTGGGACGCGCACGCGGCTGCGTGATGTTGGATGCCGCCGCGTGCTGTATAAATAAACGGGGCTTTCCCGGCTGCCGCGGAGCGACCGGGAAGCCCGAACTGGAAGGACGTGTGAGCAGTGTGGTCCTTTCAGGGTGGGGGCTTGCGGGCACGCATGGGGCCAAGGACAAACCCCCAACAGGCCCCAGGGAAGTTAACATGACTATGTGTGTTAATCTGAGACTGCCGTATGAAGGACGCCAACTAAAGTCATTTTGTATATAGGTGTCATGGGGAAAGAAGAGGGATGTCACGCAGAGTGAGACATGGATTAAATGGTGTGACGACAGCCCTCCATTGCGGGAGGACCGGCAGTTACGCGCTAGCTGGTACCGGGACAGGCTGTATGTAATTTATGCTGCATGCTCGCAGGATAATCTCAGTCTGGCCCTCACAGGCATAGGGGCCGGAGCAAGCAGGCTTGCAAATAACAGACCAAATGCCATGAAAAGCAAAGCTTAGAACCCATGGTCGTGACACACTAGAAATCAATCTGGGTGTGCACGTGGGTCGGGGATCCTGGCAAACAGAAGTAGGTGAAGCAATTTGGTTCCTTCAGTTTTAAAGGCCGATGCCGCAGACATTCCTCAGGTCATGCTCCGCTGTATCCTTCACGCATGTACACATACAGGCTGACAGATACACCCAAGAGTAAACGCAGGAGGCAGAGTGCCTACCTCTGTATTAGAGCTTGCTGGCACTGGAGGAGGAGCTTGCTTGTACATCGGAGGTGCTGTATTGTGTTTATTTATTTAAATATTCTCTGCTGACCATTTACTCCCACTACTGAAACCACTTACAGCACTCCAAACCACAACAAATGACCCTACCATCATGGTTGATTTATATAAACAAACTCTTCTACTAGTGATTGATGAAATCGCTCCTTTGACCAATCGAAAACACCAGTTTTATTCCAAGTCTCAAATCCCTCTGATCATCCAAGCGAACTGCAGAGGGTCTCTAGAAAAAAAAGAAGCTTCATTACCCAACAAAGACCTTTCATCTCCACTGAGAGCTGTGTCACAATAGGAAGAGCAGTAGACGGACTACTACAAGGCACTCGTCACAGGAACGACAATCTAATATAAAAAATCTTCAGATTATACAGAACTGTGCCGAGTTTTTGGCAGTATTTGCGCCGGTTTTCATAGAGGTCATATTAAGATTGCAGGTCTAGTTGTGCGTAGAGGACTTTGAGGGCAGCCCGTATTTATTACCTGGAATAGCCTATGATGGTAGCTTGTCGTTTCACACAGCCGATTGGATCGCACAACGGGATCAAAGATAAGCTCCATCTGAGCTCAAGGCACGCATAGATGCACCACTTCAGTGGACATCTGCCGCAGGCTAGGCTTTCCATCTACGCACTTTATAATGCAGCTACAACTATGAACATTCGGTCTAGTTGGACACATAGCGCTTTTCGCCTCCTTACACCAGACTTGCCTCAACACCTCTGCCATTAGAATGCAGCGAAAACCTATGACAACATTTGGTCCAGTTGTTCACGTAACACATCTCTTGCACTATCACTCTGTCGTGACCTCCACAGCACCCACCAACATGCCTGACCACTTGGGTTCCTTTCTGAAAACTAGGCAGCCCACCTAATTCCTATTCTTGGCCAAATGCACACATGCATCGTAAGCCTTGTCTAAGAATTTTCCCACACCTGGACTTCGGTCCGCCAGGGCTTTCACACCACAATCACGTTTAGGCCATACAAATGGGAAAAGGCACTATATAAATGACCACTACCATACCATACCATACCATACCCGACTTTTGGGTAAAATCTCTGGCTGTACCTCCTCCTGCAGATGCCGTTGGTGATACTCCACACCACTGCCAATGCAGCAGGATGGAGGCCTACATAACTATGGTGGAAGACCATCAATTCATCCCACCTTCTCCGTAGAACCTTCACCACCTGCTGCCACCAAATTCAGCCCCTAGAATGACATCATTGGGTGGTCCCTCCTATAGTGGCTGTCCACCTAGGTGGCAGCATTGAAAGAATCGAGTGATGGTGGTCCGAAAAAAGTATGGGGGCTTCAATTCTGTCCACATTGTGAGGAATTGTCATCTGGCAAGTGTGTAGAAACCCTGGAGTTTCTGATTTTTTTAATTAATTAATAAAATGATGCAGTAAATTCATCTCTGAAAGTCTTTATCAGATTACCCCTTCACAAGCTGCATGCCATAAACATAGTATATACATGTGCCCAAAGACATCAGTATGCTGATTCACAGCACCGGCTCTACCAGTGGCACAGAGCAGGGTCAGAGGTCACTGGTGCCTTCTTGAAACCTGCAGAGACAAAAAAGTCTCTGCAACACAGGAGTTGCATGTAAGATATTCACCTGTGTTACAAAATATGCATAACTTTAAAGATTCTGTCCTGTTTGCAAGTTAACCGGTAAATATAAGCCAAACCTCGGTAAGGGTACGATGGCAAGCATCTCTCATTGTTTTCTCATCCACATTAAGTTAATACCACACATGTGTGAGCCCTCTCGGCATGGTTCATCTCTTTCCAGACAAGGCTCCCCATTCCCACTGGCAGGACTGTAGCCTTGGGGGATTGCCTCTCTTTGATCCTTTGTGAGGGCAGGTAAGACCGATTCCCCAGGGACAGCCACTCCACAGGAAGCTGGCCTGGGGACAGGAATCAAAGGCCACCCACATCACGAAGCCCTGAGCCTCCCACTGGTGTGCTGCATTTCTCAATGCCTTTGATTCTATAGAGACGGAAAGGCGGCAGTGTTAATGTAGCCAGTGAGACATCTGTAGAGGTGGGGTGGAGATTCTGCTATTTTGTTTCTCCTTCTCCCTCTCTATCTTTCCTCTCCTTTCCACTTCCTGTACCACAAAGCTCTTTGGGCATGATGTTATGTTATGTTGATTTATACTGTGCACTGCTACCACCCAATGGCAGTTTCCAGGCGCTCATTGTAGGTGTGCAAGAAAGAGGACGGGTTGGTTAAGTGAGGGATACGTAATAGGATAGGCCCAGAACCAGGAGAAACTGTTGTCTGTGTATGTTGGCTTGCAGATGGTTTGTTGCATGCACTGGCTAGTTATATCTGTACGGGTAAGATCCAATGCCTGTGTTGTTTCAGTGTTTCTGTTGTTATGTAGAAGTGTGTCCTGTGTGTTTTCTGTGTAGATTGGATGGTATTTCAGGTTGTGTGCACTGGCTTGTTGTACCCATACGGGTAAGGTCCAGTGTCTGGGTTTGTTGTTCTAACTTGTGTTACTTGTGTTGGGTGTGTGTTAGTGTATAGGTTGGCTGGCCCAGTGGGCGTGTATAGTGTTGGTGGTGTGTTGGAGGAAGCATGAGCAGGGTGGTTATTACATTGGCTACTCTCTAAGATCTTCCATGTGACTAGTCTATATACATTCTATATAGTGATACGCATGGGTAACGTCACAATCTAAGTGTGACGCGCGGCTAATCATCAGCAATGTATCCAAATGTGCTGCATGGTTAACCTTCACAATTCTATCTAAGTGACGTGTGAGTTTTCCTTGCAATTGCTAAATGCAGAATATTGCTACATGACGCATGTTAGGCAGAATCCTGTGCAGTTCCCTTAGGGAGCACTACACAAGATTAGGACTACAGATGAGAGCAATAAATCCCCTTTGGTATCAGTCTGTACCACAAAGATTTAGTTGGTTATAAACATCCTAGAGAGACCATCAGCATTTGGTGGTGACATCCTGACCTTTGCTCAGTGGTAAAACCAAAGGTTTTCCTTTGTAAGCTATATGACCCCTCTGAGACACATCTTTCTTTTTATATCTATAGGGGATCTGGTTGACCAGTCCCTCAGAAGTTGGTACAACTCCTGAACTTGTGATAGGCTTGTTCAAGGGGTCCTTATAAAGGATTCCCTTAGATCTAGAGGGTCCTCCAGGGTTCCTCACCACCTCTCTGTTGGGAGCAGGTTGGGTCTTAGGCCTCTTGGGTTGAGGGGTTGGGATTAGGCAGTGTACCTGCTTCCCATTCCTCTTAGATCTAACCTTACCTACTTTAGGAGTTTCCCTCCTACTACTAGGATTTTGGTTGGAGTCTTCTGTAGAAGGTCCAACAGTCTGAAGGTTTTTGGCCTTAGACTTTTCTTTTCTGGTTTTACACCAGCACTGAGAATTACCAGTTCTCTTAGGCCGAGAGAGGGGCCCAGTTGGTCTATCCACCTCTTCCTCAGAGGCAGGAGGAGTCAGAGACTCTAAAACCGGGGGAACAATGATGGAGCTTAGTTGGGGCTCCCATTTCCCTAACATACTAGCCTGAACGTTGCCTGGGTTAGAGGTCAATTTACTAAAACCAGGGCTTGTAGTGGGGTTCTCTGTAGAGGTTCCCGTAGGCTTAGAGGGGTACCTTAAGGTGGCCTCTCTAGCCAATTTGGTTTGGTTCTGCTTCTCCATACTGGGAGGCCTGGGGGTACTGATTACTACTCCTAGAGTTTTTAGATCATTCCCCACCAGGATCTCCCAGGCACCTCAGTCTGAACACAGACAGGAATCCTCACTGTCATGTTATTACACTGAATGAGGGCTCGTAGAATAGGAACCATCTGGACAGGACCTCCAGAAAATTTAGTGGGATCTTTGGGTGCCTTCGCAACATCCTCAGGCTTGAAAAATCTTTCATCCACTACTGTTCTGCTGGCCCCAGTGTCTCTTCTGGCAGGGGTATCCTGGCCATTGACAAGAACACTGTCCATGTAATATAATTTAGAGTTTTCTGGAATGGAGTCATATACACCCCTATTCTGTTTGCTAACCAGACCCATGGACTCTAAGGATACAGTTGCTTGAAGACTTAAGGGTTATTCAGCAAAACATTCAAAATGAGCACTAGCCATTTGTACTTCCTCCTCAGGAGTGATGAAGGCTAAGGAGACTGTGCTGATCCCTGCAGGTTTAACCTTGCACCTGGGATCTCCTTTGATATGGTCAGTTGACCCACAGACATAGCATGTTCCAAATGCTCTCTGGAATGGGGGTTTCTGCTGACCTCTTTCTGGTTGAGCTCCAGAGGACTCACTAGCCCTATTTGGTTTCCCTTGGGGCTTACCCTGGTTATTTTGTTGTTTGTGGCCTTCTTTGGTATGGGAGGTGTTAGAATTATCTTGGTTCCCTTTTGGTGGCTGCTTTCCCTCATCCTTTTTCTGAGTGACCCCAGATTCCTTGTGAGTAGCCCTGTTGCCAACCCACAAGTCAGCAGCCTTACCTAATTTTCTAGGATCCATTTCCTTTGAATCAGAAAAGTGCTGTCTCAGCTCAGGAGAGCAGGCATCATAGATAGACTCCATCATTACAACATTTCTCATTCCTTCATAAGTGCTAACTCTATAACCCTTGATCCATCCCTCTAAGTTCTTCAAACACCCATTCACCCAAGTAGCTCAAGGGGTACTATCATGCTTTTTGAGGGTCCTAACCTCTTAAGGTACTGGGAAGGAGTCTTTCCAAATCTAGCTATCAACGCTAGCTTTACACATTCATAATCCATCCTATCCACCTCCCCCAACTCCATTACCACATCAGATGCAACAGGGGGAGCCTAGAGAATAACCAGGGGATCAACTGATTCCCTGTGATATCCTGGAGCCCATGATTGTATTCAAACATAGCTAACCAATCTAATACATCCAACTTAGGTTCATACATACCCACAATCTCTTTAGTCATCCAGGGTCTTTTTGGACTGGAAGATCTAGAGGATTCGGGGAGAGAAGCATTTTCCAAAAACAATTTCTTCATCTCAAGCTCATGATTGAGCTCCATTTCTTTGAGCCTTAGTTCTTGATGTCTCTGTTCAGTTTGGGCACTAATTCTTTTGAATTCTAGTTTAAGTCTCATTTTCTATAGTGAGATAAATTCAGGACTTAATGTGGGACCTGGTAAGGGTCCAGTAGCCACAGGTTGAGGCCTTTCAGCAGGCAGAGGGCCAGAGGGGGGGGGACATTGTTATCCTCCTCTTCATCATCTGTTTCAATAATAACATCTTCAACATTATCCTCATTACTGTTTGCTACATTTGCTGGAGTAGTGGGCACTTTCTCTAACAGTCTATCAATCATTTCTTATCTCTTGCCTTTGACAGGAAGACCTTTCTGTCTACACAGATCCCTTAAATATTCAGCAGTATTAGTAAGGAGGTCTCCTGGCTGTAAATTTCCATATTTTTGACTTCTGTTTAAAATAAACTTTTTTTGTGATAGTTAGCCTTGTGGTTATTTGAACCAAGGTACTAGCAGAACTCTAAAATGTAAATCAAATGCTTTTATCCTCACCGCTGTACACCAGTGTTAGGCAGAATCCTGTGCAGTTCCCTTATGGAGCACTACACAGGATTAGGACTACAGGTGAGAGCAATAAATCCCCTTTGGTATCAGTATGTACCACAAAGATTTAGTTGGTAGCTGTGGTTGAGCAGTCAGACTTATCTCAAGAGGGAGATGAGCAGTATTCAGGGTTTACACAATAGGCCTACAGTACTATGGCACAAGGAAACACTGACCAAAGCTTTGCATTAAAAAGTAGTTATAAATGTATTGTATACCCTTCTAATAAAATATATGTATCACAGTCATCAAGCAAGTTAAATTAAGTCAAATGAAAATTATACACGCTCTCTAGTTAATTTATAGACCAAGTGAACCAGAGTGAAAACTGAGCAAAATGGCACAGTGAAAACCACACACAAGGGATACTCTAACAATTCCTTACAAGGGCGGGAAAGCACAAGTTATAAAGAAATAGTTTCATACAAACCCTAGAACCACTTCCCATAAGTTTGTGGACCAGTATAAGCAAGACAGTGCATCAGTATAGCCAATACGTAAATGAAAACTGAGCAAATGGCATTTCACAAGGTTTAAAAATGGGAAGGAAAGGGTAGTTGTAAGAAATAGGTGCACCACACAGTTCTAGATGAGAATCAATCTAAAGAAGGCAGGTCTAAGAAATGTAGCCAGAGTCAGTAGGCCTGTGCCAGAGTCAGTGGTACAGGGCAAGGGCCCAGGAGCAAAATGTTGTTGTAGCTGCAGTCAAGTCTTTGGTTAACCTTTTTGAAAAGGTGGATGCAGAAGTTGAAAAGACAATGTTAAGAGAGAGGGGCGGCCAACCCAACAGGTAGATAAACGATTTAAAAACACCTTTAGTGCTACCGCGGAACAATGTACCTTTAAATGAAGAAGTGACTCCTGCGGTGGTGGTTGTTCCTGGTAGTTCCTGCAGTTCGGTTGATCCAGCAGAGGAAGAGGGGCTCTCGTTGTGGAGGAAGGTTCGAGTTACTGCACTACCCAGGGATGAAACCAGCCGCGGTGCTGCCCGACGAATAAAAGGTATGCTTCATTAAATCATGGTCCGGGTGGACTGGTTCCTGTCTATCCGGCCTCTGGGTACAGGGTACGGGAGATTCGACCAAGCTAGGTCCGGGAAGGTGATTGGCAAACTGGTTGGCCCCACCAGCTCAAGGGCAGAAGGCTCTTGCAGATGAAGATCTTCTCTCATCGTGTGGAGAAAAGTGGTGAGATGCTGCAGCAGGGCTTCACCGGTGGTTCAGTCATTGCAGATGTCTTTGGCTTCTCTCCTCTTCGGCTTCTTAGTTCCAGTGGCGACGTCTTGCTCTTCCAGTCCTCAGGACCCTGCTTTTATGCAAAAAGATTCCCATTCATACAGCCTAGCTGTCACTCACACAGTGGAGTGGTCATCTTGGCGGGAGACCCTCCAGCCTATCAGGATTGAGTGTGACATGGGTTGCTGAGGCAACCCCGTCCAGGGGTCCTACTCCCCCTCCCACACAATGGACCCACCCCAGACTCAGTGGCGCCGAAAGGAGGGCTTCTCGGTAGAAGCCCGCCAAAAGGACAAACAAAAGATCACCGACCTGGGTTAGGAGTTTAGAGAAAGACACGAGAAAGAAGTTATATTAAAGTTCTGGCAAATAAAACCTACCGGAGTCAAGTTAATATTAAAATGCACCAGCAGTATGTTAGACGCTGTCAGCAAAAGTGGTCGCCTCGAACAATGGGAAAATCCCATAGGGAAATATTTGCGGTCGAATATTTACGGTAGTAACCACTGCCACCAGCCAGAAACTTTTGAGAGAGGGACTGTACGGTGTCCTCTCGAAAATGAACATAAGGGAAAAACTATTAACCCTTTCCAGTACCTCCATAGTTAGATGGTTTGTACTGGTTTAGTTCATAAAAATTGACTAGTAAAGTCAATTGGGACTTTACATGCCCTGGGAGACAGTAGTCAGTCCCAGGGTATGGAGTCTATGAGGGTCACTACGACACCCCGGTGCCACTGCACTGAGGGTGCTGTGTAACACATGTGAGTAAAGATGGTTTCTATGGTGAGATGGTGAGAAAATCCCATAGACATTAAACACAAAAATAGCCTAGAACACACAGCAAAAATGCCTAACAGTGGGAACAAGAGTCTCACTCTTAGCAGGAAAAAGAAACAAACCCTTCAAATCCAGCAAAGCTGCTGGGGGACTCTATAGGTAGGGGAAATTAGTCATAGAATGAGAATTCTCCCTAACAACACAATTGGGCTAACAACAGATGATTGCTTTGTGGCACAATTAGGTGAAAAGCAGAACGTGGCTACATGAAGAAATGCCTACAACTTGGGATACTAGAGCAGTGGGAGAAAACACCTACATTTGAGACTCAGCAGTACATGGAACAATGCCTAAACTTGAGATACAGGAGTGAATGAAACTAGTAAATGCTGTACTCCTTTCCTAGACCACATTTACCTTATCAGTCACTGCTGCTTGATGGCAGCTGGCTTCACAGGCGAACACAGGCAAACAAGGACTGGAGCTGCTTCTTCAGGAGCTTCCCTTTGCCTTGGGGCCCATTAGCCTAGGGCTGCCCGGGCAAAGCTGCCCTGGGAATCCTCAAATAAGAGGGTGGGTTGCCAGAAGGCCCAGCCAATCCCAGGGAGGGCAGGAGGGAAGAGGTCTGGAGGACTACTTGGGAGGAGTCTGGGATGGGGGTTGGATGCCCAGAGAGCAGGTCAATGCTGGTAAAATAGGGGAAATGAGAAAGAAAGATAGAGAAAAAGTGCAAGAAGCAGAAAGAAGGATAACGTGGACAAAACTAAAATGAAGGAGGTTCAGAGGGCCATGGGGAGATGTCAGAAGGGTAAAGTCCACTCATGCCAAGAGCAGCGATTAGACCCCTAAGGCAGGCTAGCTTTAGTCCAATAACCTGTGGACTTTTATCTTTAATGAAGGGGTCTCCCACCACTTCTTTGAGTCACTCTGGAAATACACCTTAGAAGGATTAATTGGACCTCTTTTGGTGGAGTTGCACTTTCCAAAGCCCTCAACCACTGAGGAGTAGAATGAGCCATCCAAGACAAAGGAGAGCTCTGCCCCCTACCCACTCCCAGGGCACCTTGCAGGTGACACTTTCTATGGACCAGGACCTGCCATTCCCCACCAGAATCTCCCAGGACTGGTAGAGAAGACCCTGAAAGGACAAATCCTGTTCTTGAGCCCCAGAATCTGGTCTCACAGCATCTGGAGGACCAGATCTGCTAAGGGTCCCTGTTCTGCTGCCTCAAAACTAGTCAGACTGCCATCAAAGCCAAACTCAAAGCCATTAAGGCCGAGTTTGTCACCATCGATACTGAGGGATCCCACTAAGGCTAACTTCTGGCACTCCTCTAAACCTTGAAACACTTTGCACATTGAGCCCCTCAAAGTTGCATCGTGCCCTTGCTGAGCCCGTCACCGGCTAGGCTCAAATCAACCTCTCGACTCTGGTACCCAAATCGAACTGCTGGAGAGTCGCTTGCCAACTCTTACCAAGGTTTCCAACATGACTCGACCCAACTCGCCCTTGAACTGCTGCTTCGTGGAATAACATATCAGAGCAACAGGATCACCATTTTCACAACCACCACCCGCCATGGGAGCATCACTCAGTGACCTTTCCCGTGGTTACACCCCACTCGACCCAACCTCAAAGAGGTCCTGGTGAGTGCCTCGATCTGCACGGCTAAATGCTGCCTTCAAGCAGCACAGAGCTACAGCATTTGATCCCATTCCTGCCGCTTGCACACCCATGAGCCACTGTACCCAAATACTGTCTTGACCCTCTTGCACCATTGCTTGAAGCTGAGGCTCGTTGCCGTTGAAGCGCCTTAGTACCAAACTATTGACAAATAACTGCACCCACGGTCCATTTGGGCCCTAGAGATTGGTCAGGTCAGTTTTGCACCCCTTTTCACTCACAGAAATATCCTTTTTGTGGTTAATAATTTGCCAATCACCCCTGTATTTATACCTAGAGTACTACATTCTGTTGCTTCCTCTCTACTTTTTCCACGGGGTGGCTTTTGTACAATGTTTTGTTGCTCTTTTGCGGATGATGAGTTTGTTTAAAGAATATATATTTTTATAGAACCTTGATTGGAGAGTCTCTTTATTTTGGATGGCATTACTGTGTTGTTTGGGTTACTGTTGGATCTTAAGAACGTAGCCTCCCCTCAGCCCACGCCAGCACAAGAGGCGAAGGAGGTATATCTCTTATCTGTCCAGGTTTTTCCTTTATGATTGTGTTGGCTTTTGGTTGGTAGACGTGTGAAGGCTGAGTGGGCATTTTCGCCCCACTCCTTCTTGTACTTCTTGTACTCCTGCAGGACAGAATCCAATTGGTCAACACATCCTCCATAGAACCTTCACCATAAACCTCCATCTTCTGGACAATGAGTGACATCACTGGATGCACCTGCCATAGCGACTGCCGCTCCCAGTGGAGGATCCGGGGCATGTGTGCAGCATAGAACTTTCACCCTCAACCTCCATCTCCTGCACCTTGAGTGACATCACTGGACGGTGACTGCCCCTGCTAGTAGGGGAACTGTTCTGTCTGGAGTGAACAACTATTAGCAATACAATGGAAATGAATTGGAATTTTCTTAATATCTTAAAATAATTCAAATGTTTTAGGGATTTAATAAGTTGAATAAATGTATGAATGCATGATGGTTAGGATGTGTTTTTTAAAGAACTGATTAAAAATAATTAAAAATGTTTAATGAAGTTTTACATTCAAATCAAAATAAAATAAAAATAATGATTTGATCCTTGTAGTCTTCTGCCTTTCTTCACCAGTCGTTCTCGCTACCCTGGCACCACCCTTTGCTTTATCATATGTCCTTACCTCATGGTGACAGTTATTGTTGTTGGGTTTTTGTGTACACTTAGTTTCACCACAGAAGCTGTTAGTCCATGCAAGTGAATAGAAGATCCCCCAGAAAATCTGCAGGCCTACCTCCAACTCCCGCTTGTCACCCCATTGCTGCGCATGATGTGTGCAACCACCCGGTGGACAAAGCTCAACTCCTGAAAAGGACCCACCTTCCATCAGCTGATTCTACACAATTGGGTGGCAGCACAGAGCTTACATCACAGTCTTAATCTGCACATTTCTTCTGTGGGTAAATGCCAGACTTTGTATAGTGTGTACTTTGTAGTCTTGTCAAAATCCTATTGCAATGTTTGGCTCCGTTTTGGTAGCACCGCGAGAAGCACCCACGGCAAAGCCATTACTATAGAGAAGTTATGCGCTGTGGTATTTTTGAGACAGTAAAATGTACCCACTTTCATTCTGTGTAGCTCTCCGTGGGCTAGTTCTCATTGATACGATGCTCGATCATAAGATTCTAAAGGTTGAGATGGAACAGACTCGTATGGAAGTCATTTATCCACATGTAGGGGAAGCCGAAGCAAATCCTAAGGGACACAGAATTAAATATAGAGAGATACATTTTGATGCACTGAATTAACAAATGCTAATGGACAGAGTTGTCTTGGAAAACTCCCTAGTAGAGGATGTAGGTGTAATAGCTTACTATCTATCGGATTATGATCTTAGATACCCCCTATCCCCGGGTCGGAATCGATATAAGACAAGTGGGACAAGTATACAATTTGGTCATTGTAAATAAAAAAAACCAGAAACAATAGGAATATCTGAAAACTAAATGCACTGTTTGGACATGGGTGTCTGTCGGTTCAAGATAGTTGCGCACTAATAAAGAAAATAAGTACCAAGTATAAAAACTGGCTGAGAACCCACAGCAATTTGGGTAGGACAGTTAAGTGGCAGCTAATATCCACCCTACTCAGGAAGAATGCCAGTAAGAGCTTCTGGTAGGTGGTAAAGGCTACAGCTGACCCTTGTAGAACTAATATGATTAATGCTGTTAAGAAGGAGGATCAGGAGTGGTATGTGGAAGAGCTTTATGACATGCAGACTTACTGATGTAACATTAGAAAGCCTCCTCCTAGACCTAATGGCGGTTATAGGCCCTCATTACGACCCAGGCGGTAAGTTACCGCCTGGGTCGTACCCTTACCACCATGGCGTAAACTACGTTTACGCCATGGTGGTTGGCGGATTTACCGCCCCATTCCAAGGTGAGTGGGACGGTAAATCCCCATTTCCCATTTTTGCCCCATAGGGCATAATGGGAATGGGGAAAGGCGATAATTACGGCACCGTAAATTACGGTGCCGTAATTATCGCCAAGGTCCCTTTGCGGCATGGATTTTAACGGCTGCAAAAAAGCAGCCGTTAAAAGCCATCCCGCAAAGGGAACCTTGTAATCAGGCGTTAAGGGTCGGCGCCGTTTACGGCGCCGTAAACCCCTTAACGCCTGAGTCAGAATGAGGGCCATAGTCTCTTGTCGGAGTAAGAGATTTGCAAAGCTATTAAATTGAAATATGGTAATGCGAAAGAAGCAAGAGCTCTGGGTGGAAATTCTATTTATGTTTTTTAGGAATATATATGCCAATCTCATGGAAAAAGTTACTACTCATACATGTTTACAGGCACAGGGGGGCTACCGTAGCCTTGCTGGAAGCCCCAGGTAAGGTACTGCAGCTTCAAAATCAGAGTCTTGAAGTCGCCGTCATGGACTTCTCCAAAGTGTTTGATAGTGTGGATAGAAACAGACTTTGGGGAAAGTTGATGAGGTGGGGTATCGATCCTGCGTTACCTAATTTGATCTGCCTCTTGTTTTCAAATACATCTGAGGCAGCCCGAATGACTCTCGAAGGGCGCATGACTGAATATAAAGGTACAAGGAATGGGTTGAAACAAGGCTGCATACTCGCAGCTATGTTATTTAACCTTTATGTTGCTGACATATAGGACAGCTTGGACAATTGTAAGTCTTACCTCCCAAAACCTAGAACAAAGCCCATTGGTTGGCTGATGTATGCCGATGATACGGTTCTATTGGACAGAACGCTAATCGGATTTCAAAGACCTCTGACGACTTTGTATAATTAGTCTAAATAAAATGGGCTTGAACTGAATCATGAAAAGACTCACATTATGGAGATTGGATCCAAGCAGTCAACCAATAATGGTGTATGGAAAATAGAGGGGGTTCACATAGAGAAGGTCAACTCTTATGTCTACCTAGATGTCTTGATAAGTGTCACCATTGGAGATTATATCACTCTGAGAACTCGGCGGAAATTTGGGGCTATTCTGAATCTAGCTAGATCGGTGGTACGATGGTCAGTTGAAGGAATGATTCAGGTGTATTGCATAAGCCTAATGAATGCTATAGAAATGCACTTGGATAGTGAAATCCAGTGGATGAAGGTGTTGGAAGGGAAGTTGTGGTGGCATGCCTTGCGGGTGCAGCAGGGGTTACCAACTAGCGTTGGGTTTGGTCTCTCTGTCCACGCTGATTAAGATCAAGAGAATCATATTAGTCCATAAAATAATGAATGATTTAGGAGACACCCAATTCAGTTGGCATGGACATAATAGGAATAAGCGAGTGGATGGTGGCTTCCATGCTGAGATTGGGTAGAGTATGGAATTAGGAAGGATGGTCACCTCAGTTAAAAAACACCTTGCTTATACGCAGAGCAACATTTTCCTTATCTGCTTCCATTCTCTTACCTCATTGCCTTTAAGGATGCCGGCTTGAGATACTTTGGTATGAAATTTCTTTTGAACTTAATAGGAGCTAGTTAGTCACTCCACAGGATGCACAGGGATGTAGACTATCTAAATCAGACTTTGAAACCATAGAGAATCTCCTAACCCAATGTCTCAACCTAAGAGATTATTATGAGAACATATATGGCATATTGGAGCAACGGGTTGGAGATATGAGGTAGAGAATTCGATTTGGAAGTGGATTCTCATCGAGGGCTCTTACCCAATCTTCTTAATAGGTCTGGAAATGTACAATAAATACAATCACTGAGGAAAGAATAGCCGGTTAGGAATGTAAGCATTTACACTCCTCTTTGGGTCTGCTGCTGGTATTAACCCTCAGGTAGACTACAATAGGGTAGATAGATGAAGCCATAAACTAGCAAGTGCATCCTAGTGACATTTTAATCATGTATAGTATTCATATGCAACTTGTAAATTTTCAAAGTTGTAGCTTAAACTGGTTAATTATTATGAATTTAGGATGTGTTCTTGTTTTAGTCAAGATTTTAATGTAATGATGTCTTTTCTTAATGGTTTATGGAAGATGTAATGTGAAAATGTTTATTTTAACAAAAGTTCATGATCACTGAACGGGCAGAAGAGGACCGCTGTGGCAAGCGGTTGTGTTTCTTGGTTGCAGGTTCTGGGATCATCAGGCTGCAGGGAAGCCCATACGACTGGAGCAACGCAGAGGACCATTGTATCAGCCAGCGACGGAGAAGAACTGAGACGGTGCTGAACCCACAAGAAGGCTCGCTTTAAGTGCAGACTGCTCTTTTCCTTGAGGTGCCCATCAGGGATCTCTCAATAAAGGTAAGTGGGGTTGAGGGTGACGGAATGCGGGTGAGGTGAATTTGGGGATGGGTTTAATAGAGCCACATCCCCTTGGATTACTTGCCACATTATAATTGGAAGATCAATTGTCACAAGACCACCATGTGATTCTTGGCCCACTTGCGCAGAATAATGTACCGTAGGAGGCTCCAGATGGTGTACACTTATGGTCTATCTCCCCAAACCCTGAAAGCCATAGTTTTGGGTGGAAAAATAATTGGTAGGTTACAGGCGGTTCCTGCTAGTCCTGAAGGGAAGGCCTAGTGTACATTGCAAGCATGGGCTCAGTGGGATGGCCTGACTGGACCACCAGGTAATTAGCAAACTCACAATGTTGATAAGACAGCAGAGGGATTGGGGCTAACAGGGATTTACGTGAGGTTAGACCCACAGGCTGGGCTGGTTGTTGCTCACCCACCCCCCACAACATTTAATATGGTGCCCATGAAACGGCTGTATATAGGCAAGACTGAGAGAAACACAAAATGGTATTTACTGTGGAGAAAGAGGCAGTGAATGTGGCTTCGAGAGAGCCAGGTAGTCATTATTTAAAGCATTTGATCGGAAAAGTCCCAGATGTCCCTGGCTTGACAGAACAGTGTTTGCTTTGCTGTACCTTTTTGGTTGAATGTGTATGCTTATTTCTTATTTGCATTTTTGATCATTATCAGCTGTAATGGTGAAAATATTCTCCCTCTATGTATTACAATCCGGCATGCACCCACTCGCCATCACAACTCACATTCACCAATTCCTCTTTAAAACGTATACACTCAAACCTCTCACTATGTCAGTCATGTGCATACTCACATGATCTGTAACATGGCCAAGTCTCAACCCACACTCCCCAGGCCCTGCCACACACCCAACCATGTTCCTAACACATATCTTGTGCTCTCCAGTTCCTCCTGTAGTCTACAGACCTTCATTCTCCCATTCTATCGCACTCTTCCCCCATTTGTGCTCCCAATTTGCAGCTCCTTGCCTTTATCTGGCCAGCCTCACCAGCTTTGCTTTCTTGCCCACCGATTTCCCTCTAGCCCGCTGCTCTCTCTCTTTCTGGCCCACCACACCATGACTTGACTATCGCACCCTCTCGGCTCCCTTTTGCTAACGCCTACCCTCTGGCCCACTGCTCCCCCTCTGCTTTCCTGCCCATCACTCCTCCACTGGCCCATGGCTCTCTCTCTCTCGCCTTTTCCCCTCATATTGTGACTATTTTTAATACAAATTAAAATGTCAACTTTTTTTGGCCAGTTCCTCAAAAGAATTTGGCAACTAAAAATAGAGCAGATGATGCACCGTTTTTAGATGCCCCATTTTTGGAAATGCACAGGACACTTTATTCTCAAAGACGACCTGTGCATTTCCAAGGGGCTGAGCTGTAGCTCCAATGATGTACTGGCCAGCCGCGTTGAATAAATCAGTGTGCTCTCTCGTCACTATTGTTCTGCAGGCTCCCAGCTTCCAAGTAGGTGCTGGGGGTGCATTTCAGCATGACAGACCTCTCACTGTAAAAGGTGATAACAAAAAAAAAAAACATTTCTATCCCTGGAATAGAAATGCAAGGGGACAGCAGCGCTTCATACCTCTCCCGCCTCACTTAAGAAAAATAATATTTGCATTGGAGGGTCATCAAAGACACTGTCATGCAATGGGCACCACCTGCGCCTATTCTGAACAGGCGCAGGGGGGTTACCTTCGTTTTTCGGGACATTTAAAAGCGCATCTCTGTTTGTGAATTCAGGATACGCTTTTGAATGTGCAGAAACCCCCCTCATTTACGTGAATACACAAAAGGGATGAAAAGGGGCATCTGAATGGGAGCATATACAATGCACGCATTCAGATGTCCTCTGCGGAGGGGGCAGCTCCTTTTTCTGGTGCAAGTTATAAGATGCATTTATGCATCTCATCACTTGGACACATAAAAGATTTGTGAACCTGACCTCATATTTTATTGAAAAGAACAGCAGTTTCTGCAGCAATTTTTAGAAAAACTGCAGTTTTCTCCGGTTTTAAAAAATTGCTGTTTTCCGCTGTATTTTGCGCGATCGTGAAATCGCGATAAGCTGAAGCGGCTGAATAATGAGGCATTCTGGATTGAGGAACTGGATTCTGGTCTTGCGCTACCATGTAGCTCCTGTCGCGATGAATGCGTATCTCCGCTGGTCCCTCTCTCATTCCTGGCCACTATTTCCATGTTCCATTTGCCACCATCTTTGGTGCAGACATGGTTGGTTCCTCTTTGCACTACCTTGATCGGTCGATTGAACGTGGAACTTGTCACTTGATTCTTGTACGGCAACTGGATTTTGCCCCAGTCACCTTCCCTGACTTCTCGGCTTTGGGTTGCTTTTCTCAGTCATTAACACTCTGATTCATGGAATTCTTTGCATGAAAAACGCAGATGTGCCCGCCTTTCTGCCCGAAAATCCCCATACTTCAAACAGTATTTCACGCAAATAATTCCATGAATCAGGCTGTTTATTTCTTCCTCTGATTCGTGCTATTCCTTATTCTCCATACTGCATCCTCCATATCTACATCCTCATCCTCCCCTATACTTGACAACCATGGAGGTACTAACATGCGTGCCACTCTTCTTCCCCTTAGCATGTGGAATGATGATATGTTGGCGATGCCGTTGGGGGTCAGGCAGTGAGCGGCAATGGCCTCCTTAGCTGTCCTGAATGGGACCATATTTTGCCCCTTTGATAAACCTGTTAGTCCTTTCCACAAGTCCTTTGGCTTGGGAGTGATACAACAATGCTTTAATCTGTCTTATGTTGTTGCTCTTCATGAAGCTCTCCATTTCATGGGAGACCAACTGGACTTCATTGTCTGCAATGATGTCTTGGTCAACCCCTCCCTCTGGAACACGGCTGTTAAAACTTCAATAACAGTCGCTGTTCGGTACAAATTTGGCTTCCACCTACTTCTACAGATAGTCAATCATGACCAATCCGTATTGCTGTTCCGGCGGCATTGCTTCCAGAGGGCCAATAAATTCCAAACCTAGTTCGTGCCACACTCCTTCTGGGACTTCTGT
The DNA here is from genome assembly GCF_040938575.1 of Ambystoma mexicanum. Lineage (NCBI taxonomy): Eukaryota > Metazoa > Chordata > Amphibia > Caudata > Ambystomatidae > Ambystoma > Ambystoma mexicanum. Next base: position 1,499,981,350 of record NC_090922.1, on the reverse strand, counting down.
GGGTACTAGCAGGGCCTGTCTTGTATGCAAACTTTTGCCACTGTGCTGGCATTCGTTTGTTTGTTGTTTGTTGCTTATTGCATTTATAAGGCGCACCAGACCCAGGAGTAGCAGGGCGCAACGAGGATATGCAAAGCTTACAAAGGTTACATAATGTACAGGCCTTATATGAGTAGTCAGATTACTCAGGCAGATGATACAGATACAGTATACAAGACAAATTATATGGTGGCATCTCTCAATCATCGCACATATATCCTGATTCATAGCAGGCCACCAGTTTGCTTTTCTCACTCAACGCCTTGTCATGGTGCCCCCCAGATGTCCTGAATGGGCCCTGCACAGCATGATCTTCCTCATGCCTAGTGGTGGAATCACCTGATCGCGCTTGATGAATAGACCTCCTGCCTCGAAGATTTCCTCTGCCACCTTCCAGTATGGCCGCATGCCCCCAGGGACGGCCCTTTCCTCCGGCCACCCTCTCCTGATCGATTCGGTAAGCCTCACCATTGTGGGATATTTGCTGGCTTCTTCATTCCAATGGCCCTCAATCATCTCTAAGAAGTCCTTGCTCTTCAGATCCTGATTTAAGCCACCATGCACTCATCCTTGAGGAATGTGGTAGCCTTCTCCCTGTTCTCCAGTAGTCTACTTGGGCATTTTTCCACCCTGTAATGTGCGCAATTTCATATGTATACTCTTTTAATTTTGTTGCGATGCATGCTAACGGGGGAATTTATTTTTTCGTCCCTCCAAGGCTTAACATGTGGATCAAAGGTTTATGTTATAACTCATTGGAACTTGGCACCCCATATGTTTGTTCTAAAGTATTCTACTACCCATGCACAGGCCAAAAACTCCTTCTCCACTCTCAAGTATTTTTTCTACGCTCTGGTCAATGCCCTGGATGCAAATGTTACTATGTGTTCAGTATCCCCCTTCCTTTGGGTCAACACCGCGCCTAAGCCTTAGGCACTTGCATTGGTCCTGATGACGTTGTTCCCGGGGGGATTGAATGTTTGCAGGCATGGGGCTCTCACGATTCTTCCCTTTATGGACTCGCATGCCAGCTTTTGATCTTGCGACCATACAAACTCAGCTTGTTGCTTGAGAAACTCTCTCAACGCCACACTGGCTTATGAAAAGTTGAGGGACGAACTTTGCATAATATTCAGCGAGCCCCAGGAGTGATCGTAATTTATTCTTGTTTGTGGGAGAAGGAGCCTTTACATTGGCCTGCACCAAGTTCTTTTTGGGACTGATTTCCTCGCTGGATATCTTGTACCCTAGGTACTCTACTTCTTGGCCTATCAGCACACATGTGTTGTACCTCACTTTCACACCTGCATCTTGTAACTTGGTGAGGACCCTTCTCAGCACCACATCGTGGGTCCGGTCATCTCCAGCGTATATAAGAATGTCATCTTGGAAGTACAAGACATTGCCCACCTTACGTAATGATGAGTCCATCGTTCGCTGAAATGCAGAGGCTGCAGACCACAGCCCAAACGGCATCCTCGTAAACTGATATGTGCCAAATGGGGTGATAAACACTGTTAGTGGCCTTGATACTTTATGCAATTATATTTGGTGGCGTGCATCCCTCAACTGTCTGTGATGACCTCCAAATTTAGACTGGGAAGATCTATGCATACCCTCAAATCATTTGAGTACTGTTTTATGATCAACACTAATGGGCTAAACCACTCGGAGGACTCCACCTCTTCAATGGTGCTCTCCTTCACTGCAGTTTCAACACGTTCCTTGCCATCGCTGGCACCAGACGTACTTTGTGCTTTACCAGAACTGAGTTTGGTCTGACCAGTATCTTGTGTACATACTTCTTGATTCTACCAAGTCCATTGGAGAGCAACTTGCGTAATTCTTCTTTTGACACCGGTGCTCCTCCTCCATTTACCACCATCACTTGGTCCTCTGTGCTGGGTTCTAGATTGATTTTAAGATTTGCTTGGTCGTCCCACCATAGGACCGCTGGGCCTTCTTTAGCAAAATATACTCTGGTCCTGGTTTCTCTCCCTTTGAATTCAATGACGCTATTGATGTACCCCAACAAACCCACTGAGGCAACTCTGAACACAGTGGGCTTATGTTTTGTGCTTAATACTTGCACATGAACTCTTCCCACCCTCTCTTTGTATTTGTGGAATGGGTAATATTGTCAAATCCAGCCCAGAGTTGCCCATCACTCTTGTCTCATTACTGTCGACCATGATGATGCAATGCAGCTTTTCTGTTCTGGCTCTTGAGCTATTAACCATTATTATGGTTGGACTTCCTTCTTTTTCGGACACAATCTTTCTGCCCGCTCCCTCTTCTACCTGGATGGATGTCACTTTCTAGCTGCGCCATTTGCACGTCATTGCAACGTGGTGAAACCTCTTGCAGTTGGAACATTCTTTGTTTCATGCTGGGCATTCCCTGTCATTCGCCAAGTGACGTCCACTGATGCATCTATGACATTTGAGCGGTTCCCTTTTTCCCCACTTCTCCTCTCTGAACTCAGGCGGCTGCTTCTCTTTTTTCCCCTGAACATCAATGCCTGCTCCTCCGTGGCCATTGAGCTTCTGGCAAACTCCTTCCATCTACCCATAGTTTCTTCTACAGCTCTTGCTATCTCGATGGCCTTGTCCAGTTGCAGTTATTTTTTCAGGATTATTTTATCCTGAACTTTCCTGCTGTTCGTGTGCATCGTGACCATGTTGCATATCAAGTTCTCTGCATTGTTTTCAAAATTGCAGAGTGCAGCCATTTCATGTGTTTTTGTTACACAGTCATCTACTCGTTCAGTAGGCTCCTGTTTCCTGTAGAATTGGATACTGTGTAGCACTGTGTTCTCTTTGTTAGATAATCTCTTGACGATCCTCCTCACAGCTTCATTGTGCACATTGTCGTTGTCGTCCACGATTATCTCGGGCGTTAAACTGGCAAAAAGCCTTCGGCCTTTGACCCCCAATGCATTGAGGAGCATTGCTCTTTTCCCTGCAGCCGTGAAGTCCACATCACCCACCGTGTCCACATACGTGACAAACATGGGCCCCCCCTGAGGCCATGGTATTGTGGGCCTACCTGCAGATTGTAGGAATGGTGGGGTGGTGTTGTGCCTTGCATCATGACAGTCGTGGATTCTTCACTGCCTCCTCTTCACCATTTATGTTGTGTAATAATGAGGCACTCTGAATTAAGTGACTGCTTCTTTTATTTAACTACTGCACAGCAACTATGTACACTCACGAGTTAAGTCACTACTGTTGAGTCTTTACCATTTTATTGTAAATGCCATATCATATCATATCATATCTTTAGGGCGAGAGCGGGCCTCATGGTGCCTGAGGGAGTTTGTTCTCTCATGCAGGTGGAGAAGCGCCGGGAGATTCTTCTCTCCTCGGGGCCCACGCTCGAGAGTCTCCCCATCTCTCACTTCCTCTCTCTCTTGGTGCTTCCACTGCAAAGCATCTCGTGAGAACTCTCTACAAATATATTCCCTGTGCTGAGCAGCAAAGTTGATCCGAGTGGGTAAGAATACTAAAGCACGCATTTGGAAAATCACTGTGATGAGTTAAGTACAAATTCTCGCCCGGGCAATTTTGGCTTACAGTTTCTGTCCTTGATGAGGAGGTACCAAGAATATATGTGGCTCTCAATGGAAAATTGACGCAGAGAAAACAAGCATTGAAAGATTTCGTTAAGGGGTAAGTGAGTATGTTAGTCATTTATCCAAAATTAAATGAGTGACACTAAAGGTCATTGCGATGGTTCACACCAGGTGCTTTTTGGTTCTGATCTGTACTGACCATCACATGTCTGTTGTTTTTCTTCCATTATGAGGAGAGAAAATAACAATTGATTGTTTATTAATAACAGCAGAGCTAAATGAGTGCTATCTAATAAAAATTTAATTGGGTTGTCTTTAGAAATTAAGACGTGATCCATCAAGAATTCAAAAATGTGAACAATGTAAAGATTGAGAAGTTGACCTATGCTAAGATTGGGAAACTAAAAAGACTTGGTCATGAGACATCGGAAATAGTGACAAGATCGACAATAAAGTTGTAAGTGACTACAAGAGAAGTTGTATTGAGATTAAATTCATAGGAGTTGGGTGGGAGAGTTCAAGGACCTAGCATTGCACCATTGTAATATTTAGCCCCTGAAGAAGTTCTAATGATTTAACATACACTAATCAGAATGAAACATGTAGGGCAGGCAGATGGACAATTGTAGTCTTTGGGGAAACAGCAATAATATTGGTGATGTACGAAACCAATGTAGTAGAGCAGGTGAATGCTTCTACTCTGGACCTCACCCCCTCTCCACCATCCTATTGGAGTAGCAGGCGAAGAGCAACAGTTGGGAACCCATGCATGAATCCATGCAACATTCCTATACCGTGTTGAGCGTATGAAGACAATATGCACTCAGGCAGCCATTCACATTGTACCCTCACGTAAAAGCAGAAGAAGGATGCTAGCAGGAGGGGGACCCACTACCAAAGATATCAGAATGCGGTTATGAGTAATATAGATGGCCTCGAAATAAAATCTAAAGATGACAGAATGATGTCATAAAGGAGATGCATGAACCTAAGCTGAAATGATATGAAAATACTTAAAGCTGACAATGTAACTGAAGCACAAAGAGAATTATGTACCCAAAGACAAGGTCATCAAGAACGTAAAGAGATGAAATGATGTGCTGACCAATAACTGTAAATACGCTGTAATGCAGGGTAGACAATATGCATACAAGCTTGCTGAAAGAGGTATACATACAACGTTTAGGACGGCTGTTGGAACAAAATGGATGACGGCCTGTGTTAAGAATCCACCCTGTTACCTCAAAAGACGAGCCTACGATTGCCAGTTGAAGAACTAGTGAAGAAGATGTTTCCGCATGCAGAATAAGGGAGTACCTTGGCCTAGGATCAAGAAGGCTATTTCGAGAGATGGGTGCATGGCACAAAGGGAGTCGAAGGAATGGACCACATGCACAACATATTTCTGCTAAAATTAGGAGAGACAAGGACATTTGCAAGTGCCAGGTACTGAACAATCACAAGGGCAAAAGCCTTTGTGAGATGGGATGAGCAAGTCTCTAAAGGCAAGAGAAGGTAATGGCACCCTGCTTAATAAATAAAATAGTCCTAAATAAGAGGCTGAGATAGACAAAATCATGGTCCCCTAACACGTGACTCAGAAGTCGAAAACAAGGGCTATTCATTAGAAGCCCAGATGGACAAAGCGGTCTGCTCAAACTCCCTTGAATGCTTCAGAACAGTGAGCAGACTACATGTTCAACTACAAACAGAAGGCCTTGGCTAAGGAGCAGGTCGATGATACACGAGGGACTAATTGGGAAAAGTAGAAATGAATTGATGCATCTACAGCACCTATGATTCGTTTCTACTCACGTGCTGCTAAACATTTATCATAAGGCCTGCCACGCACCTTCACTTACAATGTTGCTGTTTCCAACCCGCTGCCATATTCTCTGCTTTCATCAGTATACTAAGTATGTAGAAGTAGATCAGTGCTTGTACTACAGACAAGAGGCAGCCAGGGAGATGTTTATAACATTTATATGAGTCTATAAGTAGACATGTTTCCCTAATCCCATCCCTTCCAGTAGTAGGTTTTGCAAAATGCCACGTAGGATGACGTCATAGCTGACATGAACAAGTATATAAAATCTGTACAAGAGGAAGTGTGATTCTGCATGCATCTATTTTCATAGCTGTACAACTCCCTGACTCAGTGATTGCATGGCCGGCTCTCTGACTGGAAAAGTATATGGCGACGGTAGGAAACGGCTGCTTGTGTGGACAGAGGGCCGATCATGGGGAGTGAGGCGGCTGCTGTCTGCTCCAGTAGGCAGGGCTCGCATGGGCGGGGGAGCAGTGTTTCAGGATGCCCCCGCTTTCCGTTACGCCGGCTGACATTCGTTCTTTCAGGACTTGCTAAAGGAAAGAGACTGCTCATGTGTGCAAAGGCCACTGCCTTTCTGAGAGAGGGCGCGCGCATACACACCTCTCCCTCCCCTTCCACCGATGAAATTCTTGTGCTGGAGCCCGGTGTCATAAATAAGCTGGTTCACGATGCAAGAACTTACAGCATGCTTGGAGGGCGACCTGGCCTGCTCACCCAGGCGTTATTGCACCGGGGTTGCAGGGCATCGTTCTTTTGCTAACGCCACATGTGGCTGTGGTGGAGGCGTTGGGGAGTACAGACCAAATGTGCTCAATCAGATTTAAAAGGGGCCCTTACCATCACAAGTAAACTGAATGTAACACATGAATTGTTAGGGTGATTAAGGTGACAAACATTCGTTTGGTGAATGACATGGCAATGTGTTACAAACATGGCTGGGATCTCGTTTCCTGTGTTGCGTTATGGTTTATTACACTTGGAACAAAACATCAAATAAATGACACAGTGCTGGAGCGGACATGATAATTAATACTTTGCTATGTTGTCCCCTTTTGCCATTTCCTTGCAATGCCCTTACAATGTGCCCCCACATCTAGTTCCTTCATTGGTTGCCTGTGCTTGTTTCAGTTTGAGGGGGGTAGTGGTTACATTTCTTTTGTGATGGGGGTTGCGGTATTAATTAGTGTTCAGTTTGCTATCGTTTTATTTTCAAAACGTGTGATATTATTTATTTTTATATGTGCATTAATCTATCCTTCAGGATATTAGAACAAAGTGGCCAGTGGCCAGGGCTAATTACTCTACTCCCTTTCCATCATTTGGGCTTAGGTAATGTTGGACATCTAAATAAGTATATTGGTTGGTGTGTCAGTTATCTAGTATGTTGCATTTACTCCTTGATTTGTGGTTGTCATTTGACCTGGTTCATGTTTCTTTGCTACATTGGGGGGTTCCGATTGATAATTACATAATAGTATGGACCCCGATGTTGCTGAGATACATTGCTCTTATAGTATGGACCCTGATGATGCTGCGATACATTGCTCTTATAGTATGGACCCTGATGATGCTGCGATACATTGCTCTTATAGTATGGACCCTGATGATGCTGCGATACATTGCTCTTATAGTATGGACCCTGATGATGCTGCGATACATTGCTCTTATAGTATGGACCCTGATTATGCTGCGATACATTGCTCTTATAGTATGGACCCTGATGATGCTGCGATACATTGCTCTTATAGTATGGACCCTGATGATGCTGCGATACATTGCTCTTATAGTATGGACCCTGATGATGCTGCGATACATTGCTCTTATAGTATGGACCCTGATGATGCTGCGATACATTGCTCTAATAGTATGGACCCTGATGATGCTGCGATACATTGCTCTTATAGTATGGACCCTGATGATGCTGCGATACATTGCTCTAATAGTATGGACCCTGATGATGCTGCGATACATTGCTCTTATAGTATGGACCCTGATGTTGCTGAGATACATTGCTCTTATAGTATGGACCCTGATGATGCTGCGATACATTGCTCTTATAGTATGGACCCTGATGTTGCTGAGATACATTGCTCTTATAGTATGGACCCTG